>NC_063206.1:15421193-15516193 GCF_017589495.1 Alosa alosa | reverse complement strand
CCCTATTCATGCGCCTATACAGATTTTTTCTCATGCAAATAGGGGAAAAAAATTAACCTTCACATATCACCATGAAAATTACTGAGTTGATTACTTACATCAAGACAAACAAAAAATGTATTATAAGTTTTTTGAAATTGTTTGTTAACATGGGCAAACAGGGCATAATGTAATTATGTATAGCTAATGTATAGTGACCCAAAACTAATTGCAACATTTGACAAACAAATTGTCCAAGGCATGGAGGAAGATAATACATGTCTTAACTGGTATTATATATCATCTAGAGGGTATATTCTTATAGAAAATATATAGTTTATGGTGTTTAATTTGTTTTCCCTGGACAGTATAGGCCAAAATGTATCCACTTTACACTAGATTCGCCTTTACAGAATAGAGGGCAGTGTATTGTGCATGGCATGGAGGAAGATGGGAAATGTCTTAAATGGTGTTATATCTCCTCTGGAGGGTATATGCTTTCAGAAAATATATAGTTTAGGGTGTTTAATTTGTTTCCCTTAATAGTGCAGGCCAAAATGTATCAGCTGTTCACTTGATTCGCCTTTACAGAATAGAGGTCAGTGTATTGTGCATGGCATGGAGGAAGATGGGAAATGTCTTAAATTGTGTTATATCTCCTCTGGAGGGTATATGCTTTCAGAAAATATATAGTTTAGGGTGTTTAATTTGTTTCCCTTAATAGTGCAGGCCAAAATGTATCAGCTGTTCACTTGATTCACCTATACAGAATAGAGGAGTATGTGTTATGCATGGTATGGAGGAAGATGGGACATAAGTTGATTGATGCTATATTTCATGTACAGTGCATATACTTTTAGAACATGTATAGTTTTGACTGTTCTATGACTTTGGTAAAACCATGATCCATGCATAGGCATGCATTGTTAATTATTAATCTTAAACTATATTTATTAGTATAGCATTTTTGCCAGATGTCACAACAATAGAGTCACTTGGAGGCTAACTGCAGTTATCCCATCTGCACCCTTCTGTCGAATTAGGACATGATCATATCCATCTTCAACTTTGCCTTCACAATTTTCCTGCATTCACTAACATAAACATACTGTACTGTCCGATTATTGTTTTAGACAAAAATTGTGCAAAGTAAAGGGGCATCATACAGGCCCCTCTGATTGGACAGACAGTATATCAGTCAACCCCTGGGCAAGAGGTCAATTACTATAAGACTTGCAAAATGATGGACTGATACTTTAGTGTGATATACTGTATGTTTCAGTGACCTCTAAATCAGATTACGTAAACACCAAAACCACTTTCCTAGGCTGAATAATGCTTAACTATGTGTTTGTACAGATTACATATTGTGGAACACTTACATGCAAAAACACACTTGGCTCTATTTAAAGATTCAACAACCATTTCCATTGATTCAAAGGGCCACAATGTAAAAATAGACACCAATTCTGCAACAAACCAGTCTGAAATAAGCCAAAGAAATTCACTCTTTGAAAATAAAAGAATGTTTCTCAACAATGCAAGATTCTAAAATTCCATGTAATGTTAGATGGGGTCAGATATTCTTTAGAATGTGTATTCTACAACATTCTAATTACAGTTTTGTCAGTATTTGCTGAAGAATAATGCATAAAACAACCCTAATTTTAACGTATTTCCACCAACTGGATTTTCATGGTCTTTTACTATGGTGTAAAGATCACCAATTGAAATATAAAAATGTGAAAATAAATTCTGTTGCAATTAGTTTTGGGTTAGACCTTTGCCTGGACTATTAGCTCCGTTGTGGTATTTTATATTAACTATACGTAAATACATTATGCCCTGTTTGCCCATGTTAACAAACAATTTAAAAAAACTTGTAATACATTTTTTGTTTGTCTTGATGCAAGTAATCAACTCAGTAATTTTCATGGTGATATGTGAAGGTTAATTTTTTTCCCCTATTCACGTGAGAAAAAAACTGAATAGGCGCATGAATAGGGTGTATTTGGGTCTTTTTTTAAACTTTCCCCTATCGGGATTCTTCGGGGCTTTTTTTCCCTTACTCAGGACATATTGAGGATTCAAAATCAGTTAAGTTTGTCTGCAGCTCAGCACAAGAGATCTAGTTCTACAGCAGTCCTGCTCACCTGTCAAATTCCAGTCAGATTCTGGCTTGGTTGACGTTATCTTGACTACCAGCAAGTAAGGACCGTCTCTCCATGTTGTAGCAATAACATCAGCCTTTAGGAAGATAGCCGTTATCAAATTATGGGGAATTCATGGACTGCAAACTACTAACTTACATCTTAATATTTATTTAATATGACACCAAATGATCTGGAATCAGTTGTACTGAATGTATTGTACTATTTTGCAAATAGCGCAATGTAAACATTTCATGGTGACAAAAGTATTTGCATAATCTCCAGAAATAGGGATTTACCGGAACTCCCTGTTTGTCCGCTTCTTCAGTCAACCACTTGGTGTCGTTTTCTTTCTAATTTGACACAAATGGGGAAACAAACAAAAATGCAAAACTTGTTCTCATACATTCAGGAATACTGAAATTCCATTTAAGCAAAATTTGTTCTCATACATTCAGGAATACTGAAATTCCATTTAAGCAAAATTTGTTCTCATACATTCAGGAATACTGAAATTCCATTTAAGCAAATATTGTGAACTGGGACTTAAGGGACCTCTCACATGTACTGTGTTGTCTTGTAGTGGTGGTTCTACAATGCGGGGTTCCGCTTTTGTTTTCTGAGGAGAGAAAGAAATTACATGAAAATGAATCAGATAAGGGGTGCAGTTTCAGTAATGGAACGAAAAAAACATAAGGCATCTACACATGCAACTGCCACACTTTGAATGCGGACTGAACTTACATTTAGACTGGCAAACATGGACATCCCCTTATAGCAAGTTATGGGTTTATACTCATGCTCAAGGTATTCCCCACGACCTAATGGACTGGGGTCTAGACCATCACCCCTGGCTAGAGGAGTCCGTTCATACATTTCCTGAAGACAGAAGCCCCCACAACAATAATAATTATTATCGCAATCACAATGCTGTTCAATTACAGTAAGATTAGATTAAACTAGATTAATCTTAGATTAGATTTAACTTTATTGTCATTGTGCAGAGTACAGAAGTGCAAAAAAGCAAACAATACAAAGTGCAAACAATACAAAGTATAGGTGGTGCATAGACAGGGCACGATTGTACTGTAGACAGTAGTATACAGTTGGTTTACAGAAGGTGGTTTATAGTTTTATAAATAATATATGTGCAGTGTATTAGCAGTGACAGATTTGTACAGTACTATGCTATTAAATCATGAGCAGACATTTTACACTCACTGAGCAGTATGACTTACTTCAAGGTTGTTGAACTCATTGTGACAAGGGTAGAACTTTAAAAACCAATGAATGGTGAATTTCACCTCTTCTGGACAGCTGAAATATGGTACTGAGATATGGAAATAAGACAGCAAGAATAAGTTCCATATTAAACAAATATTTTTTTTAAAGAGCTTGTGTGTGCTGTTGGTTGAAAAATGAGGGAATAGGTGGAAAAAGAAACATTATTTTGTGATATTGTTATGCTCCGCTTAAAAGTCACACACGTTGAAGGATTAGTTAAAAGTTCACATACCTGTCAATGTTATATCTGTTCCACTGTACATGGATTTTCTTATAAAAAACGGTTTGGATGTCTAAAACGGAATAAAAGCCGATTCATAGATATATTTACAGCAAAAATGAAAAAGGCTCAACTCACTGTTATTGCAAATGTCTCGTTATTATCAGTCAAACGTGTCGTTCAGGTTTAATGGCCTTACTTGGTGTCGCTTTACAAAGCTTTCCACTGACACTGGAGAGGTAATTTCAATGGGAAGTTAAGCTAACTTGGGTTAAATAATTCAGTGTGTGTCATGAAATGGTAATATACTGTAGGACTACTTAAATAGAGAAATAATAAACAACAAAAGCGTTACTTATTTCAAAAGAACTTTTCCCATAACATCTATGATTCCCACTGTCTGTAGACGCTTGCCAAGACATTTAGATTCTAGGAGTTGCCTATAGTCTGGCTAACAAGCTAGCCGGTTAGCTACAGTAATAACAAATTCCAACACATTGTTGTCTGCAACAACTGAAAGTGTTTGTCATAACCCTGTACTTGCTAGATAGCTGGTGGAATCAGGTAACATAATGATTGGTATCCAAGTTCAGTGACTAGCTAGTGTTGATACAAGTATTCATACTACGTTACTAAAATAGCTAGCAGCTACCTATCTAGCCAGCTAGCATAGCGCAGCTGGCAGGCTCCATCAAAGAGACCACCTTAGATCCCAATCACATTTTGGCTCACAAAGAGTCGCAACGCAAAACGAAAAGCATCACTTTCAAGATAGACGTTGCTAAAAAGCTGGCACATACTCCCTAACTGATTAGGCTGGGTGAAGTATCACACCGAGCTTGCCGCACAACGGTGGCTGTTAACGATAGCTAATATTTGCTAACGTTAATAAGACAGGTTTGTGTTAACGAATTGATAACAATACTTACATTGACAATGGTAAATGTCCATTTCCCAGTCTCCGGGGCTGCATCAATATCGGTCACACAACAACTTATTAGGATCCCTGAGAGAAGCAGCATCCAAGGCTTCTGTAAAATATTTCTACAGCAGCCCATCACACAGTGCTGCACAGAGGCAGCCATATTTTCTGTCATGTGGCTAGTAACGTTAGCTAGCTAACACATTCAACGTAGGTCAGTGGTCACTGCCAACTCACCTGAAGGAGCGACGTCAGTGTTACCTGAATCCTGAGGACGTGGTGTGTAAGGGGCCAAACCAGCAACCACAGCAACAGAATTGCAGAATTGTATTTTCTCTGATTTACAGCTCAAGTTTTATTAACCAGAAGTTTTGATTGCTGAGGTTGCTCATCAAGACTAGGCTAGCCTACATTATGAGGTTTGATTTAACTAGGCCTATTCGCCATCACAAAAGGGAATACAATTTTAAGGTGGGATAGCCTATAAGAAATTCAATGAAGCAGTGGTATGAACATAGGCTATTAGCCTCCTTAACATTTGGTCAGTTTATTATATTTTTATATAATATCATTCTTTTCACATATTTTAAGCACATAACACAATTTAAGTAATCTTCACAAAAGTAGAGCATGGTAAATAGAAAATGACTCATTAGAAAAAAGACTCATTTACAAATCATATACAAATACAATATATACACACAAATCACATGTAGAACTCACTCATTCTCATTCTCTCTCTCTCTCTCACACACACACACACACACAAAATACCCACAATTAATTCATATCAAGGAAAAGCATCCTTGACAGGAGGCAGATGCATGTCTTCGCAATATGGGCACAAATATTTCCTATTGAATTTTGAATCAAACCATTGAAAACAATGATGACCTAACAAAATACTGGCATTAGGCATCACATCACACAACCAACAGACTAGGCAAATTGATCATCTTTAATAGTGTCTCCAGACTTTTTGGCTATTATGGGAGGTGAACACTGGAATTGTTTCACTTATCACAGTAAGCGTGTGATATCGCTTGGGCCCTGTTCTGTCCTTCGCTCAGATGCATCTGAGTCACTAAGGGCCTGGTCCTGACCCTCCCTGGACAAGAGTGGCGCGTTCACAGCAGCCGGACCACCCGTCACAGAGGGGTCCTCTGAGGAGATGACGATGACATAGCGGTCATCCTCATCCCCCTCTTCGTCCTCCTTGCCACTCTCGTGAATGTCTGCGGTGACGATGGAGGTGTCCATGCTCTGCCGGCTGCAGGCTGGTGATGAACAAGCCACCGGACCCACGTCTAGTTGGAACTCAGCAGGCTCTGCTGCTGCTCCTGCTGATGTTGTCGGGTCCTCTTCAGGGAAGCTGGTGTTGATGTAGATGAGGTTCTCGCGGCTGGAAACTTCCGGAAGCTTTTCGGCCAGTTTCTCCAGAAGCTCTCTCGCCTGGGTAAAGTCAGGCCGGTCCAGAGGGTCCGCCCGCCAGCAGCTATACATGATCTCATAGCTGGAAATAAAGATGAGGTTTGACAACATGCTGAGGGTGTGCTAGTTAGTGTGTAGTGTACACGTCTTTATATAAACCAGAGATTGTGCTAGCTTTGATCATACGAAAATCTGAAAGGCATATTACATTGTCTCTGATTCTAACTCTACTCAGAGAGAGAGACAGAGACAGAGAGAGAGAGAGAGAGAGAGAGAGAGAGAGAGAGAGAGAGAGAGAGAGAGAGAGACTTTAGGTAAGGTCATAAAAGCATGATTCTTACAGTTCATCTAGACAGTCATTTGGCTGCTTCAATCTGTGACCGTCCAGCAGGTAGTCATATATCTCATGGTTTTGGACCCCAGGATATGGTGTCATGCCACGTGTTGCAATTTCCCACATTGTCACACCAAAGGCCCACTACAGGGAAGGAAGTATTAAAATTTACAGAAAAAAACAGGGATTCCTAAACTGTGGTACGCAAGCTTCCACTAGGGGGTACGCGAGATGAAAAAGGCAATGTCGGAAAGGTGCTAAAAATTATTTGTTTTAAAAAATCTTAAGCCTACGTTCTCTTTGTTCTTTGTTTCATAATGTGTTCTCCACACTGTTTTTTTAGTGTGAGAGCTCATAGACCAGTTGCACATTTTGATTTTGTTGATGTTAACATGATGCCTGGAATGCATCAATAGAATGTGTTACGTTTTTATTTGTCGGATGGTGGGGGTACGCATGCCGAGTCAGGATGTAGGTGGTGGTAACGCGGAAAACAATTTTTGGGAACCGCTGCAATAGAGAGTATCCTAAATTCAGTACATCAAAATATATGCAGACATTATTTAGAAAAAAATAAAAAATAAATATATATATATAGTTTAGTTCACAGCTGAACTAAGCTGAGCTATTAGCACAAGGGTCGGTGCGGTGACATGAACTTTTAAATCACATGTACAAGATTCTGGGCCCTAATTTAAATACTTGGCAGTATTTAGTGCAAAGTCTAAAGTCTGACTACAGGTTGCTTAATAACTATGCAAAATGTATTTGCAAATTTAATACCAGAGAAAGATCCTAAGCACAAACAGCGGTGGGTCAACTAAAAGCTGTTTCACGCCACATGATGCTGTTAGTTCATGCACAAGAACTTTGCTCACAGACTGCGTTTTGATTCTCACCACGTCACTCTTCACAGTGAAGACTCGGTCTGCCAGGCTCTCCACGGCTATCCACTTCACAGGCATCTTGGCTATTCTTCCTTGCCGGTAATAGTCACCACTGTATATCTTCTTTGACAAGCCAAAGTCTGCCACACACACGGTCATGTCATCACGTAGCCTAGGAAACGAAAGGAATGTTTTCACACTTAATTTTCACACTTATTTGGCTAAGCAATTCCTGGAAGCTACCCATCTTCCCTAACAATAAGTGAAAATGAAAATGAACATCACAAAAAACTTTCTTCAAGGTCTTCTTTAGACCAAGAACTCTTGGGGATGTGTGCCTATGTATCTCCTTTACACTGTGTTTAATACTATATAATCCCAGATAATATCACATGACAATAAGATTACGCAGCAAAAAAACATGATCATTAATCGCCTCATCTTCTTCACAAAAACATATGTCATATTATTTAAAGTTCTCTTGGGGAATTTAGGAAAGTACTTACATGCAATTTCGCGCAGCAAGATCTCTATGCAGAAAGTTCCGGCTACTGAGGTACTCCATACCCAAGGCGATGTCAATCATAAATTTGAGAAGCATCTGTGTGGGCAAGTACTGAAAGAAATGGAATGCTTTCATCATCATCCGTCAGCTCATCATATTGTGCCAAATTTACACTATGGCTGCTCTCACTGCAAACTCATGGAAATGCTTATGAATTCTGCCAACAGGATCTGATTTGCAATTTTAATGTAACTGCATTTGTGTGAGTGATTGCACACAAGTCAAACCCAATATGAGTTATGTGATTACCACAGAACTTTCTCCAAGTCGAGAGCGGAGCAGATAGCTGTGGAGGTCACCGTACTTCATGAAGGGTAGAATGACCATGGGTTTCGGAAAATGATTAGAGCCGACCTCCAAACATACACCTGAAAGAACATGGGATAAACGCACCATTTCTTATATTCCAACACTTCCAATAACTGATGAAAAGCATAGCAGCATGGACATTTCAAAACATTGTAGAACATGCAAATATAAAAAATGGTTCAAAAGTCATGATATTTAATTAATGTATGTGTATTTTAGGTAATATCAAATTGCAGTTTATGTTGTTTTGATTGTGTAAAGATGAATCAAATAACAATAATTACATTTCTACTGAAATTACTTCAAAAACAAAATGTAAAAAAAAATATTTATGAAAATTCATTAAAACGGTGGATATAGTGTTTTGGAACCAAACTCTTCAAATATTCATCAGATTTGTTATTGTCAGGAGGAGGATGGAGGATTGTTTAATTACTTATTGGCAATGGGTCATATAGAATTTATTTTAACACTATACATATCAGATGTTTACCCATGAGCCCAATGACATTCGGGTGGTGGAAGTCCTTCATGCAGGCTGCCTCATTTAGGAACTCTTCAATCTCCCTCTGAGAGAAGTTATCCACTACAATGACAAAGCATCTCTATTAGAGGCAACTCGCTGACCTAATGAGGTGAAGTGGTTTATGGATATACTGTACAACTATACAATTTTGTATAGTTGATCTTGCATTGTTAATATATCGCTTTATTTTGGTGAACAAAACATAGGGTTTCAAAGAAGCTTACATTTCATTGTCTTCACTGCCACTTTCTCAGAAGTTCCATCTGGCTTCCTCAAATGACCTTCGACCACCGACCCAAACTCTCCTGTGTGGAGAAGAGGGAGAGGGTTGCAGTTAAACACTGTGGCTAATTTGGCATGTTAGGAATGTGACCGTAATTGCCCCCCCTGAGAAAACAGCACAATACAGCACAGCACACCCACCCTCTCCTAAGATCTTCCCTATGGACAGCAGGGCCCTCACAATCATCACGTCCTGCAATTTAGCCTGTAGCTCCGCGCTCACACCCAGGTTGGCCACTGTGAAGGAGGGGGGATACACCAAGTGTCATTACAGCCACCCACATACACACAGATGAGATGCAGATCACTAGCACATCAGCAATACCTCAAGTGAAGTCTTCAAGAGAAAGAGCTCAAATGTCCGTTTGCATGAATAAGAGGAAAATAGATAAGGACTTTGCCTTAAATAATTCTACAATTATTTACAAAAGGGTTACGTTCAACAATTATACAAACATGCACAGAAAAAATCAAACCAATCCAAATACTTCCACTTCACACCACTACATAAATAAGAGGCTTTGACCTACATGTGATCTCGATGGCCGAGCGGTTATAAGACCTCTGGGGTCTGTACTGAACTGTGGGCTGAAACTTCCCCTCGTTTGTGAAGAGCTGCCTGTAGGGGGAGCCAAAGACACACACACACACACACACACACACACAATTAGAAACATCCATTACAAACACAGTGGTACAGCGACAGCAGGGAGTAGATGAGATGCCAACAATTGTGTACAAATTCAGAATGGGAGCCTCTGCTACTATGAAATGGCAGGAAGAGTAGATGATTCCACCCCACTGGGACTGACTTTGTTTGTGACAGCGAGCAGCAGACCGCGACACACTTTTTATCAGTATCCTGGTTGGAGAGACTGAGTCACTAACTACAAGAGTGAATTCCATGGAAGAACTTTAGGAGGCAGCTGCCAGAAAGGGGGGTGTTGTGGTTGTACTGCGCGTTGTGTGCTTTGCTGAGATAATGATATATTTACGAGCCCTGGCAGCAGACCTGCTCTGCCTGCTACTACCTCCACATGATTAAGAGGAAACCATACTGCTTTTATTGACAAAGCAACCGGATACAGACTCATTTTAATCAGACACCCCCCCCCCCCCCCGCCCCCCTCATCCCCACCACCACCCACCCCAACAAACTACTCAAGCCCCCTCCCTCAGGGAAAGGCAGATGTTTCTCCCTGCTGATTTTAATAGCATGTCTACCAGGACAGTTCTGGAGAGGAACAAAACACTACTCTGGACATGCGCATACAAAGTCCCTGAAGAAGAGCAGAGTTGATGTTATTCCAAATGTCTGCATGTGTGCTCAGCTCACCCCAGCCGCGTCTCCATGAGTCTGCTGCGGGTGCATGCGGCGACCCAGAGAACCACGATAAGCAGGCAGATGCCGCACACCACCCCCAGCACCACATACACCGAGTCAGAGCCGTGCTTGTCCGGGCCGAAGGGAGGAATCACAGCCGTGCCTGAAGCTGAAAAGGCCAAGCACAAAAAGGGTGACTCACGGGAGACCAGAAGTGACATGACAGAAGCTATTTCTTTCATTTTAAAAGGTCTTGTGTGGCAATGACAACTTCATCGTGATGGTCACTAAATGGTCAATTTATTATCATTATTCCATTGCACTGTAGTCTATTTAGCTCACAAAACACAGTCTTAGTCTGGTTAACTATCTTCACTGATTCTTCTATTTACTCTGTGAACAGTGTGTTTAGACGACAAACATGTTAATAACAGCCCATGGAAAAATTCCTCTTTCACTGTAAAATTGGTGTGAAATGCAAAAGGAAATGAATTTAGTCCCTGTAAACCAAAAAAACGGATATTTGTTTAGAAACCTTGTATAGGTTAGAAAACTACTCTCTGCTGAAAACATGCAAATACTGTAAACTGTGTGGTACTGATTATGCACTTCATTGTACATAGTGCTCTAAATGTATGTAGTATGTCACTAAAATACTATTCAGTAAGATGTGTGTGTGCCTAGGTTCAGCTTTCTGCCTGGTTGTTCATATCTAACAGTATTGCCCAGATGATTTACATTTAACATTCAAACTTGACTAAATTGTTGAGTTCAAGCTTCCTGATTAATTCACAGACAAATCAGAAACGGTCATCATCTTTAAGGTGGGGTGGGGTGGGGTGGTGGGTTTACCTGACTGGTTGACTCGTATCCAGAAGCGTGAGCTGAGAGCTCCACTGCCTGCTTGTGTGCGAGCTGCTATCTGGATGCTGTAGGTTGTGTTAAATGCAGACAAAACCCATGTGGCCTCGGTTGTGGGGCTAGAAATCTAAAGCAAGCACAAAAGGAGAATATGGATCAAATGTACAATTCTACAGATAAGCACATAGTTTTATCTAGAGAAAAAAAAAACACTCAGATTCAGAGTATAAAAGGTCCGATCAAACTATATTGATTTTTAATAAGAAAAGAAAGATGCATTCCAGGAGTGGAGATATCCGTCACGGTCTCACTTGGACTAACTCGGACTATCACCTCTAGAAAGATTTCCTGTCATTATGTACATCCTATGAGTCTGTTGATGATTGTACCAATAAAATATCAAGATGGTTCATCACAAATTGAATAAAACCTGATTTATATAGCACCTTTTATACAGCCTTGCAATGCAATGCATTTAATAGTAACATACCCAAAAGAGAGATTAAAAAGAGCTGAACTTGCTGAAGACTTTTTCACTGAGCCTCAGTGTTCTACTTCTACACCACATTCACTGTGCCTTGTAGCTCTCTTGAACATTTGCATTCACCTACTGTGAAATTGACCAAGATAGAGAATTCAGCATTTAAATGTGGCCTTTCACAGTCCTGGCGCACACTGACCACTGCGCTATCAAGCCAATTTTGTCTGCAACAATGCACTTGAGGGAGGCCAACTTAAATGGCACTGTCATCTTGGGTATAGTTGCGAAGGCACATTCTTTTGACCACAACATGGTCATGAGTTTAACCAACAGTGTTGTTGATATTCTGTCAAATGGAAAAAAAAGCAGAACTCTAAGGAAGAGTCCAGAGCAAGGCTCTTGACCAAGTCAGTGTGGGAGAGGTCACTCCTACCAGAGCCTGCAGCAATGTGTCGGGAAAATAAAGGGGAAGAGTCTTGTTTTTTCACCACACTGCTGACTGAGGGGAGTTAAGCAGGGCCCTTCTGGGACATGTGATAGCTAAAGGGTGCTATTGCATAATGCAAAGAACATCTGTGTTCCTCTTGGCCACAGACACACTAGTCTTATGGTGAGAGGCATGATTACAAAGCAGAACATTCATGGTCAACAATTACATTATTAACCAAAAACACCTGCTCTGCAAGATTCGATTCTGTTTTTGGTCACTTATGGTTTTCATTTAATGAAGACATTGAGAGACTACCTTACAGTCTTCACCAAAACAACATTCCAAAGGCTTTAAACTGTAACACCCCGTTAAATGAGCGAGTGTCTGGTGATTAGCAGTCCAGCTGCTAGAACACAGCCTCTCCCATCCACCGTCAGTCCACATGAAGGAGAGGAACAGGTGATCACAGGGAGAAAGAGAGGGGCACAGTTATTACGCATGCTTCCCGTCACTGTTGTTGTTTCAGGGGGTGTTGTGTGTGTGGTGTGTGTGTGTGTGTGTGTGTGTGTGTGTGTGTGTGTGAGAATCACTGTTGTAGATGACGGGCAGTGAAGCATATGGGGGCACACGTGTGCGTGAAGTCTTTTGTGATATCCCTCCATTCTTTCAGTGGTGACTAATGAATAGAAGCTAGACAGACGGAGAGAGAGAGAGAGACAATTCCGTTTTTCTCTCTGTGAGTTTCCTGTAAGGCCTACGTCAGCAGGAATTGTAGGAAGTTGGCCATTGTACTGGATAGAGTACACAGACACGATGTCTCACAAAGGAAACACACATCTGATGACTCCGGCATCAGCCTTCATGACACATTAAAAAGTTCATACAAAAAACTAGTGTGACTTATTATGACTTTCTAACATCTTTTCCTCTTAGAGGTTTTCCTTTTTATTTTGTCATCAGTTACGCATTATAGCATAGCTATTCAGACACTATACTGGTGCTTTGTATATTATTTGTTTTGTCTGAACTCTTGCACTTTAATTTCCTTGTTTTAGTAAGCAATCGACTATATTACTATATCATTGTGGGAAAGATTCAAGATTTGGCTGAAACCATCGAAACTTGAGATCTAGTTTTTTCTTCACATGCCCACACTAGAAAAAATGACTCCAGCTGTTTCTGACCACTTCTGCTTGAAACAGAATAGCCCAAAGGTCCTCAAGGCACTGGGTCCAATTGTACACAAATGAAATTACATTACATTGTACATTATGAGAATGAGAAGAGAAGATGAAGGCAAGGAGAGAGTCTGAGCAGGGGTAAGGTTACTAATTTGTTCATGGATATTGAAATGATCATTTATATTAAAACCATGAACAAACCGTGATTGTACATCATTTCATTTCACTTCATATTTCACTTCCCAATGACTTGAAAATGCTGTTTGAACAAGTCTTGTTTTGCACATTACCAAAAAATCCCCCATTTACTGTGAAACAGTTAAGATGATCTGAAACCATTTACGACTATTTGATAAACAACTGAGAACATGTAACAAAACTCAAGAACATCACAAAAGCTGACAACTCCCACAAAGTCTGTTATTCTAAAACCACTCCCAACATTTCAATTTCCCACCATAAAAGGAGAACATGAAACAATATTTTTGGAGTTCAGAGGTAGAGTGAAGCTCGCCAAAACCCCCTTTTAACTTCACCTTCTCCGCAGGCTTCCTCAAGGTTAAAGCCAGGTGAGATTTACACCCACACACACACCCACCCCCCCCTACCCCACCCACACACACAGACACACACAGGCACACACACACACAATATCTAAGGCTATTACAAATGAGTCCACCAAACACAGGACATACAATTCAGCACTCTGAGGAAGATATACTCTCATCTTGGCATTCACGTGTTATTCCCCAAAGGTGCAGACGTAGCATGACACTCACCTTGTTCAAGTGGGTGCCATTCACACCATGCTTGATGATAACGTCATAGCCCTTCAGGATCCCATTGATCTTGTCTGGGGGTGGCGGCAACCAGCGGATGACCATCACCGACTCGTTCAGCTGCACGGACACGTTACGGGGTGGCTCTGAGGGCACTGCACAAGTCAAATCAGGACAAAACGTCAACTTAAACCAACACATCCAGTTACACACTTTAGATTCTGCCTCAGTAAAGTTCAAATTAATTTTGTCTAGTCACTGATTGCTACATCACACTAGTTGTACTCGTAATCCCAGCAATGCATCCGGTCATGCTCAAGTCTGCAGATTTAGTTCAACATAATCAGCTAAACTCGGGTGTTATGTTACTGTGGTGAAAAATTGTTCTAGAACATGTGGCATGAATCTTTCAGGGACTGTAAACACCCTTGAAGCCTTCTAAATCTATAAAAATCTATGCTGAATCAGTAATGCCAATTACATGACTGGATTAACATAATTATTTATTTGTTTTATTTATTATCAGCAGTTTCTCAACATATGTGTTCATTCTTTGATATTTCAACCTCAGATTAAGTGCAGCAATAATACACTGCCTTGCACTGTGTACAGCATTGAAATGTACCTTGACTATGCTACATCAACCCCCAAAAATATCTTCCCGGCCTCTAGGAATATGGAGGAAATCCTAAGCAGCCACACCCAACAAGAACAACACACAGCCACCAGGAGTCCACCCCTGCTGCCATTCAACAGAGGAACACTGACGGGGAACAGAGGGGATGTGACCAATTATTTCCACACAGGAACCCCTTGTAGCTTGCATCATTTCCTCTCGCTAACATGATTTCTGAGGCTTTTTCAGATGGTTTTGATATCTATACAAATCAAGAGATGGCTTAGCCTAGAAATCTAGACGCACCCTAGCGGCGGCAAATTAATTTGCTCAGCCTGTACGTCTAGTATCAAACCATAGGGATTTCTATTGGCTGACGCCGTGGACGTCATCCAATCACAGCTCTATTTTGTTAGAGTCTTAAGGCGGGCTTAACAGGATAACGACATCCTGCGACAGTGAACAACAAGGAAGGTGGCTATGGCGAACGAAGAGCGGTTGTTTGAATCAGCGTTGGCGTCAACTTTGGAGGAGTTGGACTTGTTCTTTTCTTTGAAAGTTGAGCAACACAATGCACTTAAGTCATTCCTTTCGAAGAAGGATGTATTTGCCGCTTTGCCGACCGGATAATGATACGGGGTCGTAAGCGCTGGCCTATTGCATGCCTAGGCAGTTTGAAAGACAATTCTCTGCCCGCCCCTTGGATTAAGCGAGGTGAATGGTTCGATTCCAGACTATACATTTCAATGATATAGGATGGCCCGCCAGGCTAGAGATGGCTACTTGTTAGTGCAAAAGAAGTCTGCTAGTCATTTGGTTCTTTTCATCAACGGATATTCCACAGGGCATCATTTTTCTCTAGATTGTTTGCTCTAACTTACCTACAGAGCTCAGTTCTCAGTTCTCATTTACACAGTGTAATTTGGATGTACTGTATATTGGTAATTGCTTAGGAAGCAGCCTAAATGCTGTGGAGTGGGTTGCTCACCTCCCTCAGGCGTCTCTGTCTTGACCCATGTGCTGGGCTGTGACTTGCCCACCTCATTGGTACAGTATACACTCATGTTGTACTTGGTCATGGCCTTCAGCCCGGTCACATCGTGCTGGAACGGTGGCACGTGGGCATTGACCACTCTTGTAGGATTGTCCTTTCTGTTGAGCTCACGCACCTGCCATGGTCAAAAGCCAAGAAGAGAAATCACTATGAGACCTTCAGGGTACTTCAGGCTTTCAAAACTAGTGTAGTCCTAAACTAGTCAACTGAGTATTTAGATGGAGCACAGACGTAATGACAACCTATCCTAAAACACAAGACATGCATGAAGGGAAGTAATATTGTTAACAGTTTAGACATGCTAAGATATGATCATCATCATCTTTATTTTGTTTTGGCATTCATGAGCTTGACCATTGATCACTAATGGTTTGACCATTTCCCAGAGGATATGCTGAAGAGGAAGGAACATTACTGTGGACCTTACCGAGATGGAGCAGTTGGAGAGGGGAGAGAAGCCATTGTGCCCCGGCGTCCAGGCCAGGGTCAACCTATTGGAGCCCTGCTCCGTCACAGTCAGGCCAGTGATACGAGCTGGCAGACCTGGGAGGTTACATTAGGTTACATTTTCAAAAATCAAATGTGTTGTTCTAATGCAAGTGTTTACTCTTTCTCTCTTCACAGACACCGTCTGATGATGCACCCAGACATCATCAGCAGCATTTGTTTTCAGAGATGGGAAGTAACACAGTACAAATAAGTACTGTACTTACATTTCACTGTATACTGTACTGTACTTACATGTACGTACTGTACATTTTCAGGTACGATTTTCAAGTTTCAGGTATTACAGGTACTTTACTTCAGTATTTATTTTCTAACAACTTTTTATTTTATTTTATCCCCTATATCTTCACATGAATAGCTGTATTTTCTACACCTTACATTTTAAAAATGGCTCATTGCTTTTGTTTTAATGCATTTGAGGTATGTCAAAAATAATGCTAGTCTGTTCACACACTTAAACTTTATGCACACAAAATACTCAATAAAAACAGCCCCTACAAGAACTTGGTTACTGACGTCTTAACGCCCAAAACTATCTCAGCAGTGACATGAAAACATGAGACATGAAACTGCCCAAACTGGTCTCAGAGATATGGGAAAATGTGTTGTGTAATGCTGCGAGCACTAAGACAAATTTTAACTGGATATGTCCTTATGTCCTTCCTTGCTCCTATCCTGCTTTATCTTAAAGCTTTGTGATGAGTGGGCTTTCCTAGTCTTGAAATACAAAAAAAGTCAATGAGTCCGCACGAGACAACCCTTTACCCTCACCAATAAAACAAGCAAATTGTGTCTACTTTCTCCCACCCACATTAACATTTAACACAACTTGAATCTCTTCACTCAGTTTTTGAAGAACCATTCCAACTGCTGCTTAGCTTGGCTTATTTGCCAGGTAGTTAGCTGATCGTTAGTCCACATCGTCAGTCAGTTTTTTGACCATTAGTAATTAAACAAAATCGCACTTTGTCATCAGAATTATCAGTGTGAATGCACTTATGTGAATAAATACACAGTGCTAGTGACCAATGAAAGGATTTACACCCTATTATTGTGTATAAAAAAAACAGTTGTAAAATAGTTGTAGGCTACTTTTGAATACTTCAACTTTCACTTGTATTGGATTAATATTTGACAATGTGGATCAGAACTTTCACTTAAGTAAAGTATACTTTGTACCGTCTCTGTTCCTTTTACCTTTGATGTTAATGTGTGCCTCTCTGGACAAGGTAAGACCCCTTGAGTTAATGGCTTCACAGCTGTACTGGGTGGGCTTGTCAACACCTAAAGAAATAGAAAATACAAAAAAATACAGTAATTATTGCCATTTTGTTTGTCCTTTCACATAAATACTACTCATTCATTCCAACATTCATTCCAGCAGCAGCAACAGGTAAAAGACAAACCATTACCCTACAAGTCAGACTCCATTTAATATAACAGGCATGGAACAGACATATCCACCTCAATGCTGAATGAACAACGATATAACAATGCACCACAGAGGTGAAACAGAGTGGCACAACCTTTTCATGCCAGTTTCTCCTGGTGACTCATCCCAAAAACATTTTGTCTTTTCGCGTGAAATGGCTGGGAAATTATGTAATTTCAACACCTAAATGGTATAGCTGTGCACATCAATAGCTGAATTAAGACTCCCTGAGCACAATAGATGTCAAGGGTAATGTGGAGTGCCATCTCTCCCTGTAATGTCACACTGATCCCTTCATGAATGCACAAACCCCAGAAACTCACACTCAATTTGAGGTTGAACAACAACAAAAAAAAAAACATAGAGCTCTTTTTGAAGGCTTTACAACGTACACTTGGTTAATTCAATTATCCAAGTCAACCTTTCTTTGAATGTCCCCCTGATATGAGGTTCATACAGCCACTGTCGGCACACAGTACCAGTCTTTCAGCTGCTCTCGAGTACTCCCCTGCTCCCTGCAGAAGGTCGCCCCTTCACCCGCCCCATCCCATCACGTCAACACAGCCAGCTCCACCACACCAGCCATACTCCGGCTGCTCGTGGAGCCCCATAATATCCCTTTTGTGTGCCTTTATTTCCACTCCCGTCCAGGCTCTCTCTCTCTCTCTCTCTCTCTCTCTCTCTCTCTCTCTCTGACAGGAAGCTATTTGTTGTTGTTGTGCCACTTGTGCGTCCTGCTGTTTAGGACCAGTGTGTGTGGAGGTGGTGGTGGTACAGTGCTGCCTGTTCAGCCCAAGGCAACTGAGGAGAGATCAGAGTGTGCGGCACAGCTTGGAGGCAAAGCCATTTCCAAAAGCTTTCAGTGGCACAGCTCCTGCTTTTCCTCTTTTTTCAAAGCTGCCTGGATCTTGAAATAAGCAATTGCGGTAGTTTGACCAACTGCTTGATCACACAGGGCCTTTACTGGAAATAGCCACATACATCATGCGCCGAAAGCTCAGGCTTTCAAAAACCAGCGACTCTCTCTACAGTCTTAGCCGCTTGAATGCGTTTTTAACTACACAAGATGCGTCCAGCAGGCTGAAATGCGGCTCTGCCACATCGTAAACAGGCCTCCAGTTACAGCTGAAGGACAGCACGTGCTGACCCTACTGCAGAAGGAGTGCCAGACCAATCAGAATGAGGCCATCAGAAAAACAAAAGCTCTCAAAGAGCGAGGACAACCAACTTTGGAGAATAACCACGCTCCTAGTATTTTACTCTTAGCGAGCTATTTCAGCTGTGTCCCTTGCTAAACACACACACTCACACTCACACGCTCACACGCACACACACACACACACACCCTCCTTTGGCCTCCCACAAGCAAAAAACAAGAGAAGGGCTGATTGTCAGTGTCTCCACTCTACTCTCAACTCATTAAGTGTCTACGAGTCACCCTGAACAAAGCAAACAAAGCGCAGCAAAAACGGCACTTGCTTTCCTTCCTCCTCAACTTTCACTTCATTCAGAACTTTGGTGGTAAGACCCTTTTCATCAAAACAAAACTTAAGGAGACACTATCCTTTCGATTAGTACCACACAAATAAGAGAAGGTTTAAATAAATAATAATTTGAGGAAAGTGAAAGACAAAATTCACAAAAGATCTGCATTTGCATTTGCATCTGTGCCAAAACCTTGAGTGCCCTGGCGGATGGGTAGTCCTGTAGTACAGAGATTTGTTTTCCCCGACGGGCACTAAAGAGCTCTGGCACTTCACACTGCTCCACATTATGTTGAGCAGAGTCTGATCGAGTCTGACATGCCATACCCACTAGCAAGCAACATGCCTGCAAATATCATAGTGTGATAAAAATCTACAACTGTATAGTTGAAATGGCTTATTTTCCAAAAGTTAAAGTGTTTTTAATCAGACTTCCCTGAAAACCAGGATTCAAACTGATTCTATTTGGGTGGTTAAATTGTTGAAAGGTCAGACGTAGGTGACTCATTGTGAGTCAGTCTACTGAATCCTCATGAGAGGATGACAGACAGAGAGGGTAAATTCAATTAGTAAACTCGCATAAACAGGATGAGTAGTTAACACCACAATCTCACTTTAGAGGCCAACGCAAACCACATACAAAGAGATACAATAACCTAGTCCTTTATATTTGCTCTTGTAATAGAAAATAGACTGAGAGGTTCGGGGTTGGGTTTCCTGCGTGCGTATGGCCGTATGCCCTGCCTGTCCACACACAGAAGCTAGCGGGCTAATCTTAATATGATTGCATAAGAGGCCTTTCCTGTATGGAGGGCTAAGGACAGAGGACTGAAGTTCAACAAACGTCCCAGAGGAGCAGAGGCGCTGGGGAGGATGGTCACTGAGGCCAATTCCTACTGACCATACAGCACATAACGAGAGGTTGACCGCAGACACACGCTCTCTCTCACTCTCACACACACACACAAACACACACTCTGGAAATGAAAAAAAGGAAAATCTAGGAGGACACAAATAGCTACTAGATAAACAAACATACAGTACCCTCCAGAATTATTGGCATCTCTGCTAAAGTTGACTAAACAATGTATAAACAATAATCTGATGGTTATTTTTTGTAATCTCACAATGAAAACAATGAGGAAAAATCCAACCTTGAAGGGAAACAAATGTATTTTCAGAAAAAGGAAAAGGAAAGAAATAAATGTTTTTAACAAAAACATGTCGCTCAGAATTATTGACGCCCTGCTTGTAATACCTTCTTAAGCCTCCCTTTGCCAATAAAACAGTTTGTTATATTCTCCTATGACATTCCATGAAGTTGGAAAATACAAAGCAAGGCGCCGCGTGGCCAACATGTTTTTGTTAAAAATATTTATTTCTTTGAGATTTTCTTTTTTTCTCATAATAAATTTGCTTCCCTTCAAGGTTATACTTTTCGTCATTGTTTTCATTGTGAGATTACAATAAATTAAAATACAACATCATTTTTTTTACCTGTTTTTAGTCAACTTTACCAAAGGTGGCAATACTTCTGGAGGGTACTGTATTTGTGAATCCCTTTCTCAGTACTGAACAATCACCTCAATTCAGACTCTGGCCATATTGGCTCTACTGAAGACCTATTCCCGCTCATCTTGAATTACTTTAGTCCAGTCTTCCCTCCAAAAGAGCTGATATACAATTCAACAGTATCTGAGCTGAGCTTTCTGGGAATTGAATGACAGTGAACATTCCTCTCATTTCTCTTTTCCTCTAATCCATCTCTCAGATGCTCAAAACAGAAACAGTGCGTAGCTCTGATACACTCCCGGCCCACTGCAGATTGCCATCAGTGCGCTATTCAAGGGTGGTTCTATTGTGTGATCACAGATTCTAGAAAGGAAAAGGAACACATTTCCAAATTCCCCTTTTCATCTATGTTAGCACAGTGCAGATCTAGCAGATCTGCCAACCAAACGACTACATTACTGGAATACTCTGAGGCCTGAGGATCTAACTTTACACAACACAATGGCCATTCTAGTCCACATTTATTTTTACAGCATTTTGATGAATATCAAAATGAATATGAATGTCCACCCTAGTCTAGTCAACAAAGAACATAAGCAGAACGCAGACCTAGGCAGGAGCAGGACGCTACCTGTTAAAAGTATGTACTGTGTGCACTCCACATTGCATACCGTTTTCTTCTGCATACAGTGATAAATCATTTAGTGCTTAATCTATAATCAGTACTTGTGCAAAACCCAAATTACAGGAATACAGACTGGTACTAATTTTGGAGACAAGGTTATGGGGATATATCTACAAACATACTTGTCTTAGCTTCATAGTGATCACCTCACTCAAAAGTCAACTGAAAGTGGTGCAGCCAAGTGATATCAAAGAGTGTTAGGATAAACCTCTCACTCTGGGCATGGTGCAACACATAATGGGTAAAGCAGCCATCTAATCTGTTGATCCTTAGTCCCCTACAGAGAGAGAGAGAGAGAGAGAGAGAGAGAGAGAGAGAGAGAGAGAGAGAGAGAGAGAGAGAGAGAGAGAGAGAGAGAGACCAGGCTGGCCCTACAGTGTAACTGAGTACTAACCCCCCTACCGCTGCCTCTCCCCATGATGCAGTGGGTCGACCCATGAATGCGGCCTTTGTCCACACAATACCGCGTCCACCCCTGACACCAACCACTCCACATGCACTGCCAAAGCAAAGCTACCTTTCACTGCAGCCGGCTACGTTGCTCAACCAGTGTGACTGGGGTCAGCTTACGAGCAAGGGGCTGAATTTCTCGGACGCAGAATGCAACAGGTGGCACAGATTTTTTTTTATTACTGACAGGAATTTATCCAAGATGCAAGAAGTGTGTCACACCGCATGACAGACCAATTATTCCATCCATACATCCCAGCATATCATAAAGCAACTGAAGCAACGGCCACAACTTTGATGGTGATAAATGTTTATTTTTTCCCCCTAAGCTAGGGGATGCAATGGCAGAGAACACATGGAGCAGATCTCTAAAGACTGATGAAACTCATGTCTTGTCACTTTCTCTGAGCTGCTGCTGCTACGGAAATAACATTCACACTCAGCAGAACTCACTGTACCACTGAGTCACGTATTAGAAAACATCACGCAGAAACCAGGCTGTCTTTCTAAAAACCCTTCCCCCACAACCAAAGGCTGCCTATCAAGAGGTACTCCCTCTCTCCCTAATATTAACCTGAGAGATATAGACAGATACACTGACAGATAATGACAACAGAGTTGCCTGACTCAGATTCAGATTCATCAGAGACAATGAGTCGTCTGTGTAGTTGGTTCTATCTCGCTGGATTCTCAGCTTTCAGTCAAAAGGTCATCCACCCCTTATTCCATTATTCACAACATCTCTCTTCAATCACCTTCACTTACAAATGCAAGCAAGCGATCTCTGCTCTGTGTTGGCCAAAACTAACAGCAAATGTAAATCAGCCAAACGCATCCAACTAAAGCAAAAAGCACAACACCCAAATTCCAGCCTCCAGCTGTCATCAGCAAGACTACCGCAGCCAGCGATGGAGCAGCTCGCTCACTCAGGACTGCTCATCACACCAGTGGCACGTGATATTTCCCCCAATTAGGGAACCATTAAACAGTAATCACAACAGGGGAATTGCACTTATTTGTACTGTTCTTTTTGTTTGTTTGATTGTTTGCCTGCCAAAGTGGAAATGAAATTGAGGAATGAAACCTCATGCAGGAGCAGCAGATTAAGACAGAGAGGGGTAATGTGTGTGTGTGTGTGTGTGTGTGTGTGTGTGTGTGTGTGTGTGTGTGTGTGTGTGTGTGTGTGTGTGTGTGTGTGTGAGGAGTGTGTGTGTGTGTGTGTGTGTGTGTGTGTGTGTGTGTGTGTGTGTGTTTGAGTGTGTGTGTGTGTGGTGTGTGTGTGTTTGAGAGGAGTAATGTGTGTGTGTGTGTGTTTTGAGAGGAGTAATGTGTGTGTGTGTGTGTGTGTGTGTGTTAGGGAGGAAATGAGCAGACACTGACAGTCTTACCTGTGATGCGGATGGTACTGGGAGAGGGCTCAGAGATGTTCCGCACTCCGTTGTGGTACCACCAAATTGTGACCGGGTGAGGAGGACCCACAGCCTCACAGGTCAGGTCAAAAGGGGTATTCTGGGTCACGTTCACGTCACTGGGCTGTTTTGTGAATGTTGGCAAACCTGAGGGATTAGAAAAGAGAGCTTGGTGAGAGTGGCAATTCCTCACATACAGCAATGACAAAGCACTGTGTCCGAAATCATTTATGTTATCATTCCTAGTTTCAAACTAAATAAAAAAAAAAAAAAAAAGAGATTTGCCTCCTACAAGATTAGATGATACAGTATTGTGATTAGAGATAAGGACAAGGGGAAATGAGATTAGACGTGAACAGAATGAGCTCACCTTCAACCTCTACTTTAATGGGGTCTGATTCAATCAAGGTGTTACTGACACCAATCCTGCAGCGATACTCTCCCGCATCAGCACGCTGTACTTTTGAGATTCTGAGGGAAAGAAAAAAAAGTATAACCAATAAATAACCCCTCATGGTAAACTGGGCTTTTTTAGTCACACTAAACTAAGCAAATAATAATTACACAAGCCATGGTGTCATGCATTAAAGTCTACTACTCAACTATAAAAGTATGTATGAATGTCATAGAGTCATCCTCCATGGCAAGAAGACTAATCCAGTTTAGTTGACCAACAGATTGTTATCCAGACATTTCTGGGACAGTATCAGCACTAGGCTGGGGACCATATAAAGCTTAGAGTGTATTTGAATTTGCGCAGATCCATTGGGACAATCTCCCATTCATACCCATTTCCCAATCACCGAAAACTCAGGACATTATCACAACTGCTTGTCCAACATGGAGCGGGCTTTATATGATAACAGTCAGAGGATGGTTGCCACTGCTTTGTACACAACCAATGTCTGTGCTGATGGCACGAGCAATAAACAACATGCATGTGCATCTTCCTTCACATTGCATAAACACCTGCGTTTACAAGAAAGATTTCTTTGCTATGCTGCTGAAAAGATTCGGTAAGAATTTAATGTAATACTTTAATTTAATTTCACCGCTGGTTACACTCCTTGTAAATCGAAAGTGAACTAAGAGTTCTCAGACCAATATCCCAGGCCACATCAGCACGGGAGCTCTGGGGGAAAAGCAGTAGTGGATTATTGGGAGTGAACTGCTCTGAAACTCTTACCTCATTTTGGAAAGCAGACTAAACTGGCCATCAATGTGAAGATCAGTTTGCAAGCCGTACGGTACCTCCACCCCATTCTTGATCCATAGGATGGTCAGGTCCGGCTTGCCCAAGCCGGTGACGTCGATGGAGCAGTTGAGGGTCACGTCCATTCCCTCAGAGAGGTTGATGGTGCCCACGGTTGGCCTGAAACGGAGCAGCTTGATCTTGTCTGGGCTCAGGTGGACACTAGCGGCTCGGCCCGGGACAATGAGGGGCTCCGGGCCTGTCGTAGGCCTGGGGGAGCGTGGCTGTCGAGCCAGATGGACGGGGTGTCCAGAATGTGAGGAGGATAGGCTGTCGTCAATGAGTGCTGTTTGGGAATGACCAGGAGTGAGTTCTGCTCATATACTCAAAAGTTGGAAATATTTTGTGGCCTTCCATACACTTATAAAAAGTCAATTCAAAAATTTCAACTTGTGCAGAGAATGCACAGAATATGAAACTGGGGAAAGCAATATCATGAGTTTCGGCACTGGAGAGCCAGGATAAGCGCCTCATCCTCTAGGTCTCTGAAGAGATCATCCTCTAGACAAACTCATTCTGATGTTCAATCTAAGCCAGCCAAAGCGCCCCTGAAAACCAAACATACCTTAGCTTTATATGAGAGATGCAAAGCCTCAAGGAATTTCCCTTCTGTCTAGGTATGCTTTTAGAACACTTTCACTTTCTGGCGCAGGTGAAATTGTATGAGTAAGCAGTGATGTAATATTCCTCTGGGATCCTTTCTAAAAAGGCTTCAGAGAGCTCACCCAACGGGAACAGGGAGGAAATTCCTGCCATTCTTAGGCCGGAATTCTGTTATCTAAGGAAGCATGTTGATAACCCTGGAAATATTGCCGCCTCTTACCTAAGCATATCTTCAAACCAAAAGTGTTGTTATCCTTCCATAATTGTCTGACTGAGCTGGAGGCTGAGATTAATATTTATATTTTTAAATAAACTCGTCAATCTTAACAACTTGTAGGCTATTGAACAACACTTTTCAGTGATCTTTGAATACAGTTTGCTTTGATTTAGGACTACATCTATTGTTTTTTTGCAGTTTCAGTAGGCTAACAATAAGCCAAATAATGAACGGGGAACATATTGCCTCTAAAGGGACTAGGATTTGAACAGTGACTGTATATGTCAAAGGAGTGACCTAGCATCACTTCGACAGGTGTTTTTTTGTTTGTTTTAGCTTCCATGTTCCATCTTCAAGCTTCACTGATCTCTCCACTGAAGAAATAGCCTACAAATCCCATTTTAAACATCTTAGGAACGGCTTCATCCCCATCCTATAGGTTTAGAATGAGCTCACCTCTACTACTAATTCATTTAGACTAGGCCTCAGAGACCACAACCCAAACATCACTAAAATGGCACAGCCTACCATAAAAGGTGGGAGAGAGCTGTTCCAAACCCATTTCATTCTGGAACCCAGATGTTCAGTGTTTGATATCTAGTTTTTACACAAGAACTTCAATCGTCAAGACAACACAATATGCTGAAATGCAGTAGGGAAAGAAAACAGGCCATTCAAATGCCACAGTCTTTTGATAGCCTACTTTGAACTGTTGTCACTTCCCTCAATAACATGCCAAAATGCTCAGTGAAAGGTGGTGATCGAGCGGAGAACTGTCACTGTAAAACTCAAGTGGCACAGCTGCAATTTGCTTTCATTTCTTTACACCAATTTACTAAAGACCCACTTTTAAAGAAAGCAGTCACTAAGTGAGCTAAAGACGGACTTTCAGGGAATCTGCATTTATGTCATAAAGAGACATAAACAGTGAATTTCCAAGGGAATTCCGCGCTCCAGGTTTTATTAATAGCATAATTGATAACAGCTGATTTCAAGTCTTAACCATAACAACAAAGATGATTTCTTGGAGGCCTATACAGCACGCATCCAAAGGCTTGATGCCAAACCCTACAACAGGGAAAGTGCATGGCAATCAAAATACCACCAAAGCAAAGCCAGGCACAACAACGGAGTTGGAGTTGCTGCCGCTGCGCTGCCGCCGCTACATACAGTATAGAGTGATTTTATTGAGAGAGCAATCCTTTCTGTGGCAGTACTAGTCTTAATAGTCATGCTTCTTCATTTCAAAATAGCCTAAGATGAAACAGTAACAAGTAACAACTTACCAGAGGCAAACGGTGCAAGAAGTAAACACACAATCCAAGTAGCTACTTTAAAATCCATTTTCTTTAGGCAAAGAAAAAATAAGCGGTAAAGTAAAGTTGGATCTTTTCTTGCCTCGAAGTTAATGATCGCCAAAAACGCTGGCTCCAAATGATAACAAGTGAATTAAAGTTACATCGTCTTTGATGTAGTGAAGTTTAAGATATTTTCCGATCAGAGTGCAGTGGCTCGCCACGTCCCGCGGCAGAGCAGAAATGCAGCCGAGTTTTCCACGCGTTGTGCTGCTGGGATAAAATGTAAACTTCTCGTGTGACGTCACTTCAAATCTGAGAGTGGCCATGACAGAAGAGTGGTGGAGCTACAAGTAGCAAACTTGAGGAAGCAAGGCACTTGGGCTACTTTAAATAACAAGTTTCATGTGTGGCTTGAAAGTGTGCATAAAAAAGTTTTTTACAGGCAACAACCAGCTATCATAAATTGTCTTAGGCCTACATATTTGTTGTGATGAGGGGGGTCCCGCCTTTCCTCCGAAACAAGTTACACACAAAGCTTTATCTATGTAAACTGGCCAGAAATAACCCGAACAATCTCAGGTAATTACAATTACACTTTGTAGACTACTACGACAGCGGTTCATCTTTCAACTTTATTCCTTAACCGCACTCAAGACTCATGAAAGGGACGGGTATTGGAACCATTAGGCCTACACCATCTAGATGTGATTAATCTACTAAACTCCGTTAAAAAGCTCAGTTGCTTTGATGCATTGTTACGATGTACATATGAATAGTGTCATGTTTTCATCTGCAATAGTGTGACATTTATCCACCGGGGCAAACATTTTAGAATAACATTTGACAGAAGCTTCCAGTATGGCCACTCTGTTTAAGATTGTTTTTTTTTAGAGCGAACATAACCTGCTCTGAACCAGGTTAAATAAGCCATTGCAATTTAAATCTTGGCTTTGGCATAGCGCCATAACTGTTACTAGCGCTATGTTACTAAATTTAATCATATAGTTTTACAGATAAAGGTGAAGATCACAATTGAAACACAACTGAAATTGAAACACATTGAAATACGTACAAAAATACACACGGACACGATGTTTATTTGTAAATGCCATACACGTAGATGAAGTCATTTATTTTCAGATTTCTTTCTTTCTTTTTTAACAGTACAAACAGATACGGCATACGATCATGCGCTCAGCATCATAACAAAAGATTTGGTGAACAAATAAATATGCCACTGAATTAATTGCTGTGTCTCAAAGATTGTCCAGCGGGTGGCGCACTTTGACTTATTATCCAAAGAACCTGATTCATATTTTCTCCAAGGACTGCCATTTTGTTTTGGAACATCACGTTTTACCTTTTGACCTTACAAAAACCCTGAGATGTCAATGGCATTGAATCGTTCAGGGTTTAGAATCGAAATGCATCTCAAAGGACGACCCTATTAGCTTAGCTCTGTTAAAACCAGCTTTTTAAAATGGTTTGTAGGCTACTGCCTAGTCTCAGCTGAAGGAAAGAATAAATCACAGAGTAGCCTAGGGCTTAACACAGGAAAGTACGGACTTCGTAGGCTAAGTTCAGAAACAATTGCATTTCTGCACAATTTATTCAAAAGGCAAAAAATAAAGCTTTTTAAATATTTTGACAAGGCTTAGCTTACAGAATTCAAAGAATAAAGCCCACCTGATTAATGATGCCATCAAACTATATACACTTTAACCTTTACGCATACAC
The DNA here is from genome assembly GCF_017589495.1 of Alosa alosa. Lineage (NCBI taxonomy): Eukaryota > Metazoa > Chordata > Actinopteri > Clupeiformes > Clupeidae > Alosa > Alosa alosa. The sequence goes on along the minus strand of NC_063206.1, from coordinate 15,487,992 downwards.
AGAGGCGGACAGAGTACACAGCTTCATTACTTGAGTAAAAGTACAGATACCCTTTGCTAAATTTTACTCAAGTACAAGTAAAAAGTACAACAGTCAGATGTCTACTTAAGTAAAAGTAGGCCTACTGAAGTACTTGTTTTTAAAAGTACTTGAGTATCAAGAGTAGCCTACATTTTCTAAATATTGCATTACTACTGCCACAGTGCTTACATTTATGTACAGAAACGTCCTACATGGAGTTATGAAAAATGTTAATACCTTGGAGAATGTAAAAGGAATTTAAAGTAAAATCAAGTCATTTTCATCGTTTCACCATGTCGCCAGGGATGGGCAGTATTTCTAATACATGTATATAAAATACGTATTTCAAATACAAAATACTATTTTGTAATTGAAACACTTGAAGCGAAAACTATCATTAACTTGTTCAGAAAATTGAAATAGTCTGGCGAGGTGGGGCCACAGCTTGGCACATTCCCGGGATGGACCTGCTGCATCTTTCTTCTATTGTTTCGTCCATGGTTTCGTCTCTTATCTAAATCTGACCATGGAGTTGACTTTGGCGGAAAGCTGAAGGTGATTGCTGATAGGCTGTCCCAATCAGTGGCGCCTGCACAATCCAATCACGTTTGAGAGGGAAACAACAAAAACCTAAATTTTTCTTTTTTTTAGAAGAAGTAACGGGTACTCACGGTTATGGATAGAAATGTAGTGGAGTAAAGAGTACAATATTTGCCTCTCAAATGTACTTGAGTAAAGTCATGAGTACTCCCCAAAAATGATACTCGAGTAAAGTACAGATCCCTGAAAATTGTACTCAAGTACTGTACTCAAGTAAATGTACTCCATTACTGTCCGGCTCTGCGCATACATAGTACATTTTCAATAGACACCTTTTGAGACAGTGAAATACAACTGAGAGAAAGATTATGGCCTTCTCCCCACTATGAATTTAGAAGAAGTGTCGTGGCACACTCAGAACTTCAATATGCAACGTTTCGGCTTGCGCCTTCATCAGGGTCATTTTCACACTATGCCACATCAGGGTCATCTTCTCCCCACTATGCCACAAACTGTTCTCATTGACTCTGGAATGTTCTGTGCCAGAAAAGGAGTAAATAGCATTTTCATGACAGGCAAGCTACTGCTGGACACTTACCAGCTGGATTTTCAATTTTACATTAAGTGAAAAAGTAGGTCACTTTTCATCAGGGATCAGGGCCTATCCTGGAATTTTGTTTCATAATGTTCATCCCTTTTTCAAGTCACTCACAAAAAAATATTTACATCATGTTTAATACTGATCAGAACACCAACAGCAGAGAGAAATGAGAGGTCACATATGAGATGGCTGATAACTAACACTATCTCTGAGCATATTAACTGGCGCTGTTGTCACTGAATGATAATGTTATTTCTTTTTCATCCTTCTTTGCCCTTTGTCTCAATTTTGGGTTTCTGGTGCTGGAAAGCCGACAGGTGTCGCACCCCTGGATCTTTGCGTGCCCCGTCTGGGTGGCTTTGGGCTATTTTCCCAGAGCAGTATGTCTTCATGCGGTACAGGCCAGCCTTGCTCTTGCAGCAGCCCATGGAGCTCAAGAGCTTGCAGGCATCCTTCCGGAAGGCCTTTGTGAAGATGGCGTACAGGAATGGGTTGGCGCACGAGTTGATGGGGTAGAAGAGAACCAGCAGGATCTTGGAGTTCGTGACGGTGATGAGGGGCATCTTGAAAGCGGCCGAGATGGCGAAGAATGAGATGGGGGCCATGCACAGGAAGTCGGTGAAGATGAGCACGGCCATGCGCTTGGCGATCTTGGTGTCAGCGTTGCGGCCCGGGAACTCTGGGTTGTGCACGGCGACGTAAATGCGCACGTAGCTTACACACACCACCAGGAAGGCAGCCACGTTGAGAAGGAGCAGCAGGATGACGAAGGCCTGGGCCAGCGGTGTCTCGATGTCCATGGGCAGGCACATGCTCACCTTGCTGTAGCTGCTGACACCCACTAGGGGGAGCAGCGCCACGCCCAGGCACAGCAGCCAGCCGGCGGCCATGATGGCGGTGGCGTGCGACAGCCCCAGGCGGCGCTCCAGCCGCAGCGCGTGGGTGATGGTGTGCCAGCGCTCCAGGGTGATGTTGCAGAGAGTGTAGACGGACAGCTCCCCGCCGAACACGGCCAGGAATCCCGCCACGCTGCAGCCGGCACCCGTCTGCCACTCGATGGCGTGCTGGCTGTAGTGACCGCGAGTCCGCAGGTCCACAGCTGCAATCATCAGCAGGTAGATGCCAATACAGAGGTCGGCGAAGGCCAGGTGGCACATCAGGAAGCGTGGGACCGTCAGCTTGGTGCCGCTGGTGAAGAACACCAACAGAACGGTCAGGTTGCCAATGATGGCCAGGATGTTGATTAGCCAGATAGCCACGCGCAGGAAGCCAAAACCCGCCAGGTCCTCACAGGGGTTGAATGCGTCGGGCTCTGGGGTACACTTCAGGGGTAGCCTTTCTGGGTCTAGGTCTGGATATTGTTCTAAAACTCTTTAAAGACAGCAAGACAAGAGGTAGATACATTTCTCAGCACATCAACTGGACTTTTTGGGAATCAGTTGCTGCAGTTGGCAAGTCTGACAGATTGAGGGGACTTTTTTTTGTAATGTTTACAACTCTCATGCAGCTACCATCGAGCACCCTCTCATCGAGTTTGTGCTCGTCAGTGTACACCAGATTGCACCAGACTGCAATTGACACTCAGATCTCACACAGCCCTGCTCTGATTGGACCAGAAGAACTGGAAGCTGTGGATTTTTGCAAAACAAATAACAGGCTCTAGGTGGAGGTAGAAGTGCAGGTTTTTTTCTAAAACCGGCTGATTTATGTTGTTCTGTCGGAGCATAGTGTCGGTTTCAGTGAAAATATGATCAAAAAAATCTTGCCAACTGCAGCTTTAAAGCAAAACTATGCAACTATGCCACTTTTTGAGTAATGCTTGAAGTATGCCTGTGGTTTGCCATTTTTTTTCATGCAATTATTTTTAGTATCATCTTCAAATGAATTGTAATAATATAAGCTCATATGAAGGAGAGACAAACTCATGTCATTCCCACCAGCCATCTAGGATATGCACTATACAGCTCTGCATGGAAGAAAACCTTTTACAGCATGACATTGTTGACTATAGCAAGACAGCAAACAGCATATTAGCGAGCTTCTAGTAGTGTCAGTAAGGCCTTGGGTGATGCTTGCAAAGCTAGCTTGCTAGGTTTACACCAGAAGTCAAGTGCTGTCTTAACAAGGAAGCTTATACATTTTCATGTGCCAGACACAACTCATTACATACAATACATTTTCAAGGGACAAACACAAGTCTTTATTAACCTTTTTTATTATTTAGTAATCAAAGTTGTACTTTGACAAACACAGTGAAGGCACCATGACCTGTAAACTTACTCTGCTTCTGAAATGCTATCCCAGGATATGGACCCATTGCTCATTGCAGCAATTAGAGGTGATTCCCTGTAAGTCATATTAAGTTATCAGATTACCATTACTTTATAGCATTAATGATTTAGCTATCCATTGATAGTTCTAGCATACAAACTGTTCATACATGAAAAGTAAGTAAGACATATTCAACATAAGTAGGACATATTCAACAAAATGTATTTGTTTATATTTTTTATATTTATTTTGGTATGCAACCGAGTTCCTACATGTGAAGTTAAACTGTTGAAGGGTTCTGCATGCCTGCATACTCTGACATCACAATACACTTTGATACAGGTCAACCAACTATTTACAAAGCAACGTTGTTGCTCTTTTGGGAAATGTCCATTAAATTGTTTTGCAAACATACCAGAACACAAGAGACAGGACTTGCAGTCCCTGTCTTGGTAACTATTTACCATAAAGAAATTAGCCAGACTGTGGGAAATGCACTGATCCAGAAAATAAGTTTTAAAAAAAGACAATTATCTGCAGCAGGTCACTAAACTCTGAAAGTAAAATGTTCTCGCAGTCTAGACTAGTCACAAAATCTAGACTGTAACATGTGACATAAATAGTACATCCTTCGGAGCAAGTGATTTCTCTTCCACAGACATTTAAAATAGGCCTACCCTCAAACTCTTAGGCTGTCATTGCTGCAGCCTTTTCCAGCATCTCACCTGTGGGCATCCCAGGAGTTCAGAGCACAGCAGTGGCTGGGATAGGTCAGCTTGGCATCCCTGAGGCTCAGAAGGCTGTTGAAATTCAGAAGTCTCTTCAGCGCAAATGCACTCTCTGCAACCAGCACTTCAACGGACTCAAGGCCACGGGGTGGTAGGGTCTCCAGCACTGATGACGACACATTCCTGGGGGACCACAGAATAAACCATGTGCCTCTGGAGTGAAGAGATATGCAGAAGCAGTCCAACAACACAACCCACTGCAATGGGCAGTCACCTCACCCGGTACTTGTCCATCATTGAAACATCGGTGTTGACTGTTTACAGAACATTTACTCAAAAAATTCCCCCAAATAGTTGACATACAGTATATGAAATGACTGCACTGGTGTAGTGTGGGTCCTCGTCAATAACAAGGAAGTAATTAAGTAACTTGACACTCTTGACCCCTATTCCCTGGTGTGTCCATGGTTTATGTAAACAGTGTTTCCCTGTAGTCCCTGATTGAAGATGGATTCAATGTGGTATAGCCAAGGGACTTACAGCAAGACAGGGCCTACAGCTCCTGTAAAGGCCTCTTGGTGAATCACACGCAGGTTTCTGTTGTTCTTTAAGGAACTAGAAAACATGGCACACAAAATTTTCAAAGGATAATCTAGCCTCCAAATCATGTGTAAGTATTTATGTTAATATAGTGCAAGTATTTAAGTATTAGAGGTTTTTTATGTTAATATAGTGCAAGTATTTAAGTATTGGAGGTTTTTTAAAGTTACAGTTGTTCTATCTTTGTCCCATTGAAGGCATGGCTTCTTATCTCTTTGAAACCATTGTTGTAGAGATTCCTGAAACAGACAGACAGACAAACACACGCTCAAAAATAAATTCAAACATAAAATCAACGTACTCTTTATTAGCATCACCACGCCATTCATGTTATGCCAATAGATCATTGAAGACCAGGGAATATCTTTTTATACACATTCAAGGATCCATGTGAAAGAGAAAGATAAAGAGAAACAATATCAAAGAAGCAATGTCAAAAGAGTTTTAGAGAAACCCTTGTGTATAGTGTATAGATTGGGTGACCTTTGTAATAATGGACACTTGAATGGATATGAGATAGCTGGAGCACTAGTCTAATACATGATAGAGACCATGTACTTACATGGTTGCAATAGCAATTCCAAGAAAAGCATTTGGTGGTATTGAAGTCAGGAGGAGATTATCACACATTTCCCTGTAAATTATGAATGAAGATGAACAACAACAGAATCAAATCTAAGACTTTTTTTTATGACTTTAGCAGGAACACCAGGAGCACTGCTTATGGATGAATTCTTGTTAGGTGTTGAAAGGTTACTTACAAAAGTTCAAAACTGGGATTAAGAGAAGAGACTGCAGTGAAATCAGGGAATACCGTAATCCCAGTGTTTGAAATGACTCTGTTTAAAAGAAGAAGAAGAAACAGCAGTCATTTCATACCCATACTTCATTAGATCATTAGAGTTTGATCTAATTAAAAAAACAGACGAATATGGGTACATTCACTATAGAAAAAAAGAACCAGAGGCCTCTCACAGATGTTTTAACTTTGGGAGGTTGTTGAACGCCCGTTGGCCGATGTGCACCAGGTTCCTTGTGTTTTTGATAGTGCTTTGAGGAAGAGAGGTGACAGAAACACATTCGGGGTCATAAACATGTGTGTGCACAAATGTATTTCAATTGTGAAAATAAATCCTTGCAAGAATGCTTATGTAATATTTACATTTAGAACTAAACTATCTGCCACGTGCAGATGTTACTTACATATCTGTGAGATTATAGAGACTGTTGAATGCTAGAGGTTGTATCCTTTCCAGTGTGATGCTCTGGGTTATTGATCTGCAGTGACATAAACCTTAAAAGTTCAGACGGGACTTTTGAATTTTAATGTAATTGTTAATGTTGGCACTTGATACATTCTCGTGCTGAGGAATACAAGCAAAGGAGGATGACATGAATACAGGGCCTTCATGCGGGTGCAATTGTCCACTAATTTCAGTAATTTTACTAGGCTGACATAGGAATGGTTTGTACAATGGTAAAACTACTACTGGGGTGAAATTGTGCATCTTGCAACTGTTCAAAAAAAGAATTCTGGCATGTAATCTTGACAGAACTTCTCAACAGAACAGGATAATCAAATGATTGCCAGGCACAGAGGGGGTCCCACCGTGCCTCAGCGTAATCACACAATCTGGTATTTCTCAGGAGTAGGACATTCAGTCACAGCAGAACAGATTGGGGTAACTGGAGCACATTGATAATGCATGTCTTTTACTACAGATGCAGGCAAAGAAAGACTGGCGTTTCGACTGTGTCTTATTCAGATTCACCTGCTTGCACCTGCATTAAAAGACAAAAATGATCCGTGTGTTCTTCTCTTCTGCTGTAATGATCAGTCCACTCATCACTTCTTTCTGCTGCCCTCACCCAGAATCCACTCCAATGACATCCAATGCTACCATCGTTTGTATCTGTACTGTAGGCAAACAGTCTCTGTGTGATGCAGCTGACCCGGAGTCTCCCTTGCCATAAAAGGGTAGAATGACACAGAATACATTTGTTGAATGTGAAGATAAAGTATATCTTAGAGCATCTGCCAAAACTGCTGCGCACATGGTCAACAGTGCACTCCCCCATTCCAAGCAAAAAACCCTGAAACTGTAGAAGATAACTTAATGGAGCTGAACTCTCACCCCTCTGCAACATCTATTCCAGGAAGTATTCAGATTTACTGCCCTTCCTCACAGCACGGGCTATGCAGAGCAGTAATGGGAGATTAGAATGAGGCCTCTCTTGCCAAAGAAACTCCAAGCATCGCCAGTGTTGTTACGAATACATTTCCTCTTTCCACAGTAAAGCCCGAAAGCTCATGGAGAAGTTGAACTCTGGGCCAATTTCAGAACGTGGTTTTGAGTCCACAACTTTGCAATTTGTTCCGAAAAAGAACGAGGACAGAACATCTAATTCTTCACTTCAGATCCCCATGTCATGTTAAGTCAGAGCAGGTGTATGTGTGGATGTTGGTGTTGAACCACACTATCTCATTTTAGACTTACATTGATCAAATCCTATTTTTGAACTGTAACAGTTTCAAATGTCTTTTTAAAACTGCTTCTATCCTTATTAAGCTTGACATTTAAATGGCATCCAAATCTTACCAAATGCCAAATGGATTTCAGAAAGGTGGAAAAAAAAAAGAAAGGAAAGTTCTAGAAAGATAATGACATGGGCACAGGTTTCTCTGCAGTGGTGTTCAACTGAAAAGGGCTGGCTTGTACCTGTCCAGTGTCTCTCAAATCCGTAACTAAAACTTTAGGCTTACTGTACATTCAATTTTTTAAAATCTTTACTCAAGGCCACCGACACAATGTATGTTAACATATGAATGTATGCTACATAAAAATGTATGGATAGGCCTATTAAAAGGCATAATATACTGGAAAATCCAGTGTTGCTTTCATGAAGTTTTGTAAAAAATACAAGGATGTCCTCCAACCTCCTTTTAGAATAAGACAGAAGGAGTACAGGTTTGGGAACACCATACTCACATGCTCGTCACCTCTCGCAGTCCATCAAAGCTGCGGCTGCTGATGACCTTCAGCGATATGCCCATAAGATTTCTGGAATGCAAGGGAAACAAACACAAACATTAGGAGGAACACTTGATAGCTCTTTCAAAAGCCCCCTCTCATTAAGTCAGTTAACATCCCAAACTTGGCCTTGAGATCCTTTGCTAGAACTCAGGTATGTTGACATGCAGTCTGTGCTGAGGTTTCAGGTTAGCTATATGATATTACAAATCATGTATGTGTATTTGGTATGACATCCAATGGATCATCATTCTGAGTTATGAGTTTGAATAGCAGAGTATCCTCAAATGTTTGAAAAACCTCAAGGAAGTGTGTGCCACTAAAGAATTTACTCTCTACCGCAGACCAGATAAGAACACAAGGTCTTTTCTTAAAACTGAGGCTTTTTAGGTGATTCTTTTTTTGCATTATATACATTTCTATAAAATGTATGAAACATAATATATTTTCACTAGTTCTGTATTAATCAGAATATGTACTTTGAAACAGCAATGAAGTGAAGGTTTGGGGGCTGGGGTATTAGTTACAAATAGTGTTGTGTTAATGTTTATATTACGTAATCTCTGTGGCGATTATCAAGTATCCAGTGTCGTAATTTTGATTTTGTTATGGTTGTTTAGAAATGGTAGTCTCTGTTGTATGAATATGTTTGGACTCTCTGTGTCACTAGTAATCATTTTGTCTGCTGTAAAGAAATAACAAACATGTGGACACCAAACAGACCATCACACCTCTCCATGCCTGGCTAAACGGAGTATCATATGTGTGAAATGAAAACAAAGTAAATGATGATGCGACAATTGTAAAGTTAGTTAAGCCTAAAGGTAGGCCTACCTCCTACACATCTTGAATGTTGGGAATTACAATCTGATCAGACATTCTGTTGACATTAATAAGATGCCTGTTAAATTGGGAATGGGGAAGAATTACTGATCATTACTGATCAAGCATGGCAACCTAATAAAAGAGCCAAACTCATATGCTTTGTTTCTGATTCTAATTCCACATGAAAAAACTGGAGCACGACTCCTTTACTTTTAAAAAGTAGTGTTGTGCTGCTTGTCTGATGGCCTTGATTTGAGGGTAACCCTTATCACCACTGACGCAAGGCATCTGAGGCAGGCGCGTGAGGACAGAAGAGGAGACCATGCTTTTCCACTCCTCGTTGGAGAATGCCCTCAGCAGCCCCAGGTTTTTAATGCACCCCAGGAGGCCACATCACAACCGACAATACAACCTGACCTTCCTATTTTTGACAGCTCAGTCACACATAGCTCTTGATCCCTTGCCGCGGCGTAACAAAAGAGGTGTTGCTATACACAGTGACCACACAAAGTAAGGTGCATGTCCTCGGGCTGCTATTTAAAGGCTAGCCGGTCCCCCATTATGGGTGGCACTGTCATGGCCTGGGTGCAGCATGGGGTTGCCAACGTGATCTGAAATAATGAAGTTGGTGTACCCAGGGCGTCACCATGGAAAGGCTAAGGGGTGGTAGAGAGTGATCAAGAGGGGCATGACTAGTTTTAAAAAAAAAGACTTGTCCAAGGATCTGTCAAGATGACAGATAATATTTTCTTTCTAATAGTTTAAAAATAATACCCCAACAATAATAAGCTTCAACATATAGACTAAGTGAGACAAATAAGACATAAACTGTAGACTATTCAATTTTTCAAAGGGCTACTGTTCATGCTTTATGTTCATTAGACATTTTCATCGATATTATTCCACATTGAGTGAAAAGCTATACCTCCTTATAATGTGTAACTCAACGTCAAACAGTGATGAGAGCAATGGACATCCCAATGTTAAATCATGAACCGCTATCTTTGTTCCCAGGAACTGTCATTGTAAATTGGTTGGCCACAGTCTATGGGAAATAGGTAGAGCAGATACAGTGGGCAAAAACACTTATTCGACGTATTCACATATATAGTTACTGCTAAACACACCCCTGATTAAAAGGCCTTTTCAGGGCATATTTTCATCTCCTCTACCTGAATTCATGCATCATCTTTCATTTTGAAACTGATTAAATTATGCAAGCTAAATAAGTAAATTACCCTATAACTTAAGTTATTGTAATTTTGGTCATATCAAAACAAAAATGCAGTAACAGCTTTATGAGAAGAGGTATGTACGGTAGAAGTAAATAATAGCAAGTGTGAGATAATAACAATTTTACTTCAACATGTACGTGCCATTTTGTCAGAGACCTTTGATTCCACTGTCTTTCTCAAAACAGTGTATTTCTCACATGAGGTAAAGCATGGGGAAATAATCCAGCTCATCTCACATTTATCTATTCCTGTACAAATTAAACATCAAATTAAATAAAAATGTCCCATGGCTTCCTGGGGCAATAACATTGTGAACAAAAATATCATGGTTGATGAAAACCACATGTTGATATAAAACCTCATAACAACTCATATGTCCAAACCTTTGTGCATCTTTTATCTAATTGACTCCAATTACTCATTATTATATGTGAGACCTACACAACACAGAGCCACAGCCAGACTTTAAAGCACCTGATCTGCCCACATATGGAGCATTCTCCCACCTCCTCTCCTCTCTTGAACACAATCTCCCTGCTGAGAGTAGATATCTCTGCAAAAGGAATAAGTCAAGGTCTTTACGAATAGGTTGTCTTCTCTTCTAGGTCTTAGCTTCTTTTATATTCACTTACTCCCCCCAAAAAATCTCACTCCACAGCATGGTGCAACATACAGTAAGGCGATGGAAATGTAAGATGCACTTCTCAGTGGATGCACTTTTCAGTGTTCAATGTACATTTCTGTTGTGTGTATAAATGAGTTGTATTTTGTTGCAAGTGAGCAAACCAAATAACGATATGGCATTTCAACAGGTGAATCACCAGATGTCTTTTAATTGTGGCTTTGTTCAGTCTCTAATGGAAAACTGTGCTTAAAATGTCCCCATACAACATGTGAGGGCACATTCAGACTCAGCTAAATGAGTTTTCAAACACAATGCATTATCATTTGCATTTCCTGGGGAGGTAATTGGCTTGTGACTGCACAAAGTATGTAGTCTCTGCGCTGACTTATGTGAGGGTGATTATGAAAGGAAAGGAAGGTAAACTCAGCTACCACTTTGCCACAAGGACATTTTACAATTGGCTTTGCTCAGACATTATGCATTCAGGGGACCTAATTCGAGCCAACTCAAGATGATGGATATTTTGCTACAATATAAACACATAACAAAAACTGAAACAATGTATGGGTCCTGTGTCCTTTCAGTAACAAAGAGCATGTCTGTGGGTTTTGAGATGACATTTCTTTTGGATAAGTTGAATAAAGGCAAGTTTATCACTGATCATAGGTAAAATCCAAAGGAATGTTTTTCATCAAAATCCTTTGCTGCAAAAACAAACCTTTAATCTCCTGATTCTCTTGGTTCTGACATAATGTCCTTAACATGCAGAACAATATAGTATGACAAACTGAAAGTATACACAGTACACACAGGGATGGATTACTGCACCGGGCCCAGGCCCAGGGGCCCAAGGGGTCAGGGGGCCCTGAAGCCCAAGCCTTTGCATGGAATCACTGCCTCAATATCAACAAATCAGGATGCAGGCTATGAATCTGATTTAATTTAGTATTGGCCATGCCCAAAATGCACCAGCATACAGGAAATCACATCAAACTAATTAAAAAAATTCTGGGGAGGACCCCCCCCCCCCCCTCCCAGGGGCCCGAAAGTTCAGAATCCGCCCATGAGTACACATACAGTTTGACAAATATTAACGGCTGATTCAATCGTGACAAGAAAGAAACAAACTAGTACAAACCACCATGAACATTTTGATACTGGTCTCTACTTTATAAGAACTCGTAGGCTAACCTAATAATCCCACCACATATTTTGTTAAATTCAGATAAAACGCTCAATAATAAAATTAATTATGGGAAATATAAAGTTATGTTAGGAAGTATCTATTCAAAGACTTACATATCTTTGCCAGGTTTCTTTTGAGTCAAAGTAGCGGCATGCTCTGTCCCGTTATTGCATCTGATTCTGTTGATAGAGCATTCACACATCGGAGGACACTCAAAAGATGCGGCAAACACACTCTCACAGTTAAGCCAAACACAGAACACGGGAAGCAGATGAAATATCCACATCGCTAAATGGTGTTTTGTCAGCGGCAGGCAGGCAGCGAAGGCTCTCCCGCTCTTTCCAAATCCAAAGTAGATGCAAAAGGTGCGCTGGTTAAGTGCTGCAAGGTCGCCAGTTGAAAAGAGAGATATACGTGTTTTCATCCCATCGAGGTTATCACAGTGCGTCTCAAGAATAGGTTGTCTATTACACGTATTTCTTGTAACTGTTCGGAAGTATTGGGGCTCAAACATAAAGTGTCTCACATGTTCCCATGTTGCACTCTTTGAGTCGTGTGCGCTCTGCCTCTCGTGCGCTCTGCTCTGCTCTCTCTCGTATGTCTTCTCTGCATCAGCGAGGACAGTCCACGCCTACTGTTCTTTATTGTTCTTATGCCCAAAGACAAAAGGTAGCAATAATTCATTCGAGGTCATACCTGTCCTACATGTTGGAGACATGTAAAACAAAACTTCCCACCAAAACTCACGTAATCATACACATCCCCAAACATAGGCTAATTGGTTGGACGTTTCAGCTCTCTGTCCTGCATGTGAAGAGAAGGTGCTAGGCCCATAATTAGTTACTCAATCTACTAATTAGCCAATTAGCCTCAATCAGCCACAGACTTCATTAGCCAACACCTGTGCCCACAGCCCTTTTCCTTCGTTCAAGCCACATGGAGGAATCCTTGTTGATGCTGGAAATGCCGTGTCTCCTGCTTTGTGTGCGTTTTTGAGCTATGTAAGTTTTTTGTCCTTTCTTTTGAACGAATGTTGCAAATTTAATTAAGACCAGCGCAAATCTGGTAGCCTATTCCTTTCAGTTTGTCTGTTGTTTAAATTGCGGTTATACTGAACAGTTGAACTAGGTTTACATTGCTCACTTGAATCGCTGGTGTAAGAATTATGTCCATTTGAATACTTGTGTATTGGTGGTAATTAATTATGGGGCAGAGTTTATTTTTTGGCCTCTTATTCGCTGCATTCTTAGTTATCATTGTAAATGTTTTGTCATTCAAATTTAATTGTGGCCTTGTATTTGTGGCATTATGGAGTTAATTGTATCCCATATCCTTTCCCTCTTAGAAACCACACACCCACTTACCTACCCCTCTATCCACACACTCCAACAGCTATCCACATCTCTCTCCACACACAACCATAACCACACTGGATGTTATCTCAATAAAGAAAGAAATTGTGGAATTCAAAGTGACTGAACTGTTCTCACTGATATCTCCACTTTCATCAAGCCAGCCACCTACACATCCCTCTCAAACATCCTTTTCACTAATGTTTTCTATACTGTATTTTTTTTTTTTTTACCTCTGTCAAGAGGAGGGTTTTCATCTCTCTCCACTGGGTTTGTTCGTCATTAGGATAACACATAAATTACTAACCTGATTGTCATAAACCTGAATGCATGGCTCAAGACCCTTGAGTCAAAGGTCAAGAAAGAACCCATTCATTTTGGCACCAGATTGAACTCTTAACGCACCCGCAGAATTGGATTTTAGATAATCTTCACTTGCTGTCTGGCCATGATGAAGGTTGGTATGTGCACTACCATAGTTAGCTATAGGAAGTGATTGATAAAAACCCCACTTGATATGATGAACACTAATGTGTCCATCTTTTATTCACACAAATTGCTCTGAAGATTCTGGCAAACTCCCCTGCGCACAGCTTGGTAGGTGCAAATGCGCAAACGTGTCCTAGAGACAATCCCTGATTGGAAGGGGGGGGGAGGGGTTGATTGAACAGCGCTCCTCCTCCACATCCATGGTAAGGTGCCCTTGAGCAAGGCACCTAACCCCTAACTGCTCCCCGGTTGCCGGATCAAGAGTTGCCCACTGCGCTGGGTGTGTGTGGTCCTAGTGTGGGTGTGCTTGTAGTGAGCTCACTGCTCTGTGTGTGTATGCCCCCCAGATTGCAAAATGCAAACAAATTTCTTGGAAACTTCCAACATGACCATACAGTATAACTTAACTTCTATGATTGGTAGGCCACAGAACATAATCGGCTGGCCAGACAGCGTGGTAGCCTCCCCTAGAGCGGATGGAGTACTGATAAGCGCAGTCCACAGTGTAGGTGGCAGCACCGGAGAGGGTTGATGGAATTTGCGGGAGTACACCAGTTCCTTAACTGGTCCCCGCATATAGTTTTCAATAACATCCTGTCTATGTCTGGATGATTTAGAAGCATTTAATTGTTCCTATATCAGTAGGCTATATCTATTCTTGCCAAACCTCAGTGGCTGGTGTGAAGGCATCCTTAATACAAAAAAAAAACAGAAAAGAAACTGGGCAATCAGAGGGCTTGTCAAGACCTTTGTTTCCCATGTAGAACATAAAACAATTTTGGCTCATAAAAACAGGTCATTGTTTCCTCTGATGCCATTTTCTTTTTTCAGATGATGGCACATGTGACAGATCCTTGGCGTTTAAAAATAAAAGGGCTTTAGATATTAAGGCGTTAGCCTAAAAACGGACCCCATCGTTCAGCACATCCCCTAGAGCATTGCACACAAAATGTCTTAAAATGACTTGTTACTGAGAGAGAGAATAAACCTCCAATCCCCCACAGTTGATGTCCGAGACAACCCTGTTAACAGCGCTTTGGAGAAATGGAATGTGTTGGCATTGCATTTCCAAACAGGTTGAGCTTCTTTGTTTTGTTATGGGATAAACTTTTGAAATTAAAACAATGTGTGTATGTATGTTTGTGATGGTTTAGCGCAAAGCACTCATGTGTCCAGTTGAGTCTTTATTTCAAAACATGGCAATTATTGCTCTGTCAGATGTATTTAGGAGGTACAATACAAACTACTCTCCACTCACACAAACAAAAATGGACTACACTACACAGGTCTATTTTCTATTCTCAATGGTAAATGTGCCCATTTATTGTGATCTGCCAATTTGTGTATTTTCATTGCCATCTGTTGGTCATAGGTTTGAAAGCGGCAAATGTTTCAGGTTTAGGCATCACAGAAAATACACAAGAAATGTGTTTAGGCTTTTACTATGCAGGGCATTTACAAATTTAAAAAGAAAGGGTAAAACCTAACATAAAAATCACTTGGATTTCAATATTGACTTTGTTCTCAAACATGTCAACATTAATCTCCCCATCAAATATCAATAGGACTGTAACACTGGGTAAATAAAGACTAGACGTGTACATTCACACAACTTAAGTGACATTGGAGGATTTTCTTCTGAAAAATAGATTCTGATGTAATATCATCCATCGTAGTCTTAAAAGTAAAGTAAACAATGTACAAGTGTCCAGAAAAATCTTCCCTGCTGTATTTGCCATGGACTGGTTGGTATAAAATGCAATGGTGCTTCAGCTATGTTTTCACTGCAGTATCTCTTGATTTGTAGATCACTCCTCTGCTTTTCAGCTCTCTTACCACACCTAAAAGAGAGAAAGAACAAAAAAGTAGTTTGTTACAAGAGGTCTTTCTGGATTTATTTTACACAGATGTGTGTGTGTATTATTTATTTATATATATATATATATATATATATATATATATATATATATATATATGTGTGTGTGTGTGTGTATATGTATGTATGTATGTATGTGTATGTATGTATGTATGTATGTGTATGTGTATGTATATATATATATATATATATATATATATATATATATATATATATATATATATATATATATATATATATATATATATATATATATATATATATATATATATATATATATATATATATATATATATATATATATACACACACACACACACACACACACACACAGGTATACAGCTGTATACTCTCACAGGGGGCAACCGTGGCCTACTGGTTAGTGCCTTAGTCTTGTAACCAGAGGATTGCCGGTTCAAACCCCGACCAGTAGGCACGGCTGAAGTGCCCTTGAGCAAGGCACCTAACCTCTCACTGCTCCCCGAGCGCCGCTGTTGTTGCAGGCAGCTCACTGCACCAGGATTAGTGTGTGCTTCACCTCACTGTGTGTTTCACTAATTCACGGATTGGGATAAATGCAGAGACCAAATTTCCCTCACGGGATCAAAAGAGTATACTTATACTTACTTATACATACCAACTGGTAGGCACTAACTACACTCCTCTTGATAAAACAATAACCTTTACAAAATAGGCCTATCATACATTTGATTTATACATCTTAGTCTGACTAACAAGTGTAAATGTACGTCACCTCTAGCCTACTAAAGACTTGTTTGTTACACTGTCTGGTTTTCCAGTCCCCGTCTCTGTTAGAGTAGATCAATTTGCACAGCTGGTTTTTTTGTCAACCACAAGAAAAAATATCTGGTCTAAAAAAAAAGTCTGATATCAAAATGTTTGTGCAGGTATGATTTCAGATGTGCTCTTTGTGCGCCATTGTGTTCCCGTCATCTTGATGAACTCTTTTCAGACAGATATCTCCAAATATAAGCTGAGCTATCTGCCCATCTGGTGTGTTTAAGTTACTGAAGAAAGATATTTTCACCCACAGCACCTAGCCTGTGCTTGCACATGTGAAACTGTACATGTTCATCGGAAATGGCCTAGATGCTGCTGTATTCAGAACAGAACAACCACCAAAACACCCACATTAGCAACCTTTTCACGCTATCCGGAGAAATATTCTTTGGTCACCACTATTCTGAGATTTACAGCTTCCATTGACTTCCATTCAACACACAACTTACGCCAGCAACCATTTCACTTTAGTACACTATATATATATATATATATATATATATAGCGCAATAATACAAATATTGGCTTAAGCAATGTGAAGAAATGTTATGAAAATGGTCTGCCCCTAAGACTGCGCATTTATCATGCTTAATGGTCATCTAATGTCAAATGTCCGAGTAATTGCATTCAAAAACGTACCTTAATGACACATCACAATTTATAAAGGAACGAAGTTTAAAAAGAAAAACATGATATATCAGATGGATTAGAAGAATAATTGGTAAGGAAGTACATGATTATTTGATGTCCACTTCTTATATAATGAGCTACATTATATATTTCATGGCCACCAGATGGCCTAGTGTTAATTTTGTCACATATTTTTTTTATTTGGTCCTTTTTAGTCGGTCACCTATAACTTATTCATTCAAATATCTTTTTGTGTTAGAAAGCTTTTTGTCAAATATCTTTAGTTATTAGCCTAGAAATCTAGACGCACCCTAGCGGCAGCAAATGTAATTTGCTGCCAGGGTAGTCTAGCAACTGTCGATTGACTTGCGAGCTGGAAAAATTAAACTTTGATTAGGCCAATCACATCGTGTATAGAGTCGGTAGGCGGGCTTAACATAATGATGGCAGAGTTGCGACAGTTCACCATGAATTCACTGCTACTTAAAAAACAGAGAAGATGGATGTTCCTGTTGGCGAACAGCGTGACACAAGTTAAGCTTTTTTTAAGTTGGCAAAAGTTTGAACAACTAGCCAACTAGCTCAGCTGGTGGGAAAACGCATGGGACATGAGTTGTAGCGCTATCCTATTGCGTGCAGAGGGAATTGTAAAGACAACCGTTTATCCCGCACCTCGGATTGAGCACAGCGAATGGCGAGTCCCCAGACCCTACATCTTGATGTGGGTCTGGTTCGTCAGGCTATACAGTTATAGCTTGACTATGGGATTTGTCTGGACCACTGTCATTATCTTTGTTTACATGACGAAAGAAAACCCCTTTTGTAGACCCAAGTACGAATGTTTTACTCCGCTATGCTATGTACTTGCACTTCTCAATGACAATAACTCCATATCTGCATAGTGCATACCAAGACTCCATTTCCCACCTCACACAATGGTGCACTGACAACTACCTTCAGCTTAACATCAGTAAAACCAAGGAACCAAAGAACACCAGAACACCATCTGACACAATCCACAACCCCACCTGCATCAACAACGACACCGTAGAAATAGGGGACTGTTTCAAATACCTTGGACTCACCCTGGACAATAAACTCAGCTTTGAACAACACACCACTGACATACAAAAACACAGTCAACAGAGACTCTATGCCATCCGTAAGCTCAGATCACTTTCTGTTGCCCCCTGTCACTTGCTCCTCCTGTACAAAAGCATAGTCCAGCCCATCCTCCTCTACTGCCTTCCCTGCTTTTTCAACATGCTAACTGCTGCCAACAGAAACAGACTCACACACATCACTCATACCGCAGCCAAAGCAATAGGCCTCCCCACCCCTAATTTATCAGACGTCAACAGCACACTCACCAAGAACAGAGCACGGACCATCGCTCATGACCCCACCCACCCCCTCAATCCCTTCTTCATTCTGCTTCCATCAAAACGCAGATACAGGGCTACGGGGTGGAAGCGAGTACGCTTCGGGAAAAGCTTTGTGCCCTCTGCAATAGCAGCACTAAACAACAGATCACAGCGGTGATAGATCACTGTGCCGCCCTCATTCCTCTGTAATGTCAACTGGTGATAGTTTTCTTGTTTGTATCTGTGTAATGTGATGTATATGTGCTGTATGTGTGCTGTTGTGATATATGTGCTGTTAACATCTATGTGGGTGGGGTATGTGGTGGCAGGGTGGTGGGTGAAGAACCGTGACTGTATCTATGTATTTCATGTCTGTGAGGCTTGTATGGTATGTTAAAACAAATTTCCCATGTAAGGACAAATAAACTAACTAACTAACTAACTAACTAACTAACTAACTAATGCTAGATGGTGATATGTGCCCAAACTCCACACATTTCCCAAACTTTCCATATTAGCTCACTTGCCAGTGTACTTTGCATCATCAGTGTACCTAGTTACAGTGCATGAAAATGCACTGTTCTGTTATCCCAAGACGTCGTCTCCTTCTTCCCACCAAATTTCTGTGTCTAATTCAGCTTCAACCGTTTAATGTAGAAACTTAATTCAAACTTTGTAACGTAGGTCTTGAAAAGGACACTTGAGGAATGTATTTTTCACTTTTGTAAACTTTATACTATTTGAGATATTAACAAAAAACAAGCTTATTTTTCCCCATAGACTTTGCATTGGCACTATGAGATCACAATGGGCTAATTAAATTGATTTGCACCTGTATCACCTGCCAGCTGCTCAAGGCCCCATCAAAGAGCCAGTTAAACTGATTGCACCTGTATCAACTGCTTTCTACTCAACTAGGCCAACTCTCTCTGTGTCTCTCCATTCTACAAGGATATAAGGCACATTACATCCAACTTTCTATCCATTCATCCTCTTCAAACCATTCACTCATCCACCCGTTAAACTACCTATCAACATCCATTGGGTATATTAGATGATAGAAACTGATGGTGTAGGCTTCATAGAGTGCGGGTTAATTGAGAAGGAATGGTCGCCAGCTGCTTTCGCTACTCAGTAAGTTACAGTAAGCTAACGCTGGCTATAGCATATGTTTGCATGCTCTAGCCAGCGTTGGTTTAGCGGATTCTACAAACACGTTAATGTTAGTTTTCCCAGCCAGCTAGCTAAATTAGTAAGCTTAGCTTCAAAAAATATGGAAAGGCAGTTCCTTCCAATTCTTAAAAACGATTTAGGTAGTAGTTCAGACTCTAGGTGTGTTAGTTCATCATCACTGTAATTGGGCTATTCAGCGATTGTATCTTATAGCAGTGAATGTAGTTAATGGATCTATGTGGCACAAGACGGGCTAATTTGCACCCCTGGTAACATTAAAATGATACTGTTTTTTCAGATCATTTGGACTCTTCAGTTTCCAGAAGTGGAAAGTAACTAAATACATTTACTCACGTTACTGTATTGAGTAGTTTTTCTGTGTATTTTGTATTTTTTAAGTAGTTTATAAAATCGGTATTTTAAATTTTACTTGATTACTTTTTGAGTGAAGTATTGTACTTCGCTACATCAAAAATCCCATCCGTTACTTGAGTAAAAAAAAAAATTAAGACTAACGAAAACAGAAAGGGAGAGAAAAAAAAAATCGCGCCCAACCACTAGCCTAGTGATAATGATCAGCATGTAGCCTACAACAGGACATGAATCAAGCTGGCGAATGCAGTCTTTCTGAAAGTGATGGAGCTGGATCACAAGATGCTCAACTAAATAAACAAAAGAGACTACCTTATGAATCCAGTCAGTCAAACTTTACATTTCATCTGAATTTCTGAATTCATTTTTACATTTAATTTGGAAGTTAAAATATTCAGGTAAAATAAATATATGGCGGAAATAAGTATTAAACGCTTTTTTTTTTTTTTTTTCCCCAGTAGGCTAATTAGCCTAAACTTCCCTGCCCTATACTTCCCACTTCCCACTCTCCTCCTCCCCCCAGAGTTCGACGCCCTTTAATCTGCTGAACCTTCTGCTCGTTTCCAAATATAAAAAAAACTCTGCAACTCAACATTGGCCTGCCTGCCTCAGCTGCCTGTGAGGGGCTTTTCAGTTGTGCTGGATTACGGTTCACTGCAAAGCGACCCAAGGATGAGTGCAACTAACTTTGAAAATCAACTACTGCTCAAACTTAAAGGAGAACTCCGGTGATTTTTCACATAGATCTCCATTTCTCAACATCCTTATCAGGCAAGTACCTCCACTCGGCGGCCATATTGCAACACTTTTTGGGCACTTATCGTACATCTATTTCGGCAGAAATGCGTGTGCGTAAGGCTTCACGACACCAATCTTGCTCCAGCAGCGAGATCACAACAGATGATTGGCACGATGTCTTCACAGCACACCACATGATTGGCTCAATGTATTTTACAACACACCACATGATTGGCTCAATGTATTCACATGTCAACGTTTTGCCGCGGAAGGGTTGTGATATGTGTAGACAACTGTTACAAACTAACCCAATGCATTACTATGGAGGATTTTTTGAGTGCTGTATCTCCTCATTAGAAAGTCTCTGGTAAAACTGGTTGTTCTGGTACCCACCCCCCCAAAAAAAAGTAACTAAGTAACTTTTACTTAAAGTACATTTTAAATGAACTACTTTTTACTTTTACTTGAGTACATTTTCAGATCGGTATTTTAACTTGTACTTGAGTAATATTTCATCAAGGTATTGGTACTTTTACTTGAGTACAATATTTTCATACTTTTTCCACCTCTGTCAGTTTCTCGACGAGGGTGGGGCTACGCTTGCTGTACCAGCGGAATGGGTGTTTGAAAAGGATGGGATAAGATACTATTTTATAGTTTCAGACTCTCTGGTTGGTGACTTGTGCCAAAGATATTTCAAATCATAAGATACAGCACTCAGGTCATTATGAATGGAGACTGGTAACAAGCTCCATTCATTTCCAATGGGGCTGGGGAGCTAGGCAGCTCATAGGCATTACCAATATGGCTGCCAGTGCCATGTCTCGCATAAAATGTCTTTGTGCTCAATTCCAGTGATGGATACTCATGATTTTCTCAATTTTCTATTGACAGAGCGAATGGTGCTATTGGCCGCCGTAAGATCGGGACACCAAGGATTTGATTAAGAACTGTTCTTCTCACTCCACCAACTGGGTGCCATATTACATAGCGTTCGGAAGTTTAAATGCAGTGCTGGTAAGTTTGTTTTCATAAACACATGTTTCCAAATCACAATGAAACATTATTATATTATATATCATTCAGATGAATGGCTATGATTTTCCCATGCAGAAAACTATGGCACTGCCAAGGGGGCTGGAAGATGCGTTTCCACGGTGGACTCCGAGGACCCTGAGACTGGGCCTCCAAGAAAATGCCCAACACAGAGGCCGCCGAGATACAGACAATCTGATGATAAAGGTAATTTAGTCAATTTATTTATACACGACCAGTGCTTTATGAACAAACATGATGGTCTTCAACTGTACTCTGTGGCACTTAGTTTTCATGTCTGACGTGTGTGCCTGTGATTGGCTTCTAGTTTGGCTGTGATTGGCTGTTTGTTGTGATAGACGCCATCTTTAGCTTGAGCACAAAGTCTTTATTCACAATTATGAGTGGACTGACTTGCTTGGAAAGGATTTTGTTTTTCGTTCAGCTGACAATACTATATGTGATTCTATTTCAAAAAGAGTATGTCCAAACGTGTCTACTCCCCCCCAGGTACAAGGCTGTGCTTGCCTAATGACCCCAACGTCGAGGGCCCCAGTGACGAGCGCTACTCCAGCCAGGCCAGGTTTCCAGACCCCAAGAAGACCCCAGGAACTGGCAGCCCAGCCCAGTCCTCACCTTTTTTTTTTTTTTTTTTTAAAAATCGGTGATGGGTTTGCGACCCTGTATCTGCTACTTTTTATTTTGGTTGTAAAATCATGGTCTTTGAAATAAAATTATTTTCAAAATGTCTGTCTTCTGTCTCTTTTCATGCTAGAATAGACAAGGTGCTCAGTTGTAGTTCACTTCCTTGAGCACACACATTGGTTTCCTGTATAGCAACACAGTGGATGACATGATTAGTCAGCTGTGCGGTTCACTTCATCCAACACAGCTGATTACTTAATCCAATTGTGTTTTAACAGGAAATCGATGTGTGTGCTTCCTCAAGGAAGTGCATAATGTTTACAGCTAATAAATGACCAATAAGCAACATTTGCAGGACGTTGTGTAGTAACATACATGGGACATAACCATTGTACATGGGACACTACTATTTGTGCTTCCCAGGCACGTAAATTGTGTACGTAATGCTAATGTTCCGGCACCAACTGGGGACGTTCCTAGAACATTAAAACAACGGCACTTTGTTAGTAGGGCCCTCTCTACTGCCACATTACATCTATTAAAATCAAATGGCTTAACGGAGCCCTCAAGGGCACATGGTCCATCTGGTGTGTGCTTTCCATGGTGGAAACTTCCTTGTGGAAACTTGTCCACCAGAGAATTTTAATCTACATTTTTCCCCCTCTGTCCCTTCAGGGGCTTCCTGCTTCTTATTAAGTTTCTGGTGCATACCAGACAGTTTCATGTCCCCTTAGGATTTCCGAACCTCTTTGACAGTGTTTTGCCCATAATTCAATGTGGATGTGAGCTACTTCTTCATATTGAAAAGGACGTGGCAGCTGCAGACTATTTGAAAGTATCTTTATCATTTTTGTTTTAATATCTTAATTCAAAACAGAATATTAAATTTACCAAACATATTAAATAGCTTTCTTCATATGTTCAGATATTAACATTTCAAATCAGGGCAGCCGTGGCACACTGGTTAGTACTCTGGACTTGTAAGGGACCTTTCGTTATTTATAAACGGGGCCACCGGAGGAAAATAGGGGAGGGTCATGTCTTTTTATTCTTTGTTGAGGGGAGGGTCACCTAACTTTTTTTTGTCTAAGAGGGAGGGTCACCCATCTTTTGTATTAATGAAAACAGCAAAAAATCTAAGTGGCTTGTTTGATTGTTGATTTCTGTCGCCATATAACGTTCTCTTTCGTTCTATAGCTCTGTCAACATTGAACAATGAAAATAAGGGAGATTTCCCAGGTTTCTCACGCAAAAGTCAACATTCGTCCCCATTAACGTTGGAACGGTTGGAGCAACAAAGTAGCCTACTTTATTCACGCCTAACAGCCTATATCCATTTGGTCAACTTTATCCAGCCCTAAAAAAGTTAAATGTAACTTTGGTTTACTTGTAGTTTACCGTGTAGCCTAACTTTAAACAGTGTGCATGCTTAACATAAAGCATACTTGTGCTTCATTCATCCACACATCCAGCTCCTAACGTTTTGACAAGCATTTCTACCAATTGACCTCGTTCCTGCCCATCTCTAGCTTTGCTGTCTCCATCCTTTCTGTTTTTGTTGTTTGCAAAAAATAGTATTTATTGGTAACCAGCAACAAGTGCAATTTGTTAATCGCGGTCATTCTCTCTCCTGCCAACAAAAATGTGTTACGTTCCAAGTAGCAGTGCGTAATTCTGCTTCATAAAGTTGAACAAATACATTTGGTCATATAAATAGCCAGTTTATAGTCTACAGAGTTGGTAAGTTATGGTAGGCCAACTTGGAGTGAATATACAGGGGGAATTCTTTGTCTAGCTGAGTAGCATGGCAGGTGCGCACGTAGGCATAGCCTACGACCGAACACTGCAAGCGCTAATGAATCGTGCTCTCACGACAACCACGTCGTTAACTTAAATAGGCCCAGGTTAACATCACTCGGAGTTCGCATTCAAGCAAGCAAAACGATGATTTGAATACATCTGTTTCACTGGAAGGGCAAGGGGTAACAGGACAACACAGAGACAGGCCAGAATGCAGGACTAATGTTATGAGTATTACAGTAATATGGGATATTCTACGGGAAAATATTAAAACGGCAAGACAGCGGGGAAACGTTAAAATGATAAACCCGGAAAAAGTTGGCATGTTAGGTATTTTTCGGTCCCTGTGATTATTTGTGAAATTGTGTAAACGGCCTTTTCAAGTCATTTGAGAAGGAAGGAGTGTAGCAAGCTCCCAAATTGACGCTCGTCTGAAAAATTGAGTTTTGGATAATGTTCAGCTTCAGCAGCTTTACAATGACTGAGGAAGCCTAGAGACGAGTCCATAGCAACAAGTTCATGTGTTGAATTTGTTATTACCCAGTGTGCTTTGTTGAATGGTCTTAATGCTTTATTGTTTTATTTCATGTGAATACTTACTAGAGGAGTAACTTTTCAAGTAGGCTAATGCAGTTGCAGGAAGTGTGCATTTAGTTTCCATGCTTATTGTGTTTCCACAACAATGTTAGTGAGTAAATCTACTGAAATGGCCACCATCTTGGTGAAGTGTGATGTGTAAGACCAGAAAGCAGAGGTTGGTTTTAGGACAACAGCATATGTTGATGTGTTTTCATAACGCGTAAGAGCGTGGGCGGGAGACATCAACAATTGGCTGTGGAGAGTCATGTCATTTTTGAAAATACTGCTGGAGGTTCGTTGAAAATTATATAGCAGGCAGGGGAGGGTCATGCCATTTTTAATCGGAGCACTCAAAATCCCTCCGGTGATCCCGTTTATAAATAACGAACGGTCCCTAACCAGAGGGTTGCCCGGTTTGAGCCCCGACCAGTGGGCCGCGGCTGAAGTGCCCTTGAGCAAGGCACCCAACCCCTCACTGCTCCCCGAGCGCCGCCGTTGTAGCAGGCAGCTCACTGCGCCGGGATTAGTGTGTGCTTCACCTCACTGTGTGGTGTTTGTGTTTCACTAATTCACCGATTGGGTTAAATGCAGAGACCAAATTTCCCTCACGGGATCAAAAAAGTATATATACTTATACTATGGAAGTCTGACATCAGAAGTTACTCATTCCATGTATTAGTAAGGCAAATAAAACAATACACCCATCACACTCTGAGAATGATCCACATTATAGGCTACATTTTCCAACCTAGCCTAACCAAACCTTACCAAAGTAGCCTACATGGTTTCAAGGCTGAGATGATCTTACACATACCTGGAGGTAAGCGACCAGTCACGGTAACTGCGTAGACTCCTGGTTTAAAGTTGCTGATTCTCTGCCATTTGGCAACCCAACTGTCCTCAGGACTCATCATCGCTACGACTCCGTCAAAAGATGAACTTGTGCACTCGTAAACCATTTCTCGATTCCCTTTCATCTGTAGGTAGGCCTCGCAGTTGTCGCAACCGTCATACTCAAACTGGTCAATCGTCTTCACAAGGGAGCACAAAAGGCAAGCCCGCAAATGGCGTAAATCCTTAGGACACGTCTCTAGTGCCATTATGTATGGCTTTGTAAAATCAAGCTTGTGAGTTTAAATGTTTAACAAAGCTGGTAGTTTCAACGTGCGCTGAGAAATCAGCCTGTTATGGTGTTGTGTATTTTCAGTCGACGACTACAGATGACATCATCAATACAGGACAGTCAGAGCCCGTCTAGATTCTTCTTCTTCTTCTTCTTCTTCTTTTTTATATGGCGGTTGGCAACCAGCTTTTTGGTGCATTACCGCCACCATCTGGACTGGAGTGTGGATCAAATGGTCATCCTACACTTTCCTAAATTCTTTTTAAATAACCCAGTTACCTTCAAAAAAGAAAACAAACAGGAAAACAAATTTCACCTGATTCTCTTTGCAGTATATCATTCAAATTTAATGTCATCTGGATTTCACCAAGTTGTGAGATAAATCTTTGTCTGGCTTGATGGTACTCAGGACAAAACATAATTACATGCTCTATGGTCTCTTTGACTATTACAATATTCACACATTCCATCAACATGCTTTTTCATGGTAACTAATGTTCTGTTTAATCCTGTATGTCCTAGCCTCATTCTGGACACCACATCTTCTTCTTTTTTGCTTCTGCATGTATTCCTGCTCCTCCCCACCTTTCCTTGAATACTATGCAGGTGTCTTCCAGACTGTTCTGTTATCCCATACAAATTGCCATTTTTTCATTTATTTTAGCTTTGATTATACTTTTGACTTCAGCTTTGCTGTATTTAATATTCAACTCTATATCAGACTTCCCCTGCTGCTTTCTTTGCACATTTATCTGCTAATTCATTACCTCCTACACCTATATGAGCTGGTACCCATATAAATGTAGTACTAATACCAGACTTAAGCAGATTGTTGGCTAATTGCATTACTTCATATACTATGTCCTGTCTAGACTCAGAGTGACAACGTTTAAGGCTTATTAAAGCTGAGCTAGAGTCTGACGCAATCACAGCTTGCTTAGGTCTATTGCTCTCTACCCACAATAAGGCCATCCATATTCCTATAATTTCTGCTGTGTATACAGCTAAATCATCATTGATTCTCTTTCCAGATTCAATGTTTAATTGAGGGATAACATAAGCAACTCCCATTTTCTTATCAGTCTGCTTAGATGCATCAGTATATAAAATGACTGCTTCTTTATATTTGCTCGCAATGTAACTCTGGACTCTGTAATGATCCACTTCAACATCCTTCTTTTCCTCTAATAAGCCCAAGTCTACTGGAACCTCTGACATCAGCCAAGGAGGAACAACAGGATATGCCACTGTAGGGCTTATTTCAAGAGCACTGATTCCCATATTTATTACCTTTTGTTTTATTGTCCAACCAAAACTTTTAATAAGGTAACTCTCTCTCTTGACACTGCCATAAGACTGATTGACTCATGTGTTTTCACTATGACCCCTTAGATTTGTCCAATACACAAGAGACAGCTGGTCTCTTCTAAGATAGAGAGGCATCTCTCCCATCTCTACCTGGACTGCTGCCACTGGCGTGGTCTTAATTGCCCCCACAGCATAGCTTCAAACCTTGGTTCTGAATTACATCTAGTTTCTTAAGTGATGTTTTAGCAGCAGACCCATACACTACACACCCATAGTCAAATACAGATCTCATCAGCCCTGTATAAATGGCTTTTAAAAGCAGGTCTACTTGCTCCCATTCAACTCCACATGACACCTAATCACATTCAACACTTTCTTGCATTTCTCAATATTTTTTGTATATGCATTGTCCAAGTTAATCGTTTGTCAAACCACATTCCTAAATATTTGAAGAATTCCACTCTTTCTAAATCTGCCCCAGATAATTTGATTTTAACATCTTCATTTATTTTCTTCCTAGAGAAGAATAAAGTCTTTGTTTTATCTATTGAGATCCTAAACCCCCATTGAAGGGCCCATTCTTGGACTCTGTTCACTGCCTGTTGCATCTTACCCACCACAAAATCTATATTTCTTCCTTTTTTTCCACATTGCTCCATCATCTGCAAACAATGCCACCCCAACTGAATTTTGTATGTCTTTAAAAATATCATCAATCATTATGGAAAATAATAGTGGACTAACAATACTTCCTTGTGGGACACCATTTTTTTCCACACTGTATTGCTCACTTAATTCTCCATTTATTTTAATTTGAATTGTTCTATTAGACAAAAAACCCTTTAATCCATTGGAACATCCGTCCCTTTATTCCCAATATTTTAACCTTTATCAGTATACCTTCTTTCCACAACATATCATATGCCTTCTCAATGTCAAAAACACTGCCACTACATTTTCTTTGTTCACTTGAGCCTTCCTTATTGTATCTTCAAGGCATACAATGGGATCCATGGTGCCTCTACCTTTCCTGAATCCACTTTGATAATGACTCATTAATCCTTTCGTTTCAACCCAATATGTAAGCCTGTCATTAATCATCCTTTCCATAGTTTTTCCCATCTGGGATGTTAATGCAATAGGTCTATAGTTAATTGCTATTTTAGGATCTTTCCCAGGTTTCCTAATAGGAATAATTATAGACTCCTTCCATGTTCTAGGAATACAGCCATCTATCCATACTTTATTATATAGACTTAACAAAACTTCCTTCCCCTTATCACTTAAGTTCTCCAACATGGAATAGCAGATTTTATCCATCCCTGGAGATGACTTACCTAATTTACTTAATGCCTTATTGAGTTCAGATTTCGTAAATAACACATCCAATACCCCTTCTTCGCTATCCTCAATGTCAAACACATTGCGATATTTTTCAATTGTAACTTCTCTACCTCTTTTTTCTTCTTGATTTAAATTCCCTGAGCTGTGCACCTTGGCTAATGTTTTAGCCATAACCTCTGCTTTTTCCTTATTATTGGTGATCGTTCTTTTTGCCCCTCAACCAACACTGGGTATCCATATTCCCTTCCATTCCCTTTCATTTTTTTAATCATATTCCAAACTCTCTCCACTGGAGTAGTTCGACCAATAGAGTCACAGAACTTTTTTCCAATGATGTTTTTAGCTTGTCTTATTGTTTTCCTAACTATTGCCTGAGATCTTTTATATTGAACTAAATTCTGAAAATTATGTGTTCTTTTTAACTCTTTAAACGTTCTATTTCTACCTTTAATTGCTTCCTTACATTCTGTAGACCACCATGGTACTATTTTTAGTTAACGTCTTAGGCTTAGTTTTTGGGATTGATACTCCTGCTGCAACAATTATTCCACTGCCAATTTCATTACACAATTTCTCAATATCCTGATTTTTATCAATAGATAGTAACAATTCATCACTTACTTCTCTATACTTACCCCAATCTGCTTTTCCCTAAAATCCATCTCTCTTCTCTTATGTCATGTTCATTTCTTAATTCCACTCCTATCTGAATTCTAATAGGATAATGATCACTTCCTACTGTGCTTTCCCTAACTACCTCCCAGTCACATCTATCTGCAATGGTTTTTGTGACAATAGTTAGATCTATTGCTGACTCTGTACCCCTTGCCACATCTATTCTAGTCCCAGATCCATCATTCAAACATACTAACTCTTTCTCTTCCATAAATTCTTGACTACATTTCCATTCCCATCATCCCTCTCTCCCATAATGTACTATGTGCATTAAAATCCCCACACCAGATAATTCTCCCTGTCAAATCCTTCCAAATATCCTCCAGTTGCCTTATCTCCACTTGTCTACATGGGTTATAAAAGTTTATAATCATCACATTATCTTCATTTGTCCATACTTCTGTAGCAATGTATTCCAAGTCATTCCCCCTCTTTACCTCTCTATACTGAAGTCCCCTTTGTATAAAAATTACAACTCCTCCTCCTTTACCTATTTCCCTATCCCTTCTTATAGTCATACCCCTTTATTACAAAATCCAACCTAGGCACTAGCCAGGTTTCTTGTATACAAATAATATTAGGTTTCTCTTGTAAATTTTCAACATATTTTTTGAATTCTTGGCCGTTTGCAATTAAACTCCTAGCATTCCACTGAAGTATAATTAAAACCATTATACAGGCCCACTCCATGACTGTGATTGTTGTGTTTCATCATTAAGAATATCTCTTACTCTTTCCCAAGGCATTCCCTTTGCATCCAGGTATTTTTCAGCTGACTTTACAATTATTTTAATTCTTTCAGTTCTACTAGTGGTCTGTGCTGAGCAATTGATTATCTCAGCCATGAAGAGCACAAAATCACCTTTTACTCACAATCAACGTATCTTCTTTTAGTTGATCACACTTTTTTACACATTCCTTTACATCTTTAGTCCCATCCTTTATTGTTTCTACCGGTACACCTACACCTCTTGGGACTTTCTTAGTTGCCTCTGCATAGGAAACCCCTTGGACTACTTTTAATTCGCTGTACCTCCTGCATTCTTTTGTTAGCCTCACAACCTACATATGCTGCACTATGTTCTCCTCCACAGTTGCAACATTTTAGTTTTACCCCTTCTTCACACTTTCCATATTCATGTTCACCACTACATTTGCTACATCTTTGTTTGCCCTTGCATATCGCCGCTACATGCCCATATCTTTGACATTTAAAACACCGCAGTGGTGGAGGAATGTAAACCTTGACATCATAGCTCATGTAACCAATCAAGACTTTTCCTGGGGTTTAGCTTCGTCAAAAGTTAACAGTACTGATAGACTGTCACATATAACTCCATTCCTTCTTGTTTTAAGTCGCTTTGCTTCCCTTACTTTAACATTTTGTATTCCTTCTTTCACTGAATCCACTGACTCACTTAGAGGAATCCCAGAGATCACACCCCTAACAAAGTTTTTGTCATATGCCATTGAACACTTCACTCGCTGTCCATTTAGTTTATTTGTCTTTATTGCTTTCTGTTTTTGTTCATCACATTTACATATTACCAGTAAAGAACCATTCCTCAATTGTTTAGCGCTCCTTACCTCCCCAATGTCTTTATGCAGACTTTTGGTTAGTTGGATTGGACTCCACTCGTTAAAAGTAGTCCCATCTTGTAACAATTTGATAAACACCTTGAACTCATCTTCACTCCTTTTCACCGTTTTTATTTCTTTATCAATGTCACTATAATCTGATTCGTCTCTATCTTTAGTTTTCCGTTTCCTATTGATTACTTTCCACTCATCCAAACTCCCGCGTCCAACATCCATCTCCCCATCCTCACTTCCTGATCCGTCATTTCCTGACCTCTGACCATTCACAGTCCAGTTGTTGCCAACCGCCTGTAGCTCACGCTCACGCTCAACAGACAAACGTCTACGCTCCTTTCCTCCAGTTGCCGCCGTTCGAGTCCCCGCCCGTCTAGATTAGTCCAGAGCCCGTCTTATTAGACATTCTCTGATTGGTCAATGCATCCGAGCACATGTGACCCTAATCACTTTTCCGGGGTACTTGCTTTTCTGTGTATGTTTCAACAAGAATCAGAATTATCAGTGGTTTGACATGTACTCCGAGGACAAATAAGTCACGGTTTCTTGATGGCTGTTGGTCTAGTGTAACCTTCACTGTAAAATAATAAAGTAAAACAAAGCAGTAAACCTGGCCATTAAACAGATATAGCATAATCGGTTTAAACGTTGATAAAGAGAAAATGCATGCAGAATGATGATTCCCGAACATTCTTCACGTTTCCATTTGTGCCAATTTGTGCTCTGTGCCACACATTTCCTATGAACCTCACATAGCCCTCTGACCTTGCGTGGTTTAGACACGCCCAGATAACAAGTTGAGTCTTCGAAGCGTCGAGGAAGTAACTGTAGCCTATGAGTTTAATTTCTATCTACAGTACAAACAAACAAAAAAATCGATAAGCACGACAATGGACAGTCTTCGTCGTGTTCTAAGTGGTCGTGAGGAAAACGAAGAGTTGGGTTTGACAGCACAGGTATTGTGGACTGACATGACGTAACTTTAACGTGTAGTTATTGGCAATAAGCGAGTATTTGCGATGTCTTACTAACATAACAAGTTCATATAAAGTTATCTACTGTAGTGTATATATGTATATATCATACCAATTACCTAGCTATGTGTATGTTTAAGCGCAAAAAAGGACATAACCATACTGCCAATTAATGTGCCACGGGTTTCCTGCCAGCGAATCTTAGCTACTACTACTACTAGTTGCAAACTACTAGGCCTGGTTTACATTTACATTACATTTCCCCACAGACCCTACGTTTATCATTTTCAGAGGCTACCGAGGTTCTTGGATTAGGCTATGTCATTTGATAATGTGTGGATTTGGTATTTGAGCTCTATCATCAACTTACTCTATATCTCAGTTTAATGTTGTTTCTCCATTCAAATTACAAGTTTACATCCTGTCATGTGCTGTGTCTGAGGATTGATGGCCTATGTATGTGAATTGCATTTTTCAACACAAGTGAAAAATAACGAGTAGCCTGCTCCCAAAAGGGAAACTATGAAGTTGTTATTGAAATATAAGAAATGTATAAAATATGATATAGGCTGCCCAACAGAATCTTTGCAATGTTCTACTGTGTTCCAGTGGCATTCTGTCACATTATGATTTGTGACCTCCCTGTGATGAGTGGGGTATATAGGCTACACGACTCACAGGTTTGAGAGCATCAACCGGCTTTTAACATGTAGCCCATATTAGACTAATTGAAGAAATTGTATTAATGCAATGCTGAATTGATGCCTTTTTCATGCTTTCATGAAGGATCATGGGAGGTAAGCTGTTGTGGTGTTTTACTGTCATTGCATGGCTGTCAAACTATGTGATTCTCAACATGAAACCCCAGATGCATAGTTTAGATGTCCCACATCTCTTTACATATTTTAATTTTTGTTTGAAATGTTCAAATTCTTCTATTGCATTTGACCAATGTTGATTTTATGAGGAAATGCAGAACTACCATCCCAAGGCAGCTAAGAGCCGCATTATATTGATCTCTCCACTGTGTTCTCCATGTTAAGATTTTAAGAGAAAAATGAACTCTTGGTAACTTGCCGTGACTGAGTGATTAGTTAATGTGGCTGTGCTCTACACCCCTGAGCATGGTGGAGACATCAAGGAAGTCTCGAGGCCGTTGCACTGCTTATTTCTTGTCTTGTGACATCCTTCCATTGTTCTCACTACTGTAGGTCCTGGACGCGTCAACGCTGAGCTACAGTACCCGGGTGAAGTGGTTTCTCGTCTGTTTCGCTTCGGGGGTCCTGTGCTCCATACTTGTGAGTCTCATTATCAACAATAACTCTGTTTCCTCTTGACCAGATGTCCAAGGGCAGAGATGGACAGCCATTACTGTTAGTCTGAAACAACAGCTCCTGAATCCTCACACTTTATTTCTTTCTCACAAACTACTGTTCCCATAGAATGTTGCAAACTGTTTACTGTTGTAATCCCTGATGATATAATGATGATAATCATTACAATGTAATGCTCTGTAAAATTGGAATGAAGTACTCTATTTCTCATCTCAACGGATTTTTATTTTTCTATCTTTATGAAGCCTAAGCGGACACTACTGCTTGACACCACAAACTCAGGAAACATTAAAAGTGCAGTCCACAATGCTAGGGAAAGATTGTTAATATTTGAACTCTACTGGCAATCATGCACACCCCCTCTGTGCGCAGTGGCTCTGAAGCAACATTTTGGATTGGAATAGAAATTGGCTGTATTTGACAAATGTTGTATTGGATTATAATGGCTGACTGTACTTTTAAACGTGCTATGTGGGGATTTTTTTAGTTTATAATATTTGAAAACTACCTAGAAATATCAACAAAATGTGAAGGAAACAAGTGTGTCAAAAATGCCCAAACTCTGTTTCACTTTGTCATGTCAAGTCACTTTATTTATATAGCATATTTTAAAACAACAGCCGTTGACCCAATAGTGGCAGTGAGGAGTTGACAATATCAAAATAGTCCGGGCAGGGGTACAAAGACTAACGAGATAGAAACATATAATGCATAAAATGATAAAATAAAAGTTAAATAAAAAGTACAGAAATTTAATAAGAATGCTAAATACTAAAGATAAAAACTTTGCACAATGTTTGGTGCCGTATTACAGTTTTTTTCTGATTGCTTAAGCACATTTTTTGTAACTATGGCTTTTTTTGCAAAACTCTACACACAAATAGGAAAACCTTTTACCCAATCAGCAAAACATTGTAGTTCTCTTGCAAAAGCTAACACACCTTGCTTAACTCTTCACACAGTGTTTTCGTATCAAACAGTAAACACAAGCCATCACAATAGTAAGCACACAATGTGCCAACTACACACTGATGGTATGAATAAAAAACACATCTGGCTTTTGCTTTCTCTGTGCACAAGGTAGACTATGTCAGTTTGAGGTCATACTTTTGTCATAGTTCTGTAAACATACTGGGATCCAAACTTCAAGTATTGGTGTTTATTTACACACATCAAAACAAACACAAGTGTGTTTTTTCAAGTCAAAACACAAAAAAGCAATTTTACTGAGACAAAACAAGTCAGTCTACATCGGGTCGTCCCTCTCAAAATTTCGTCTACATCACATGCAATGTCCTAGTCCAAGGCAACGGGGAAAATATATTCTGGAATGCCACATTCCGGCCTGACATGACAATATCCCCACATGTAGACTGATTTTTTTTGCCTGTAAAAGGGCTACTTCTTTCTCTTCTTCCCCCTCCTTGTCCTCCTCTTGCTCCTCCTTGTCCTCTTCCTCTAACTTCACCTCCTTGTCCTTGTCATCCTCTCCCTCTCACTTCTTCACCTCCGCATCCTCTTCCTCCTACTACTTCACCTCCACTTCCTATTCTTCAGCCTCCTCTAATTCTTACTCTTCTCACTCTTCCTGCTCCCTCCATTGTACAAAGTGAACTAATTATCTAAAACAGTTTTCACATGAGAAAGTGTGCCAGAGAGTTGGCAAAATAGTGAAAATAATAGCCATACATGTGTATAGATTTGTTAGGAGTGTGTTGATCATTTGGAAATTGAGTGTAAAGCATGAGTTGTGTTTACAGTTCCGCAAAAAGAGTGCTATGCAGTGAATTGTGCCTACAGTTGTGCAAAGTGTGTGTTACAAAATTGCAAACTTAGTGCAAAGCAGTGTTTGTGCTTTTAGTTTTGCGAACTCAGTGAGTGGTTTTGCTATAAGTATTAATAGTTTTAGAAATTGTGCTATAAAAATCACGGTTGTGTTTAAGCATTCAGAAAAAACTGTAAATACAGTGAAAACTGATGGAAGAGTGACATGTGGCTGCGATCAAGACAACTCGAAGCCTACAAAACTCTGTAATATACCACCTCTGTCTAGCAGAATGAGTATGGGAACCTGTGCTTCCTCATGTCAGCATTAATAAGTGCACGGTTCTAAACCAATTCACATGACGTTTTTTGAGTTCACAGTTCACCAACCTGACTAACAGTTGCATGTGTGTCAGTATAAGGTGCCCTGTATGTTATGTGATATCATGTCTTGACTTCATTCAGTGATAACTCAAATTTAAATGGCAAGAGTATCAGTTGGATAGTTTTTGAATAGTCTAAAATTTAAACCATTTAAATTCAGTTAAAATGAGCACTATGGATGGGATACTAATGGCTCTCTCTGTAACAGTTGTTGTTCCACATTATCATAAAAGCTGACATGACGTGGTCTAGCCTGGGTGTTCCCATGCTGCCTTGCGCGCGATTTGATTCATGCTGCTAAGACAGCCTGGAGACCATGGAGCAAATTTTTGCCTGAGATAGGGAACCAATCACAGAACAGGTGGGAAAGCAAGACGATGATGAGCTATGCACAGACACATTTGATAGACATCCGTGGCACCCAATAAACGGATCTGGGCATTTTTTTCAAATACGAGAAAATGAACGTTTGGTTCCCAGACCACGTCTCATTGAGAAGTGGTGGCGCTAGCCAGGCTAGACGTGGTCATATGTGCTGTAACTTTCAACTATGAGTTGCTGATGAAATCTGCTGATTCAGTGATACAGTTCTGAATACTTCCTCCTGCTCATACTACTGAGAGTTGCAATACTGTAGTCCATTGCTAAATCCTTCTGTCCTGACTAGTATTGCTGTGAATTGTGGTTTGAGTCAATAGTCTAGCTTGTATTCAGTATTCAAGGCAAATAAAATGCCTAGTTCATTTGATCACTCTGTGCGTATCTTATAAGTATATATATATAGTATATATACTCTTTTGATCCCGTGAGGGAAATTTGGTCTCTGCATTTATCCCAATCCGTGAATTAGTGAAACACACTCAGCACACAGTGAACACACAGTGAGGTGAAGCACACACTAATCCCGGCGCAGTGAGCTGCCTGCAACAACAGCGGCGCTCAGTGGGGGAGCAGTGCCTTGCTCAAGGGCACTTCAGCCGTGCCTACTGGTCGGGGTTCGAACCGGTTACAAGTCCGAAGCGCTAACCAGTAGGCCACGGCTGCCCCTCTTGCTGTAACTATGTCCCATTCTTATGACACTATTTAAACTTTGATGAAGTAGAAACCATCTAACAAACCACTGCTCTGGAGGCATTGCGGTGACTGTATCAGCTAAACACTTCTTCCTATTTGTCAACAGCAGTTTTGGTTTCAAGTGGTTCTTACATCAAGTAGCCAAAATGTCACAACCACTGCAAAGGGCCTCAAGAACAAAGCATACATTTCTCCTGACTGTATACAATTCCCTCACTTTCTCACTCCATGTCCATGTGTCTTTCTCTCTCTCCCCCTCTCCATTGCTGAGTGGCAGTTGGCCTACGTGTGAGTTGGTAAAGGATCTGTCCTGATAAGACAGTTTATACTGTCCTCAACACCTCTCCTCACAATTGGGCCACGTGGCTGGCTCATGCAAAACCTTTTGTGGTGACTGCCTACTTCTCTACCACTCTCCTCTCTTACTACTCTGTGAGGTGGGGAAGACACACTGGGCTTCCTTTATTTCTCATTTATTTAAACCCACTTCTCTTAACCTTTAAACATACTTCTGTCCCAAGTAGTGTCTGAGAGAATGTCATTTTTTTTCTGCAATTCTCGCTGTAACCCCTAGATGGAGCTATAACACAAGCATTGCATGGTTTCGCTTCTCAAACTGTGTGGCCATGGATTTGCTTATTAAAATCCACCTCTCGTGTGTTCCCAATTTGAATCATTGTGAATCTTTTGAATATGTGTTTTATGTTTCACGTAATGTTCACTTTACTAATGTTTAATGAGTGGCATGGTCATTCACTGTGGTCTCTTGTCTTGGTCTGACAGGGTTCAGCACTGCTCTTCTTGCCAAATGGCATCAAGCTGTTTGCTGTGTTCTACACTCTGGGGAACCTCGCTGCCCTTTCCAGGTAAGGCTGTGAATAGTATTTAGTAATTGAATTACTCTAACTCATAACTTGTTTTGACCCAAAACTAACCTAGCCAATGACTACCACCTTTTGTGCTGTGCATTTTTAGGAAAGATGGGATGTGTGCTTGGTAGTGTTTGTGACACTCACACACACAGACACACACAGACACACACACACACACACACACACACACACACCCCCTTCACCAGAGGTGCTGGACTGTTGTGTAAACTCAAATAGTCTGGCAAAATCCCTCTCCATAGTAACAACCCCTGTGTGTGAGTGGGGGCAGCAAAGTGAATTGCCCCCCTTGACCTGATCCATAGGTGTTCAAGTCTTACAGAACAGCCTGTTCACAGTGCCGCTGTTCTCCTGTTCATTTCTCCTTGTTCCTTTCTCTGATCCTGGCTCTGTGGATTGAAGGGGAAGATCAGAGCAATTAAATACAAATGAATTGCCCCCCCCCCCCTCCCCATGATGCCGATGTTTGTGAATTTGGTAATGAAATTGGTGCAGAGCTGCACTCTTTATTTGGAAAACAAAATATTTTTTTGGACAGGACAGTTAATCATCACTTACTGATGATGTAAGATGTGCTAAGTGTGAACATGGTGTCCTTTCGCACACACAATCTAGAGGGAAGACCCTCTTGCAACTTACTTGGCTCGTTGGGTTTTTTCTCCCTGTTTGTTCCTTTTGTGTCTAGTAGAAAAGGGGGACCTTGACAATGTGTGTTCTTGGTGAATCTAAAAGGTTGTGTGTGTGTGTGTGTGTGTGTGTGGGTGTGGGTGGGTGAGTGGGTTTGGGTTTGGTTGGGGGAATAAGGTGCATTTTATCTCTCTGTTTCTGGTCTTTCTGTGTCGGATGGTTACTATGGGGCTTGTGACATCTGAGGGCTGAACTGACACCTTAAAACAGGCCTAGCAGGTGCTTCTTAACCCCATCATGATCAAACAAGGCTCAGGTTATCAGCACACCAGCAACCAGTCAGTAGGCATGGCTTGTCTGGCTTGTCGTTATATTCAGTTTCATATCCTGTTTTGGTTTTCTACATTTGTTTAGATGGAGCACCTGAGTAGTCTGTGTGTCTCATTTTCTGCTGCGTGTCGGGTGTCCTCTTTGAGCATTTTCAAAAGACACTATGCAGGAGAACTGAGTGACCCCTGGCCCAGTGTGTGTGATCTACATCTCAGCTCAGTTTGGTCACCAATGGGTGCACAACTGCATTGCCAATAACCGAATTTAGTCTAATCACAGTGTTTGATCACAGTGTTTGAAATGTTCAGCTTGCCTATTTTGCAAGTTTAGTAGAAGTAGTCATTTGAAGGTTTTGTGACCTCATTATGTGTAGGCTTAATGTTAACCCTTTAACATTAACTGGTCTTTGACACATTGTTATAATATTTGCGAGCTATGATGCCATCATATTTTCTGACCTTGAAAAATGGCACAGAAGTGTGGTTATGCCACCTATGTTATCTCAGCTTGACCTCCTGATTAGCTGGAACTTGTTGCTAATATACAAGGTTGGTGTTGGAACACCTTGTTCTCGCCTTCTTTCTCTCTCTGCCTCTCTCTGTAGTTGTCTCTCTCTCTCCCTCCCTCTCTCTCTTGCTCGCTCTCTTTCTCTTTCTCTCTCTCTCTCTCTCTCTCTCTCTCAGAAATTCCTTGGAGGAAACACAATCATTAACTTGTGTGGGTCAAACTAAAAAAACCCTGAGGCTCTAACCTGGAAGCTCCCACTGGATGGCAACCAAAGCCCTTGGCCTCCCTGTCAGTGTCTCAGATGCAGAGCCAGCGGCCTCAGTCCATATCTGTGTTGTTACGCTGGTAGTCAAATGCCTGTGAGCTGAGTGAACACATCTGAATTTCTAGAGTGTGGTGAGTGTGCTGGGATGTCTAGACTAGAGATGGTTGAATGGCTTCAAATACTTCACTGGATAATTGACACTCTGGGCAATTTACCATGGAGTGTCATGGCAGTCTCTTGGTTCTGTTTCCTTGTTGGCCACTGTCAGCACATTGGCAGCAGGTGAATCATGTGACTGAACGACTGACTGCTGGCTCATGGCCACTTTTATAATAGCCATAAGCTGTTTGCAAAATTTACAGTTGCCGTGAGGACTTACTTTTGAACCGTAACCAGCCCTGTCCCCAATCTGGGGCTAGTCTGAGCAAAGAAGTCTTAAGATGAAGGAAAACGCCACCATTTTCTCGGACTGAAGTGCCCTGGCAACACACGAGCCCCACCTGATCCGTCCCCACCCCCTGTGCTTGTTCAAAGCAATGTTTACTGTCTGGCTTTAAGTGCTCAGGAAAGCTGTTTTAAGTGCTGTCCAAAGAGTTAAGCTTGCTTTGTGACCTGTGTTATGAGACCATAAGAGAACTGAATGGATTATTGTGTTTCTTTCACTGATGCCTGTTACAGTGGCCGGAGGCTCTTGAATCCATGTCTTGGCTCCAAACAACAAGCAATATTGAGGGCAGGGACATTTGTATTCTTCTGGCTCAAGTCCTGTTAAGAACCAAGCATTTATTACCAATAGACAGAGAGATTTAAGAGAAACAGTGTTATAGAGGTATACAGCATATAGTATGAATTAATCTCAAACTATTTTGTACTTTTTTAACCATTACACTGCGGGTGTCTCGCAGGCGGGACAATTGCAGTGCCCCCCACCTCCCCCCAGCATTCTAAATCAATTGTATGAACCATATTGCTATGTAGCATAGTAATATTATACACCATTTAAAAGCTTGAACTCTTAGGGATCCATATATGATAGCCTGGGTGTTCCCAGGCTGCCTTGCGCGCGATTTGATTCACGCTGCTAACATGGAGCAAATTTTCGCCTGAGATAGGGAACCAATCACAGAACAGGTGGGAAAGCAAGACGATGATGAGCTATGCACAGACGCATTTGATAGACATCCGTGGCACCCAATAAACGGATCTGGGCATTTTTTTGTTTGTTTGTTGTTTTTTTGTTTTGTTTGGTTCCCAGACCACGTCTCATTGAGAAGTGGTGGCGCTAGCCAGGCTACATGACGACCTTTTTCAATAGCCATATTGGGTATTGAAATATTCACAGTAACCCCTAGAAATTGGAACACTCATGTGGTTTATTCAATATTAGTTGTGCATATATAGTCCCATCTTATACACATCCATCGAAGAAAATGCAAAAATAAAGACTTTTGTGTAATCATTCCATATTTTGTGTAGTCATTCTATATCAAAACCCTTGACATACATTCTAAATAGTCTACAAAAAACCTCAAAGTGTTACCTTTCATTTGAGACCAGGATCATGCTTTTACACCAAGAGGTTGCCACACAGCAAGGCTTTTACTGTTAATATGCATTTTGGGTAACCAAAAGTCCTATGGGGAGTTTCCATAGGGCATTTTACAAAACGCATGAGCATACCTTGGCAAATAATGGTCTAGAGTCCTCATATTTCATTCTATATTGATCTACTTTGAGATACAGATTCACAAGACCTGTTAGTGGGCCTCAGTCGTGTTTCCAAGACAAAATAAATGACCAAGAGGGCATGTGGGAATGTGGTCATTTCCAGAGATGTACAAAACCGCCTAAAAACTCTCTCTGACTCTGCTTTCAAAAGAGGTCAAGCTCTTGAATATAAGTCAAAGTATGTGGAAACAGGGGCCATTCTTTGTAGGCAGTGTGCAATTTTGAGCAAAAAAATTCAAGTAAAATGCCTCCTTATAGCAGCTTTTCAGACTAAATATGTTTAGCTTTACTTACTCCTCTTTCATAGTGAACTAAATATCTTATGGATATGGACAGAACAAGGCATCTGAGGACATAATCTTAGGGCTTAGGGAAACACTGATCAACCAGCATTTTCTGTCATTCCTTCAATCAAACAACTAATCGATAAATTACTCGACAGATGTATCAACTATGAAAATAATTGTTAGTTGCAGTCGAGAGAGAGAGAGAGAGAGAGAGAGAGAGAGACGAGAGAGAGAGAGAGAGAGACGCAAATGCTGGTCATAGACTCCCAGGAGTGCCCTCCTGCTCACCTACAGTCAGAGAGGCAGTGATGCACACAGAAAGAGAGGGAGGGGAATGAGCGCCTGCGTCACCAGGGCGATTGGCCATTTTTTTCAACCCTGACGTCTGGCAATCAGTGCGGAGCTCTTTTGACAGGAAAGCCTCTGACGTGGAGGCTATCTTTTACACACGCACACACATACACGTTGCAAGCTGCCGTCATTCACACGCCAGTGAGTGCGTCTCCACCAACGCCATCATCCATAATGGTCGACACCTAAAACACACATAGGTGTGGAAGAGTGACACAAACACCTGGTGGTAGACTGGGGAACACATTTACTCATGCTGGCAGTCCCTGTCATAACTAGATGTACCACATAGCGGTACAAAATATGACCGCCGCTCAGTCCTGTACATCCGTTCCGCGAAAATAAATCACACTTCAATTTGTCTCCATATTTTACTCCATCCCCCACTCTTGAAACTTTTGTGTATGCTTGTTTGGCATGCCTGAGTGTGTGTGTGCGGCTGCACAGAAAGTAGCCTACTGGTGCTGAAAAGGTGAATAGATTGTAGAATAGCCAAAGAAGATGTAGCATTGTTATAAAACCTTTAAAATCTCTGAACAATCACAAGTAGGGCAGTTCATCACAGTTCATCCATTGCAACTGTATTGATGAAAGGTCACTTACACCTGTAGGCTACATTGTATTTGGGAAAAGCAAAAGGTATCAGCATAATGTTATTTATTTATGTTTTATGTATTTATAAACAAAAACATCTCTGTCAGTTCCATGCCGTTTTCAACACCTATCAAAAACAAAGGTCATTTTTGGATGGATGGATTTTTTGTGAATGTTTCTTCTTCTACATAAGATTTTAGTCATCTTTAGTTCATATAATACTTTATTGTCAATGCACAAATTAAGTAACAGTAGTCTGAAACGTTATTGTTAATGCACAAATTAAGTAACAGTAGTCTGAAACGAAATGCTGTTTTACATCTAACCAGTGGTGCAAATAACTGACTTGTCCAAATGGGCCTTGATGAAATGCATAAGCTAGACTGTTCATACACATTTTAACGGGCCAAGAGTTGAAGAGCTTTTGTCCGTTATTGTTAGGTTGCAAATATAGGCTGATTCATGTTCCCTTGCATTGTGTAACTGAGGTCCATGGCTAGTCTGGCTTTCATCAGACCAAGCTCAATCTTTTAAGAAATCAAAAAAAAAATAGCGGGCAGATCAGGCTGGGTTCACCCAGCCTAGTCCATAGGCACCGATATTGTTTAATTTTCGATTGAGATATACACGCTCTGGCTATTCTAAATGCAAAAATGCATCAGGGAGTTATGACAAAACTGTAACTAACAAACTAGATCCTAATAGAAAGCTGTTAGCTTCCCTAAGCTACAGGTAGGATTATAAGGTAGGCCTATTTACAACATTAATTGTCAATAGGCTATGCTGGCGACACAAATAAAATCTCCTTTGAAACCAATGGCTTACGCCTTACAGTATCAAAGCGGACTTAAACTGCCATATCGTGGCGAAAAGTTGTAATAACATTCACGCAGCTCCATGAGTCAAGGAAAGCGCGAATGAAGTAGCCACTTCTAAATGGGACCCACTACACAGTAGCTTAAGGTGTGTTGCTAAAGCAGCCATAATGAAATGAAGGTGTCATTGTTTGGATACTTCACACACACGTGCTTTTTAATTTCACAGACTACAACTACCAAGATGGAATCAAAGCACATCGATTCCCCTCTCACACCCTGCACGCACTTAAAACAAAATAAACAGGCGTCTCAGTCTCACGCATGTATAGGCAAAACTGTATCAGACCAGTGTAACGTTGGTAAATCTTCCATTGCACAGAATGATTTTGTAGCACGTGCAATAAATGACAGTCGAAAGATACAAACAGTGCTGCTATCAATTTGCAATTTGCTTGGTATAACCGCATTTATAGTTTTCTACAAATGCAATCAATCAAATTGGCCTCCATCACTCAACCAACTCTAACGGTAACATTACCTAGGTCCTTATTGATATTACAAGATTAACGTACCTGCAGTAAAGACCAAGCATGTCCGATAAACATCCTCAGATTTATTTAGGCTTCAAGAAGAAATGGGAATTACACTTCATGTGAACATCGTCCTATTATTAGATGTTTAACAAGGTAAATTACAGTCCTTGTAGGAAGCGTCCATTGTTTTTCCAACCCACTTTTAACTTCCAACAAAATTACGCCTCACTGCAACGATGCGCCATCTAGTGGACAAAATCGACTACTTATAAGCCAATACTGAAAATGCAGCCATGATGATGATGATGAATATTTATTTTGGCTTTCTTTTAATCCTACTGAATTTGTAATTATGTATCGGCCGCTCTAATACCGATAGTATGTGGGTGCCTGTGTGTGTGCATGTGTATATGTGTGCACCGCCATCTACAGGCCAATGAGTGTACAGTCGCTAAATGTACACATAACCTAATTTTTTTAGACCCCCCATGGATGAAATTCTATGAAACTTGACATACCCCCAGAGAATGCCAGGTCAATCATACACATAATATTTGGTGCAGTTCTGAACATCTTAACTGAAGATAGGGGCGATTAAAGCAGAATAATATTGCATTTTCATTTTTTTTTACTGGGGGTGCAAATCACAAATGAGTGATTATGGGCCAGGTTGATGTGGGCCCTTGAGACCAACATACCATAAAAAAGATTCTTCATCCTCAGTGCCACGGTTCAGGTAGTTATTTAGGAAAAACTTTTTTTTGGGGGGGGGCCCAGCACGGGGTGAAATTTTCCGTAAAAGTCTAGTGGGGCTACATACCCACCAAATTTCATGTACCCGGTGGTTCGGGTGTCCCGGTATCGCTGACCAAAAATTCAGGAAGTAGATGGCGGGAAAAATTCTTGAATTGTGTGCATGTGCGCGGTGTACAAGTTTATGTTTATGTGTGTGGGTGTGTGTGTGTGTGTATGTGCGCTTGTGTGTTTGCCTGCGATATGTGTGTTTGTGCATGTGCATGCATGCGTACATATGTCTACTGTGAGTATGTGTCATAATATGATTACTGTAAATGTATGTGTGTAATTGTGTATCTGTTTATGCACATGTGTGCACATGGAATGGGTTAACATGACCCCTGGAGGCAAACATCTGGGAAAAACTTGGTCATCCCTAGGCCCCTCACGGTTCTCAAGATATTCACGTAAAACTGTGTCTGCCCTACCCTCCTTTTCGGGGGTCCAGTACAGCGGGGGGCTACAGATCAAAACGAAAACCGATGGTTCCATGCTATCCATGTGGGGTTACATGCCCACCAAGTTTTGTGTACCCCCGTCTTTCAGTGTCCCGGAATCCTTGTTGGTGTCACGGTCACTAAATGTACACATAAATTATTTTATTTTAAGGCCCCCATGAACTAAAGTTCACAAAACTTGGCATGCATTCGAGGGTGTCATAATGATCCTACACTTTCAATTTAGGTGCAGTTTTGACCATGTCAGCCAGAGATATTGTGGTGAAAAAACACCTCATTTTTGCTTTTTAATTTTTAACTAGGTGGCGCTTATACATGAAATAAGTGGTAATGGGATGGGTTGACATGCCCCTTAAGACCAACATACAAAAAAAGGTGGACCTCCTAGGCCCTCACGGTTCTCGAGATATTCACAGAAAACTGTCTCCCGCCACCTACAGGC
This sequence comes from Alosa alosa, assembly GCF_017589495.1. NCBI lineage: Eukaryota > Metazoa > Chordata > Actinopteri > Clupeiformes > Clupeidae > Alosa > Alosa alosa. The sequence continues at coordinate 15,443,276 of NC_063206.1, read as the reverse complement.
CAGTTGGTGTATAGTAACATAAATTAATTTATTGTGTGGCCCCCATGAACGGAATTCAACGAAACTTGGTGTGCATTCAGAGGGTGTCATAATGATCTTACACTTCCAATTTCGTGCAGTTTTGACTATGTTAGGTCACAGATACCATGCGATTACAACACCTCATTTTACTTTTTGTGTTTAACTAGGTGGCTTATACATGAAATGAGTGGTTATGGAATGGGTTGACATGGCCCCTTGAGATCAACAAACAAAAAATGGTCCTCCTAAACCTTACGGTTCTCAAGATATTCACAGAAAACTGTGTCTGCCTTTACCCTCCTTCGGGGTGCAGTCCAGCGGAGCCAAGCGGGCGGTCATATAGGTTTAGTCAGATTTTTTTTTTTTCTTTTCGCATGCCCAAATTTCGTCAATGATTCCTGACACTGAAAGACCGGGTGATTCTCCTTTCGGGGTGCAGTCTGAAAGATCAAAACGAAAACGGGTTCCATGCTATCCATATGGGGTTACTTGGTGGGCATGTAACCCCTTTCACAATGGATAGCATGGAACCATCCCTATATGACCGGCCGGGCGGTCATATAGGTTTAGTCAGATTTTTTTTTTTTTTTTTTTTTTTCGCTTTGATCTGTAGCCCCCACTGGACTGCACCCCCGAAAGGAGGGTAGGGCAGACACAGTTTTCTGTGAATATCTTGAGAACCGTAAGGTTTAGGAGGACCATTTTTTTTTGTATGTTGATCTCAAGGGGCCATGTCAACCCATTCCATAACCACTCATTTCATGTATACCGCCACCTAGTTAAACACAAAAAAAGTAAAAATGAGGTGTTGTAATTGAAGGTATCTGTGACCTAACATAGTCAAACTGCACGCAATTGGAAGTGTAGGATCATTATGACACCCTCTGTATGCACGCCAAGTTTTGTGGAATTCCGCTCATGGGGCCACACAATAAATTAATTTATGTTACTATACCCCAACTGGCCTATAGGTGGCCGGAGACAGTTTTCTGCTAATATCTCGAGAACCGTAGGGCCTAGGAGGTCCACCTTTTTATGTATGTTGGTCTTAAGGGGCATGTCAACCCATCCCATTACCACTTATTTCATGTATAGCCCACCTAGTTAAAAATTAAAAAGCAAAAAATTAGGTGTTTTCATCACAATATCTCTGGCTGACAAGGTCAAACTGCACGAAATTAAAAGTGTAGGATCATTATGACACCCTCCGAATGCATGCCAAGTTTTGTGTACTTTCGTTCATGGGGGGCCTTACAATAAAATAATTTATTATGTGTACATTTAGTGACGTACACCAACAAGGATTCCCGGGACACTGAAAGACCGGGGTACACAAAACTTGGTGGGCATGTACCCAAACATGGATGGCATGGAACCGTCATTTTTCGTTTTGATCTGTTGCCCCCACGCTGAACTGGACCCCCCGAAAGGAGGGTGGGGCAGACACAGTTCTCTGTGAATATCTTGAGAACTGTAGGGCTTAGGATGACCATTTTTTTCCGTATGTTTGCCTCCAGGGGTCATGTTAACCCATTTCATGTGCACACATGTGCACAAACAGATACACACACACACACACACACACATACATTCACAGTAATCATAATGCATGACACATACTCACACAGTAGACATATGTACGCTTGCATGCACAGGCACATATGCAGGCACACACACACACACACACACACACACACACACACACACACACACACACACACACACACACACATAACATAAACATAACACAAACAATCAAGAATTTCAGAATTATGAACAGGCAAGATGGAGGTGGGGTTGTATAAAATGAATTTTACATGTGAAATCTATGAACTAATCATGTTTTGGTACTTGTCTAGCAGATACCAGTGAGAATTGAGTGTGGATAATGCAATTTAGTGAGACAGTTAGAATCATATAGGCCTTTCAGCGTGATTTCTTTTTGTGGAAAAAATGTGCTGGACTGGGCGGCGGTCATATTTTGTACTGCTCTGCGGTACATCTAGTTGTGCTTACAGGATGCTAGATCCTCTTCATGTTGTAGTGTGGGCTGGCCTTATTAATGTGTGTGTGTGTGTGTGTGTGTGTGTGTGTGTGTGTGTGTGTGCGTGCACGTTCACGGAGTCGTAAAAGCGTCGCTGCACTGTGTTTACACTGCAGAAGTGGTCTCACACGTTTGTGTTTTTGTGTGTGTTTTCTCCCAAAGCACCTGTTTCCTGATGGGGCCTGTGAAACAGCTGAAGCGCATGTTTGAGCCCACCAGACTCATAGCCACCTGTGTCATGCTGGTAAAGACCCACAGACCGTCTCCACTCCTTTTCTTCCACAATTGTACCTTTCCTTAGAAACAATGAATGTTTTAAAAATGGTGAAACAGTTTAGCACTCATTTCAGAAAGCCAGCTGTGTTGCTCTGCATTCTCTGTTCACCCTTTCCTGATTCTGACACACACACACACACACACACACACACACACACACACACACACACAGAGAAAATTTAGTGAATGGCCAAAAACAGACCACTCTAGCCACCAAGCATTTAGCAGTTTGCAATTAAAGATTTGAAGCATCTTAAGACGTCCATTGGCATTAGGCGCTGCTTAACATGCCAGTCTTAAGCTTGCTCTTAAAGCAAAGCAGCGTTGCATGTTACTTTCTAGATAATCTATTTCTAAACCCTGCACATGTCCCCATGGTATTATTAATGGAGAACTGCAAATCATACCGGACTAAGAAGGACAGTGCTCTAATTTACTGCCATTGTAGATTCCTAAGGTAGTATTTTTAGTTGTGCATCATCAGTGAAAAGATGACATACTGGAATGTTTACCACTTTTTTATTTTTCTAGCTCTGTCTGATTTTGACACTGTGTGCTGTTTTTTGGGTAAGTGTTTTTTTTTTTTTTTACAGGATCATCAGGAATATATATTAATGTTATAGCAAATATTCAATATTTGAAAAAATATATATTCAAAGACTTTTTACATGCCAGTGTGTCTTTATTCTCTTGTGATGTTTTTTAGTTTTCATCTTTTTTACTGCATATCTCCCCATTCCTGTTCCTCTACAGTGGCATAAAAAGGGACTAGCTATAATCTTCTGCATTTTACAGTTCTTGGCCATGACATGGTAAGTGTCTAAATTCTCCCTCTGCACTGTAGCTTGCGTTCAGGCATTCTCAGTCCCCAACGGGCTATTGTTGGTGTACACTAAAGAGGGATTCTGTGTCAGTGGATGAAAAAGTGTGTGTGTGTGTGTGTGTGTGTGTGTGTGTGTACAAGAGAGAGGGAGAGGAAGTTGAGCCTTGACTTGGGGCACATGGGCCACATGGGCCACGTGCAAGATTAAATCCAGTTAATGAGTAAGGTCTTAAGATGAGCTCCTCACGTTTGGCCGTGCTATCACACACACACACACACACCATGCCCCGCTGCTTCAGAGGAACTTGGCAGAACTGTGCACAAACTCACACACTCACCCACATCTCCACACACCATGTCTTTCCCACAGGCCCTGCCCAGGCAGATGGGAGGGTGAGGGGGGGTTAGTATCGCTACAGCTAAAGCAGCTCAGCTCATGTTGGGCTGAGCCGAGTAGGCCTGCAGAGCAGAGCGGAGGAGAGGAGAGGAGAGCTAATCTGATCCGCTAAGCCCGTCCTGACCCTTTGGCAAGGCCTCGAGGATGCACCAGGCCACAGGTGTGCGACCAGGTGCACACAGTTGGCACCAGGGCCTTTAGTCAGCAGCACCTCGAGGCCAGCGAGGGGGCAAGAGGGTGAGGCTATTATTAGTCTGACCCGACGCGTGTGGTCAGGTGTCATTTGCTTGGGAAAGCATTGTTAGAGAGAGGGAGATTGAGTGTGAGAGAAAGAGAGATGTGTATGTGTGTTTGGATTCCATTGGTGCTTATGGTGAATGGAGCTGTCTCAGGGACAAGCAATCTCAGTGACAAGCAATCTGTGTGTGTCACATTGAGGAACTATTAACATGTCAGTGCTTTAAAAGCCTTGTCCCCAAACACAAGCAAGCATTAGAAAAGGGTTTCAGGGTCCTGTGTGCTTACCATTTGTGTGTTTTTTGTGTGTGATTAAATATGTTCACAACTAGGAATGTAGGTATCGTTTTAAAAACACCGCATTGTATTTTGCTCATGCATATGTGATCGTCAGTGTGGGTAATTATCCATGGGGGGAGGGGGGCGGGGGTGAGAGAATGTCAGAGAGGTAGTGAGAATGTGTAGGCAGCTGAGAGGGTATTTGCCGGAACTGCTCGTTTGGCAGCCTAAAATACACGTCACTGGGTCATTTAATGGCTGTCAGTTTCATTGACGGCACAATCGCCTCTCGCATGCCTGACTCAGTCTGCGCCTTCTCCCCACAACTGACGTGTACAACGTCCTTAACACACACACCCACACACACACATACAGATGCACACAAATGACTGTGTGTGTGTGTGTGTGTGTGTGTGTGTGATCATGACTGTTCAGTGTTTGGATCATTAAGTCCAAACCTGGCAGATTCACTGTGAAGACAGAAGGAAACGCGGAGATTCCAGGAATGGGCTCTGTGGGGGAGGATCGAGCATGAGCTGAGCGTGCTCCTGAGACCCTTCTCCGAAACCCGTTCCACTTGATCTGCAGTGCCCTTGTCCGCTTGTTTATTTGTCTTCTGCACGAGTTTATTTATTTCAGAGCATTTAATAACCTCTTGATTTTTATCCGCTTTGCTTTGTGGTGGGGAGGGGGGGGGGGGGGAGGCATAATTCTTGTCAAAGTAAAGCCCGGGGATTTAAAAGCAACTCTTGTCCCTCTAGGCTTTGATTAAAGCTGTCCTGCTGTGATCATAAGGGTGTTTATACCGATGGACGTAATGCTGTGATTGTGTTGATGTGATGATTTTGACAACATAATGGTCTCTCTCGGGCACTGATCGTTGCACATGGGACAACTACTAGGTTGAAAAGAAACAATTGGACATATACTGCTAACAGTATAATTTATTGTAATTATTATGTTTTCACAGGTTAAGATTATGTGTATATGATCACATTTTCGTAAAATCACATACATTTATGTAATATGAATGTGTATGTTGTGTATCGCAGGGTGATTTCTTATGTAAGGTTAATTTTATTCAGATTACTCACTCCTGACCAGAGCACTTCTCAAATTGTCCAGAAGGCACCCCCCCACTCTCTTTTTTTGGCGTAAAGCTCACATCTGACTGTGTTAAGAGGCTGCAGTTCATTTTATAATCATCCACCTACCAGTGAATTCCCTCAACAAAGGTTGTTGTTGTTTTTCGTTGGGACTAGCCAGACTGATATCGAGGACGGTCATTGTGTGAGAGGAACTGTGTACAAAAGGCCTGTGCCCTGTGGCTCAACCCAGCAGAACCCAAAACCATTCAGCTCAGTCCTGACCCCGTTTGCTTTTCTCTTTCAGGTACAGCATCTCCTACATTCCATTTGCAAGGTAAGGAGGGCTAGTTGTTTTCTTTAAATAAACAAATAAATAAACAGAAAACACCATTGTGCATATTTGCATAGCACATTATCCTGTTTTATTCATTGGTTTAGACTCACAGGTTTTGTTGAGGCAGTCGGTACTGGTTTTACTTATTTTCCTCAGCTCTCTCAGCCTGGGTGTTCCCATGCTGCCTTGCGCGCGATTTGATTCACGCTGCTAAGGCAGCCTGGAGACCATGGAGCAAATTTTCGCCTGAGATAGGGAACCAATCACAGAACAGGGGGGAAAGCAAGACGATGGTGAGCTATGCACAGACGCATTTGATAGACATCCGTGGCACCCAATAAACGGATCTGGGCATTTTTTTCAAATACGAGAAAATGAACGTTTGGTTCCCAGACCACGTCTCATTGAGAAGTGGTGGCGCTAGCCAGGCTACAGCTCTCTAATCATTAGAGCAAAATGCAATCTGCTTCTTTATCCTCCAATTAATATTCAGCTTCTCATGTAGTTGCCCAATCCGCATATGTTCATTCCTACATCTGTAGGGTTTCCCAGTAATTATGCCATGTGTGTTAAGTACACCTTATTGAGCCAGATCTCCAGCATAATTGAAATACCAAACCCACTAATTGTCGCATACACAAATGGTAGCGTGTTAGCTCAAAAAACACACACACACACAACACACATACACACACACACACACACACACACACACACTCTCCTGTGGAGGGCCTATAGGGTTCAGGGGGGTTGGAACTGAGGATGAGTCAGTAATCCTTGAATGAAAACATGTTTTTATTTACTCGTAAACAGCATGCCTGTTGTCCTCCACCATATGGGCCCTAATCCCGGGGAAGACCCCACCACCACCACTATGCCCATCTCTCGGCCACGCAAATGGCCGTTTGTTTGTCTCTCTCTCCGTCCCCTCCCCTCTCCTCTGCCCTGCCCAGTGTGTGAGGGTATTTAGTATTAATACCTTCGTGGCGTGAAGCCAGCGGCGTTTTTAGGGGTTAAAAAATTAGTCATTGAGCGCAGCGCTCTGTCGGCAGCCGATATGTAAATAGCACTTCTCGTGTTGGCTGAGCACACAGCTGTGCGGCATCACAGGGCCGGCTTCATTCCCATTGGTTGGGTTCAGTTGTTTTTCTCAGTTGTCTTTTTTTCCCCATTTATATTGTGGTGGTTGGTAATTTGTTCTCAGTGATGAGCGTTAATCCGCATTAATGTGAGTGCTTTTTTGGGGGGGTGTGGCGGTGGTAAACAACTGAATGTGATGGGAACAGGTTTCCTTGGAGCACCTGGCTGACCTGACAGAGTGACCGAGCAACACAAACAACAATAACAATAGCAACGTAAACAAAGCGCTTCACACATTAGCCACAGCCCCATGTTGTCCCCACCCCAACCCTCCAGCCCAGCCCAGCCCACTCCACATACCAGGCTAATGGCTGCTGCTCTCCCTACCTCAGAGGTGTCCAGAGGTCCCCCCCCCCCTTTTCTCCACTCACATCGGACCCCTCCCCTTCACCCAAAGGGGATTGAGGGGGTCATCATACACATGGGCCCCTAATCTATCCTGACAGCTAAAGTGCCCCCTTTGCCCCACCCTGCGCCTGCCTTGAGGTGCTCATGGAGTTGCCTGTGGGTGTGGGGGTGCTGGTATGGCCGTATTGAGATATGATTTTTGCCCTTATTTGGCTAATGCTCTTTAGGAGTCTTCTTGTGTTATAATGAGATCCGCAGGCCAGTCCTGGTTTTCTTTGTCCGGCTCGTGTGATGTTTCTAAATCCCCCGCCATTGTAGGGGAGATTTGCCAGGGTTGAACAGCACACTGCCCTTTTTGTGTGACTATGATTGGACATTTCCTTTTCTGAGAGCTCGCTCTGCCACTACACACACACACAGTCTAAAAACATTCTCAAATTTGGAGTTGGTGGAATCACATTTTTACTTCTAAATTAAATGTTTTTACCTCAATCAATCAATCAATCAATCAATCAATCAGTCAATCAATCAAAAATCAAAAAAAACATATTCTGTAGGATTGGTTCCTTACTGTGTTTTTCCAGTCAATGTTAAAATTCATCAGTCCAAACTCACATGGTGCACTGATGCCTTATTTACCTCCTTAGTCTGCACATTTTGGTTTGTATTTAAAGCATCCATTGCACAGCTATTTCATCAGCCATATTCCAAATGTATCTCATCATCATTTATTCATTTGGTGATTTTCTAAGTTCAGCACTTAGGCTTCAGTATTTACTAGAGAGAGTGGTGTAGGACCTAATGGATGGAGAGAGCGAGCGAGAGAGAGATAGAAAGAAAGAAAGAGAGAGAGATGAATGAACAGCGTAGCAGAAGGTATGAGTCTCCTTCTTCCGCCCCCCACCATAAGCCCGCCTTCTTCCTCCCTTTTCATTTTAACCTTGACTCGGTTCACACCTCCTCCTCTTCCCCTGAATTTTGAGTGAGCCAGTGAAAGTCTGCATAGCAACACATCTACAGGCAGAGTGACAGAGGTAGAGCCGAAAAGAAAGAGGGAGGGAGGATGAGCGAGAGAGGGAGGGAGGGAGGAAGGGAGAGGAAGAGAAGGCATAGGGGCGGGGAAGGAAACGCTGTGACCTTGTTCTGCTGTTGCCGTGGCGACTGCTGGAGTTGCATCATCCTCGTGCTCCGTACCTGTGACCGATGGAGGGAAGGTGGTGGGGGAAGGTGGGGCGTGACAGCGGAAGGTCCAGCCCTCCCAGCTTGTGCGGCTTCCCGCCAAAACAGAATTAAATATGCAGGAGCACCGCCCTGCCGCCTCCGCCACAACAACAAAGAGGAAACGCCATCAAAACAACCCTCATTTTCAAACTTTTTATCCACCCTGCTGCTCTGCACTGTTCTTGGGGATAAAGCATTCGCAAAACACTTATTAACCACATCAAACCACAAGTATGCTTATGGGATAATGGATCTCTGTACAATAACTTGCTTCTCCCCCCAGTGTTTAATGAAACTCTCTCTCTCTCTCTCTCTCTCTCTCTCTCTCTCTCTCTCATCTTTTCATCTTTTTTTCTGTTTTGCAGAGATGCAGTCATGAAATGCTTCACCACCTGTTTGAGTTAAAGAGGCTTGACTAAAGACTGGTCCCAATATGCAAACACAAAGTAAATATGTAAAATATTGTTTTTTAATATAAGGAATTTATCTTTTTTTTCTGCCGTTTTCAATATACTTAAATCATCTTTTTTTAATCAAGTGTGGCTTTTGATAGCTACATACATGCAGCACTACACCATTGTGTAATACGCAAACAAATGTAATACTTTTATTTCTGAGATTCTGATTTCATTCTTTGTTCTGTGATACATGTTATTTTGGGCGAGAATGTGTTTAAAAACATGATTTTTTTTTTTCAGCTTAACTGTCAGAATTTATTTTATATTCTGTGTATGTTGAGCAGATGAAGTGTGCTCAGATAGCCTTATTTTATCTGATCAGGTGTATTATTTTGAAGAGCACTGATGTGCCTCATGGTTTTGTCCCATGCTCAGGTTCTCTTTGTTTTCTACTACTAAGACTCATGTCCATGTTGATCTTTGTACAGAGGAATGAATTTCTACACGTGTGTGAGTGTGTATGTGTGTGTACGTGTGTGCAATGCATATATAAATAAACCAGCTCTTCCATTTAATGCAACTCTCCGAGCATTAAAAACCATCACTGAACTCCACACAGGACTACTGCTCATTATTGACCTCTCTTTCTTTCCTTCTTGAAGACTTGCATGTGTTGTTAATGTTTTGGTTGGGGAGCGGTATAAGTGAGGGGCAATTTTATGTTACACACTTTGTGGGGTCTAGGATTTTTTCTTGAAGGGGCGTCTTAAACAGGGACTACTGCCCTGCCTGGGGCAACAATGTGACTCAGCTGCCATTCCATCACGCTATGGCATGCCACATTAAACAACACCTCTCAGCACCCCACATTCTATTCCTCGTTGCTCATGAAAAGACTCCTTTATTTACCAAACATGTGTAAATGAGGTCCTTTACCCCCCCTCCCCCTCTTTTAATCATAAGCCATATGTTGGCATGATATGGCCCAATTTGCCTTGGCGTGCCGTTGTGATCTCGACATGACCTAATAACCCAGTGCGCGTTTTCTTGGTGCTTGTTTGCCGTTTTGTTTTCAAAGCGGCTCCGGCACGCGATTGAAAGCGATTCTATGGATGCAGTTGCCATGGCGACGGTAGGGGCGGTTGGCGGCGCTCTGTGTGGAGCCACCCTCCTCCACTGTGCCGACTTGTTCACTGTACACAAAACCGGTCACGTGACCTCTCTAATGATGATGAAAAGAGTGGGGGGTGGAGTTGGGGGGCATTCTGTACAGCTTTCAAGTAGTCTGACAAGATGGGGGTTGACTAATATGACGGTATGACAAATAAATGGTATTTACAATCATCATTGCTCATAATTGGATGTTTTACTGTAAACTGATATTTTGTTATTGTAATGTAAACTATTGTGGCTTCTAGATATCATGACTATAACAAATAGTGACACTTCCATAGATATGTAGGCTGAGACTGGGAGAACACATCCATGTCAGTATGTCTACATCTACACTCAAGCACACTAAATGGACTCATTAGTAGAAGTGCACTAAATACAGCAATTCTGCCTTTTGGTGTTGGAATGTGTACATTTGCAGCTCTGCATTTGTCAGAAGCACAACAGCCAGTGTGTGAAGTATCGAGAACTTCGGCTGCGTTTTCAGTCTGGGAGTCGGGACAGGTTTTTATTTAAGGCACAGGGTGTCACAGGGAGTGGCTTGTCTTCCTCCTTTCATCCTCCTACCCAGGCCCATAAAAAAGAAATGTGGTGTGCAATTACTGGGGAATAAATCATGGAGTCTCAGGGTGACTTCCAGTAAGGAAGGCAGTCCTGCTGCTTTGAGGTGGGGAAGCCATGGTGGTTTAAGTCTAAGTTTAGGTCCCAATAAATACGGAGATAACAGTGACTTCTGTGAGCTCCTATAGTTTCCCTGTCTGCACGAGAGTGATAACAAATCTGCCATAAATCATGTCTTGCCCTGTAATGTAAAGCACAGTAGCAATGACTCTGGGTATATCAGAACATATTGTACTGGCCTCTTCCTGGACTTCCTTCATGATAACAGCATTGTAACATGATAACTGTTGTAATAGCTTTTCTGAGAAATATAATTGGGATGTTATTCATAAGGATGTCAGATTCAAGATATTGACCCCTAAAGTTTTTACCCCCTGTAGATGCTATACTTCTTACAATATTTGTATGTAATGTTGGTGTATCTTCTGTGATTTGACAAATTCTTGTGATATAAAATTATTCCACATCAAATCAAATCAGATAAAGTCTTGTGTAGATGTAAGCCCCTAATGAGAGGCCTGTTGGTAGAATGTATTACATAAACACAATTTGATTATAATGTTATTTGAATTATGTAATTTCAATGGGCTTGTTTGACTAATTCTATTTGTGTGTTAAGTGACTGCAAAGACCAATGATTGAGCCAGGCTCTGCTTCACATGAACAAAAGCTTCCACGTGGCATCTTTCAGATATCAAGTTCCCAGAATGGATTACATTACAAAATTCTGAAGATCAATACTTCCATGATCTAGCTAATATTTGTACATACTTTATATTTGCATTGGTCCTCCTCATAGTAATAAATGCCTTTCCTAACTAGGACTATTGGCTCTCCATAGACTACAATTATAGATTAGGTATTACTGACGCATGAATGTTCAGTCTGCCTAATCTTTAATCTGAGATTGATGGGAGGGCTAGCTTCTGGCAATTACAATGAGCATTTTGCTAAGCTGTTTTCAAAGTGCTGGAAAAAGCCTATTGATTTGTGCTTAATTTCATTGAGGCTAATACACTGCTGGCTGTGGGCAGGCCACTGAGGAGCGGTCGCTGTGAAATTACAGATGCCTGTGAAAGCGCACCACAAATCAATAATGGTGTAGGGCCGTTTGTATGTCTAACGTTCGTCCCTCCCTCTCTGGGCTACTTCAAGGTCACAGTTTTAGTGTATAAACTGAAGGTTCAGGGACAGTCTAGTCTCAACCTGTTCCATCAGTGACATCAAACAAAACCACAACTGACAGGAAAGGAAATTCAGTGATGTTTTGTTCTCTTGAGGGATGCTATCATTATGGCTATGTATGGGCCTGTTAGCTCTTTCTTTGGATGTATAATTGCACTACACTATTTCAGCATCATTCTGCCAACCAGTTCCTTGGTATCATCACTTAAAAGAGTAAAATATTGAAAATATCTAAAACAAATTATTTTCTATAAAAGATGGGTGGGTAACTATCATTCATAGACCACCTCATGGGGGGTTCTTAGGTTGTTTTCATTCCACACGTAGTCGTAGCTGTTGACTTCAACAACGTGCTTCATACCGACACACATTGTAGCCACGCCCTCCAAACAGAACAAAACAGCGACGACAAGCGCGCTCAGCTCATTCAGCACTGGAGCTACAGACTGCCTACAATGACAGAAGGAGTCGACAAAAGTCTCTGTCCGTTCAGATGATGTCAGGGAATATATTTCGTCGTTGCTCAGTTTAATGCGTTGGAGCCTTTTCACATCTGTTTTTCCAAAGGCATCTGCATTTCCACTGTGTTTCTTTGACTTTAACCACTCTGAAAATGCCTTTTCCACCCATAAGCCTCCATCCACGGATTTCCTCTCCTGGGAAGGAGCTCTTCAGGAAAAAGAAGTCAAACCTTGTGCCTACTCAACATTTGTTAGGAAGTAAAACGAAGGATGAAAAAGACTCTGATCGAGAGAAACTGTCCACGTCGTGGCCATCGAGCAACCTGAGGCAACTTAGCAGAAAGCCGCAGCAACAGTTGAGTAAGGCGTCCGCTCCCAGGTCGGCTGCTAACGGAGAAACCGAGAGTAAGCACTCCGGTCTCGCTGTGCCCAAATCAATGGGCAACTCCTGCGACAGCGTCCCACGGTCTAGTTCCGGGGAGTCCGGGGCGCAGAGGAGTCAAAAGTATGCCTCTCGAAGTTCGCTCGGCAAGGAGGAAGGGGACGAGGAGATTCGTTTCTCTCTGAGTCTAACGCCAGAGGCGATCCTGGTCATTCAGAAGCGCAATTTGGAGAAACAGATGATGGCCAAGCAACAGAAATGCTGTGCGTCAGGAGACTTCAGACACAGGCGGGTTTTCCCTTCCAAGAGGACGCAAGGCGGCTCCAAAAGCACAGTGCCGGTAGCCAAGCTAGAGACTCCAGGAGATGACATCAGGACAATTGTCAAGATATCCCTCCTGAACGACCAGTACAAATATGACGATGTCGAGTATGAGGAAGAGGATGGAGATGTGGATGAAACAGTCATGAGGAAATGTAAAGAATGGCTCAAAGGTGTAGAGAGTGCTGCTGCTTTTGGGAAAATAGACAGACTGTCATCCCTCCCCCATTTGAAAAGCTGACAAATTACTATTAATTTGAACTCTGACCCGAACTGGAGACACTTTTAGTTTAGATTTGATTATGGTTCATAAGACATGAACGAAGAACGTCACCCACTTAGTTGCCACAGCCACAGTGAACTGAGAGATGTTGAGTGGTGTTTTGATTGAGCTTGTTTGTCACTTAAGACTGTCACACGACTGTTAAAATCCTCTTGCACACTGCTGTCTTTATCATTTTGGCTTCTTTGTGAAAATGTATATTATTATAACATGTGATGTGGGTGAGAATGAAGAATTTATAAATGACAGCAGCTATCTTGATCTTCTTGCCTAGAGACTCTTCCTTTGTGCCAGAGAACAATAGCCTCCTGAACGGTGTCTATGCGCCTTAGCGTATAGGGGACAAATTATCTTTTGTAAACAATATTATTTATCGCTTTACCGAGTTGATGACACGGGAAAGCTATTGTTACCCAGTGTTCATAACAAAGCCGTGTTTGTACAGTATTTATTATGCAATCTCACTAGGGTCAGGGGACCCCAAATGTATTGCTTTTTTCTGTCACTTTTTTATAATAAAACTTGTTAAAACTATCTTTGTTTCAAAGTATTGATGCTTTACTTATAACAGGCCTCTCTCATACAATTGCACAGCATGATATTATCTTGGTGCTTTAGTTATCTGTTGTAAACAGGCTATGACAGGGAGAAATAGCCATTCTGCATAAAGTGTCAAAAGTCTTGCGAAGGATGGCACCGACCGAAACATCACTGCCATCACCACTTAGTCTATTTGGATTCTTTGTTGCAACTAAGCCTCTTATGTTCAGTACTAAATGAGATTGGGGACTCGTCAGTGTGCTTGGACACCGGACAACATCTTAAATGGAAGAGCAACGCTAAACACTTCATCGCAATGGGAAATAAAGGGACAGGGAACGTCGCCATAAATTCCGAAATAAATCACAATTTCTTTATGAAGAGCTCGAGTTTAATTCAACACGAAGTCGTGATTACTCAATAAGAACACGCATGCATAGCGTAGTGGCTCTTGGATAGAAGATCCTATAGATTTGTAGATCCCTGAAAGTCTAGTCTTCATCATTTATGCTGTTCAGTTTGCATACAATACATGCAAGCAGCTTTAACCCAACAAGTGAACGTGTAGTCTACAGTGCGTCCTCATGTCTATGGCAACGCTACGCTTGCGCAGGCGCGAACTTGGTCTACTGTTAAACAAGTCTTCAGTATTACAATTAACAATCAAGTGGAACACCTATAGCCTGTTTTTTTTTTTTTTTTTTGGCCAACATTTACTATAAGAACTGCAGCACTCAGTCAGTATTTAGGACTAATTTTGGAACGGTTATCAATTGTTGAGACATTTAAGGGGGCATGGGCTGAAACTAACTGTGGATTATCCAATTTACTATTACGTAGGTCTTCCATAGGCTCCTGAGTGTTTAGCAAGGAGCAAAACAAGTGGCGAACTTTAAGAAGACCTATTAGACCTATGTCGCTTATCATTTGCAATACTTTTTTTTATTTCTCTTAATCACCACATGCAAGCTGGCAAGTGACAACAGAGAATTGGAAACTGTATCCCTGGCGGTTGCCATAGTTATATTGAACCAACAATGGCGCATTGTGGGTGATCCCACCCATGTTTTAGGCTTTTAGCACAGACCCAGCACGCATTCCTCTATCACAGTGGAAATCTGTAGAACTGTAGGAAAAACTATCTGTTTTTGTACCCCCCCCCCCCTCTCTCTGTGTGCATGGATGTGGGGTGTGAGAGGTGAGTGTTTTATCTAAATATTTTAATGGTGAATGTTGTTTAATATAATTGGCTAGTAACAGGGATAAGATGTGTGTCACCTATGTGATCACTCTTATAAGTACTATAAATACTGTAAACTCTCTCTCTCTGTCTTTCTGTCTCTCTCTCTTTTTCTCTTTTTTGCTCTCTCTCTAATGCATGTTTGATTGCTCATTTCAACATTACTTCCACCATATTTCCATGTTAACTTTTACAGGATTCTGTCCCTCCCATGCCATGGCATATAAGTCTCACAGAGTTCACCAACAATGCACTCTGCCTTCCATACTGGATACATATCTGTCTCCTGATCTTAAAAACAAGGTAAACACTTCAAAACACGAGTGTGCAATGTGTAGATATGTTCCAGGTAACCAACCATGACAACATTACCATCTCAAAATAATAATTTCATGAAAAGAAAAACAAGTGACACTTAGTTGTTGTTTGACAGTTCCTTACAATTGTTCATTGTGTGGTATAGATTCTCTGAGTCTGTCGCACCCTCGTCCTCATGCATGTCCGCATAAGTTAGTCAACAGAAGGGTCTTTGCACAAGGACAGACCACTCTGTGATACTCTGTGATGTCACATGTTCTAACACAGCTTCTTTCTTACCCCCCCTCTCTTTATCTCTCCCTTTCACTCTCTCTTCTCTCTCTCTCAGCACCTGTGTGCATGTCCGTGTGTGGAGTGCAGTTGTGTAACTGTTAGCCTTTGTGTTGCCTCAATGGCCATATTGTTTGCAGGCCACTGTCCTCACCACCAAGCAAGCTACTCTTCTGTCTGGTGTCATTCATGTCTGTTGTCTGAGTGGGGTCTGTACTGTTCACACCGTCTTTGTCCAGAGTCCTTACATCATTCCTTATCTGTTTGTTTGTCCCAAGACATCAGCCTCAAGAAGTGTGTGTGTGTGTGTGCAAGTCAGAGTGTGTGTGAGAGAGAAAAAGAGGGAAAATTAAGCAACTTTAGAAACAGAAGACAGTCTCCTTGGTTACAAACTGCAACATACCTTTTTTTAGTCTGCCTTGTTCTCTCGTCGCTTTCTTTTTCTAGTGGCATTCTTTCTTCTCTATGTATGCTTTCAGAATGTTCATTTACCACACACTGAGTGTTCCATTCTTTGTAAGTTTGTACCCCCCACCCCCTCTCTCCCTCCCTATACCCCTTGCAGCTCCTCTGGGGGTCTGGGCTACCCACAAAGCAAAGTCTGCCTTGGGAAGGTGTAGACTACTGATATTTAGCTGAGGTGTAAACTGAAGGCAGACACAGCTTGTTCCCTCTCATTGTTGGCTTGGGACTAGATGGCCGGATGGATGGATGGATCAACTCTGACAGACTGTGTCGCTCTGATTCATGGCAGTACAGTGTTAAAGCTGTGTGTGTGTGTGTGTGTGTGTGTGTGTGGTGTGTGTGTCTACATGCAGATCCTTATATGCTTGATGACATCACTCAAGGCCGTCTTTGGTCACCGCGTCCACTGGGAGACAAGATTACTGCGCGTTTGCAGCACCGTACTCTATTCGCCTTTGCCCTCCTGGTCCCGTTGCTGTGGCAATGGCGCTGATAAATACTGCCACCTCTCCAGTGCCCCCTTTGTGAGGGTGACAAAGCACCCACTTCCTGTTTGGGCGCTCGTCCCATAAATGGCTGAGAATGTGGTCAAATGGAGGCTGCCAGCGGGTAGCCTGGCCTTTTCCCTCGGGCTGGACAGGCAGTCAGTCAGAGAGGGAGAGAGCGAGAGAGAGGTAGAGAGGGAGAGTTTGATAAAGTTTGGGGGTTGATGGGAAAGAGATTACATTTTCCTGCACCATCTTTCACTTCCTCCCTCCTTTTTACCTTTACGTGACCCTGTGATCTAATGGAGCAAGGCACACAGATGTGGGAATGGCTTTAAAAGCAGAGACCTTGTTGAAAACTGGGAGACCTTTTGCAAGACTTGTATACACCTACATGCACTGCACTCCAATAACTTAAATGGGCACAGCAATTGCATAGATGGCACTGTTACTCTTGCACTTCAATTTTTGCATGTGTGACGCATGGTCAGACCCAAGCCCGGTCATGCCACTGTGAAGGTGCCCCAGCCACGCTCACAGCGTGCTGTCAGGTCATCTAATGCAGAGGGACACTAGGCCTAAATGTGCTGCGATGCAAAGCTCAGTAAGCCATGTGATCCTTTTACAGCAGCTGAGAAGCACGACACGCTAACCCATAGAGCTAAGTGGTGGGATGTTTTGGGCACTGATGCAGGTGGGGATGGTGCACGTACAAGCAAGGACTGTATACAGTAGTCAAGAAGCCATGAGTGCCAATCAGGTGTGGTCACAGAGGGAAAGATTTGAATGACAGACAGGTAAAGTGATATTGTATCTGACACACTGGTGCCATGTTTAGTTGTTCCAAGGGCTCAACACTCACCTGGCTGAAAGCACTCCATATTCACACCTGAGCTGTGTTTAAATATTCAGTACTGATGTAATTGGGGCTCTATTTGTGTTCTCCAGAGCCTTTAGTAAATCACTGTCACATACAAGACATAAATATTCACTCTCAGACACACACACACACACATCAGCCACACATACACACCCACATCTCAAAACCACTATTTGAAGAATTGGTAAAGACACCACCCTCGACCTAACTTAACAACATCAAAGACATTTTGTGCACTTCAGTGTTCTTGGAAGCGACATCAAATTTGCCACCAATGAGAACCCACAGAGGAGGGCTTCATTGAATTCAGCATTCAAAGACCTGTGAAGAGTATTTGAAAAGAGGCAGTGGAACACGGCGTGTCCTTGTTTAAAGTTGCCAAGAGACCACCTCTATCCACAGAAGGAGCACAATCTCTAGAGCATTCAGTTTCTTGGTGTTTTAAGCCCTCAACGTTGTCTTCAAGGCTTGGGTTAAGGTTAGGGTTAGGATTAGGTGCCTTTAAATCAACGGTGGAAGGCGATGTGGAAGGCAGGCTTAAAACACCATCGAGCAATATGAGATGTCTTTGGATTTGGAATAGGGTTCAGCAAACTGGTCGTGCAGTACTTCATTCCAGTCACAACAGCATCTCTCCATTATTGAATTTGTAAGGAGGCATCAGTTATGCTGGGTCAGCCTCAGTACAAGTTAAAATCTGCTAAACACTCCTCTTCCAAACCTGTCATTATTGCCAATGGTGATGAACAAAATGATCTTCCTGTTTTGAATCAGATTGCTTGGTAGATGGTTATATCTGTGGTCACTGCTGCTTTCAAGGTATACGTTGTATTGTGTAACTCACTGAATGCTGAATGCCCAATTCTTTCAATTGTCCCGTGTTACATAAGGGAGAAAAAGGCTATCTGAGAGTGTTGCTGATGTTGGCTGTAATCTGTCATCAGTGCAGAAGCCATGCTGTTTGTGCCTTTATGAAATTGTTTTCCGAGAAATTGAGTGGGAATTAAATGAGGTGAGTCAGGGTGATCATTGTGTGTGTGTGTGTGTGGGGGTGGTGGTGATGCCATTAGGCCTCCCTTCATAGCAAATCCCCTCATAACAGTTATGTAAGTGCTAATTAGTCTCAGCAGGAAATTGTCAGGACAGGACAGGTCTGTTGTCCCCCTCATAGTCCAATTCTCTATTATTCTTAGAGATTAAAGTGATTTGGGTTTGGGTGCCTGTATTAAATTGTGTTAAAAGGGCTACAAGAGAGAGGGGGGAAAGGTGCATCTTATTAATCCACAGTACTTTTCTCATCTTCCTGGCAGAGACACAATGAAGCAAAGCCATTCACTCAGAAGACTTTCAGCTCCATCAGCAAGAAGGAGGCCTCCACCTTTCAAATGCTCATTGGCCTGGACCCAGATCCTGATGAGCTAGCACAGATGAAACACAAAGCGCTTCAGGATCAGGTAGCATAGGCACAGGGCGCACTGGGAAACAACGCCCCATTCAGGTTCTGGGGGGTCATCCATCAAGACCCTGTTTCAATAGTGTTCCTACTGGCTCAGTGAAAAAAAGGACTCACATTTTTCCAGTCCAAACTATGGTGTCACTGCAAGCAACACCGGGTCATTTGGTTGTGCTGGAATCACGTTGCTGCCATCAGATCATGTGGCCTGCACACCTGGCAGTGATGGATGTTTGTGGAGAATGGGTCAAAGCGGTCTGCAGCAACAACAACGGCTCACTGAAGAGGGACAGTCATTAATACACTGTGTTGGCTTTAACAATACACATAGTGACACACAAGACACAAAATATGGCCGTTTTGATCTTAGCATGAATAAAGATCCCAGCTAAGATTGAGCACTTCAAAACTTGATCTGTTTTTACTGTGTCTGATGCTAGACAGTGACACACCAGTCTTTTGTGAAGCATTCAGACTGTCAGAAGCTTTTGGGGCCATTCTCATTAGATCTTTTAAAAATAGACTGAGAGTGGGGACTTCTTATTAAGCACGGTGCCATTGCAGTCATCCTTTGGATTATGTCTTTGTTGACAGTTTTATTTTTGTACATCCAATAAGTGATGACACCCTGCATTAAATCCTATGAAGTTCCTATCCTAAATACAATTATTTTACTCTGTCTTTTAGCACCACCTGGAGGTGTACTGGGGTATGTACCGTCTGAGAGATGAACTGGCCCACCGCTACGCCGCACTGCTGAGAGAGAAGGTGCAGCGGCAGAGACTGGAGATCAGACAGCGCGAGGAACACCTCATCCAAACTCAACGCAGCCAGATAAAAAAAGTAAAACCATACCTCTTAACTTGTGGATTTTCACATATCTCACTGTCAGGCCATCAGGAACTTTCTCCATAACAACACATCCATCATAGCCACAGCTTATGTATGCATAACAAATATACCTACAAATACTAGTTACAGCCCTGATAGTGAGATTTAGCCATGTCCATCATATCCTATGGCCAAAAATGAGCCAAACGGGAGATATATTATTGAACAAGATTGCATCACACAGTATTCTCCTCTATTACTGGTGTTGCATACAAGCATTTGCTCTGATTTACCAGTGGGAGGTGCCACCTGCCTGTGTTGGCTGAGCCCCTCTTGTTTTGTCTCTTTAATCAGGTGTCCCATTAAAAGATATATTCTATTGACCATGCTGATCACTAGAATTGTGTCAGTTGCTTTTGTATACTAGATAAAAAGAACTCTTTGCTAAGTAGGCTTCTCAATGGTTGACACTGGTACATTATAAGGACATTTTTTCTGCTTACTGCTATAGTCACCACTGTTTTATTTCCCTGACATGAGGACAGTGGGTGTCACTCTTCTTAAAGTGTCAAGATGGTTGTCCAAAGACCCCTCCTGGACTGGTAGACTTCACCCACAGGAACTCTGTAGGGAAGCAGAACAAAGGCCTGACGTTTAGTGAGGTGGGTGGATGCTGTTGGTCTTGGTGGCCTTACACGAGAGAGACCTTGATCCCATGGTAATGAGGCCAGTTTGTCAATACAGTCAAGACCTGCCAGGTCTATCAAGCTTCAACCCAAATACACAACTGTGAGAATCAAAGCTTCCTCATACTGACGACACCAAGAGATCCCACCCTTCACTCTAGCCTCCCCACAGTGAACATCATGAATATTAATTAGGGTATTTCGTATTAGTTAACAACTTTTTTCTTTGATTTAGAATTTCAATCCTCAGGCAAATACCTGTACGGTAGTGTAAGAAACAACATGTAGCTTTTATGGTCCAAAAAGTACTTACAGATGTAAACAACTAAGGCATAACAAAATTACAGATCGCTAAGTATTCATCTCTTTGTGAATTCTGATTGTCAGGCTTTTTATTTGTTTGTTTTTCTCAGGCCCAGACCAGTGCATAAATGAATATACCCAAATGCCTGACACAAACAACCAGTATGCATAGAATGCACAGAAGTAGCCTACATTCTCATTTTGGAATTAGAAACTATACATTGCATCTTTAGTGGAGGAATCCTTAAAACCTGAATATTTATTTTATCACATCAAGCTATTCCTTCATTAAAACCCCCTTGGGATGGATTTAAATCCTTACTTTTAATTAGCATTCTTCCAGATGTATGTTATCGGTACTCAATGACTAGAATCAATAAAATTAACTTTGTGAAATTTGCAAATACAATTGATCAAAATGAGTAAATGCATGTTTAGAACATGTTGAAGATTTGATTGGCTTTGATAGAATAGGTGATGTTAGAAACACAATTACTGGTGCCATAGCAGTATGAAAAGAAAATAAGTATAACTATATATACTCTTTTGATCCCGTGACGGAAATAGTTTGAACCACTTTCCTTTAACACTGTCTTTCAATCCAACTTCCTCAAGAGCACTGAAAGAAGTTTGTCAGGCTTACCGAAGCAGGGGGAAGCCGTTGGTGTGGACTTGCGATTGAAGTTGATTTTGGCTGTCTGGGCAGAAGGACAATAGTCCTTTTTTTTCCCTCTCGGGTGAGAGAGACTACAGAGGTTGATGATGGCCACTTTTAGGGGGTTGGTAGTGGATAGACATGAGAGAGGGGGGGTAGTTGAGACAGATCCTGGCTTATCAAACCCCCTCCCATAAAAGCTGAACTTCTTCAGGAGGCCATACCATAATAGTCCCCTCTAATGACCTGCACTGGAGGGAGGACAAAGCAGCAGCTATAAAAAGCTTTATGGGCCTGCCGGTAGGAAACCTTTGGTACAAATTGCTGAGCAAATGAAACTGTCCGTTGTTTCCTCAGCCCTGGCCGGCCTGGAGAGGGCCGTGAGGTGGGGGGTTCTCTCCTGGCTCCAGAGATGGGTCGGACCCCAAATAGGCTTCTCTGAGGACACCTGCTGGGCCCTAATTGGTCCCTGCTGCACTTAACAGCTTCCTGTGGCTGTGTGTTTACTTCTCATTTGTCTCGTGTGCTCCCGCTCCCAGCTGCCTGAGAGATGGGCCACCTCTCCAGGCTCTCGCCATCGTTCTCACCTTTCCTACCTACTTACACCCTCCTCATTCACGCCAGCTCCGGACTAGACCTTGTCTCCAACCCCCTCTTACCCCTTCTTTGTTCCCTGTTTTATTTCTCAGAAAAAGAAGAAGAGTCCAGAGGGCCAGAAACTCAGCCGCCTCACAGTTTCTCACAACGAAGTACATTTCAGAGATTTCCCTAAAACCACTTATTATCTGGTAAGCTCACCACATCCAGGCCCCAGTCTAGTCTTTAAGGCTGGTCAGTTGTTGACCACCTGACATTCTGGTTTGAACTGAAGATTTTCCTGATCTATGCATGACATCCACAGTGTTATTTTACCATATACCATCTA
>NC_063206.1:15361193-15418693 GCF_017589495.1 Alosa alosa | reverse complement strand
ACATTCCCCAGATTGTTGCATTGCACACCCCCCTACCCCAAACCGCAGAGCCACAGCAATTCAATTTGAGGACCAATAGCATGATAATGTTGAGAGATGTACATGAGTACTTTTATATTTTGGGGGTGAGACAAACCCTACATACCAGCCAGACAGTCCGTATGTTTGTCCAGCGATGTCTGTTTGGTTTCTATGAAGGCTCACTGAGTCATAATGTCTCAGGGGCCTGTAGAATCTGACACCCATTTATTACCACTATGGGCAATTAAATATGTCTGTTTATACCACTGGGCAGTCTGGGACCTGATACAATGGAAAAGAAAGTCCGTATTAAAGAGTACGTCTCTCACAAACAAAAGGCAAAACAAAAAACAAATCAAAACAGACGTCCACTGAGTCAGGCTGAAGACGAACAGCAAAAATAGCCCAAGCCGTGCCTTTCACTTGTCACTCTCTCTTTCCATCTCTGCCCATATTCACCCTGATTGATCACGCTACTTCTCCATCTGCATTATTTACTTCATCTCCTCCATAATCGGAAATGTGTGTTTCTGTGCGGCAACCATGGCATTTGTATGGGCCTGTTACCTGCTGCGCGGTGCTGTGAGTAAACGCTGTCCAGCTGGGGTTCACTGCTCCAGGCCAGTTTGCACCCAGCAGACAAAGTGTGTCTGCACCCGGGTGCGCAGTGTTATCGGGTGTGAGCTGCACCGCACCGAGGCTCCCCTTGAGAAGTAGCACATCATTAGGAATATATTAACAACACAACGCATTTTTCACAGGTCACATACACCCCGCAACACAGGCTGGCAAAACTGCTGTATTGTTTCTCAGGTGATATGCCTTAGGCTTATGCGTGGCTGAGACTATAGGTTCCATGTTGTCTTGAACCAACATTCATATGGTTCAAACAGCATTGGAATGAAGCTGTGCTTTCAAAGATGTGAATCTGAGATTCTAGGATCTGGATTTTTCCTCTGCAGAACATACAACAGGAAGTCTTATAGAATATAGAATAGAATATATATATATATAATTAATAGAATATAATTCTATTGCATGAATAACAAAAATGAAAAAATGAAAGCAAGTCAGGCGTGTTAGCTCAAGCTCTGACCAAAATCCACAACAAAAACATTCATGTAAGGATGAATGGTAAAACAAAATTATATAGTTTTATAATTTACCTCCTTTAGAGTCGAACAGAAGCATCTGTCAAACAAATATGTAAATGTCACCTAAAGACCAGCAATCAGCTAACTCCCTCTGCAAGTGGTCAAATGTCCGACACAAACAAGGACCTCCACACTAAGGTCAGCCAGTGAGGCTTCCCGAAAATTTCCCCATGAAGCGGCTTTGTGAATTCTGCGGCCTTGTCTGTGTCTCAGTGTTTCTGGCTGTCCTCCACAGACGGCCGTGGGGAGGCAGGGTATGCTGGGGGAGAGCGGAGGCAGTACCCCCGACCCGGGAGGCAAACAGGCACAGGAGTGGGACGGAGCTAAACAAATGTTTCCCAAGGCAAGTGTCAAACCGCAGGGGCAGTGAGCTGCCTGGACGGAGGTGCAGAGAGGCAAACACACCTGTGGGAGAAACCTTTGAATCCACATACACTCACATACACACACACACAAAGCGTCGCGCGCGCACACACACACACACACACACACACACACACAAACATACACACAAGCAAGCGTGTGCACACACACACACACACACACACACACACACACACACACACACACACACACACACACACACACACACACACACAAACATACACACAAGCAAGCGTGTGCACACACACACACACACACACACACACACACACAAAGCGTGCGCGCGCACACACACACACACACACACACACACACACACACACACACAAACATACACACAAGCAAGCGTGTGCACACACACACACACACACACACACACACACACAAACATACACACAAGCAAGCGTGTGCACACACACACACACCCACACACAAGCACATGTCACAAACACACACACACACACACACACACACACACACACACACACACACACACACACACACATGCATACACACACACATTCATACACACAAGTGCGCACACAAACAGCACCTATGTGTTGCTGTAGACTACACAATTAATGTATATTTGTACATCCTGCACAATATCAATCTTATTCATCCAATTACCTTATCTGCCCATTTTAATAACTGTACCAGAACGGTTTGTATTACATCACAATTTCATCCCGACTGAAGAGAGATAAAAGAGAAGTTTGTTGTCTGTGAAACTAGCCATAGAGAGAGGCTTGGTGCAGAGACTCAGGGAGCAGAGAGCGGCCGGTTGAGTCCGGTGAGACTGATCCTGGTCCTATGCAGACAAGCACGCCGGCTGGATTTTTCTCACACCTCCCTGTCAGAGTGGATGTGGGCAAACAGAGCCCGGCCGGGGGGGAGAGCAGAGGGGAAGGCAAACACACCAGGGCAGACAGGGCTGCTCAGAGCCACAGGCCAGGGGCATTATTCACCCCTCACGGCACTGACAGCTGCAAGCCAGGAAGAGAGAAGGGCCACTACAGGATCATACAGGAGTGAGTGTGTGTTTGTGTGTGTGTGTGTGTGTGTGTGTGTGTGTGTGTGTGTGTGTGTGTGTGTGTGTGTGTGTGTGTGTGTGTGTGTGTGTGTGTGTGTGTGTGTGTGTGTGTGTGTGTATGGTAAGGTATACTGAAAAAGGATAGCTGATGTTCAGTAGCTATAGTCCCTTTTAAATATGACCGATAAAATGCCTCTCACGGGTTCACTGCGCTTTTGGTCTATGTGACCTAAGAAAAAATAATTAAATAATGTGGCCTCTTACAGTATAAAACTGGTAGAGATGTGATTTGGTTTTCTGTTATTTTCTCTATATATTCAACACAGCTTGTTGGACTGGGTGCCACAATCACCCTGTCTATTCTACCATATTTTCACCCAGTACATCTACTGTGTTTAGTGCCCTGTTTAGACACAAGGGTGTTAAGGGTATAAGTACATCTGCCCCAGAGGTCCCCACACCTCCTGGTGTAAAAAGAGAGGCTGAAGAGCACCAGCCAGGTGTTCAGAGTGACACGTCCGGTGTGGGAGGTGACACTGTTCCTCTGGGACCGCGACTGTGAGGCCACCCAGCTTCGACACTATCAGTAGCAAAATGCAGCAGTTGCGGTTCAAAACATAATATTCCCCAGGATGACAGAAAAAATGGGTGATACAGAGAATATACTGGATGTGCACCACATTATCTTTCTCGTATTTTGAAGTTCTTGAGATTAGTCTTTTTTATGGGATATGGTTTGCCTAGGGACAATACATATTGCATAGAAATTATATAATTGGTTGAAAAGGTACTGTGGCAGCTCATTCCAAACTATATTTACTCAGACATGTTTACTCTGCCAAAAGGACAATATACATCTATCTTATGTCACACTTATGTGTGGGGTGAGAATTGGACTTCCTTTGTATATTCACATTCTTTTTAAGTGAAATAAAGTCACTTTAATTCGTCCTAAAAGCTTATCCAAGTGAGATTAATTCTGTTTAAACGTTCAGCAAAGTGAGATTAATCCTGTCTGACCACAGATGGTCTCCCAACCAGTCAGGAGGCCCAAGTTTGCTACCCTGCAGCCCAGCTTTATGGACGCTCTCAGAAATACTATTCTCCCAGTAAGACTGTTTTTTCTTGACTTTACTGTAAGCATTGTCTTTACTTGGTTATGGTTATGGCTATGGTTACCTAGCAGACACTTTTTTCCATAGCTACTTACAGAATATAAACATTACAATAGTTAAAAATGGACAGTTTATGTAAAAAAAAAAAAGCCTACGTTAAGCAAAAAGGTATTAATATTAAGCAAAAAAAGTATTATTAATTTATTTATTTATTTATATATATATGTTTTGGCCATAGGTCTGAATGACACCTTTAAAGTTTCAAACCTATACATGCTTTTCCTGTGTAGTATGTTTTGGTATTCAATGTATGGTCAGTCAATTAAAATACAAAGTGTTCACTCCAATAGACAGCCCCCAAGCTTCCTGAGAAGAGGAGCATAGATAGTAACCTGCTGAAGCTCCGACTCATGCACAACCTCTCTCTCACTCACATGGCCTTCTCTCAAAGGTGAAAACACCCTCTTATGCACAGCACCATTTTCTACATGCTATAGAACACTGTATAGGAAACTGACGTCTTTTTACTGGATTCTAATGTTCTGCATTATGAGATTGCATGCACAGCTACACTTATTAGGGGTCCAAGCAGATAAGCTGCGGGAACCCTATTGTTTTTGCTCTGATTATTTTCCCCTTGTATTATTATTATTTTTCCGCAGCATAACCGTGTCTGGAGCCATAACTGTATTAGGTACATACACTAAATTTTCACTGAAGGTCCCAAGTCAGTGCACGATCTCACAAAACAGGAATTACCCATTTCTGTCCATAGGGGTCCAAAGATTCTTCTTTCGTCTTGTTCCTTCAGAGGTCTGCATCCATTCCATCCAGCCATAATGCAAATTTTCCCCCCATTTTCAAGAACTCAAAAGTGAAACTAATATCCTCCTAGACTGTTGTTCCGATTCCCACAGAAGTCTGTACACATCATCTACAGACCAAGACTAACAGATTGGCTATTTTCCGATTTTTGATTTGTTGTCCGGTTTCAAAGTTGCATGTCAATCAACTTTTACATTGTGGCCTATAATGATTCTATTGCCTATATCTTTTCTTTCCATTAAAATACTCAAATAAGTAAATTACTAAAATAAGCAAATTTATGTTTTTGCTCATATCTCCGGAATCGTATGGAATTTTTGACAAATTCTTGATTCTATTCAAACTTGGTATACACAATCAATACTACATTCTCTGGACGCACACCACATTTTGTACAATTCGGTCCATAGGGGGCCCCCACCTTCATGCTGTTAAAGGGCACGTCTTGCCATTTTGCCTGGACCCCGACAATCACCATTTGTGGTTGTATTTTTTATTATTATTATTATTATTATTAATTATTATTATTATTGTACACTTCATAGGTTCCACATATAAGATTGATTGACATATTACTCAAAAGAAATCCCACTGACTTTGGGAAGTGATAGATGCCACTGATAGATATGTGTAAATGACTGGTGCTTAATCCTTTTCCAGACTGTTGGGGAAAGGTGGACCTATTTTGGAGGATGGATATCAAATGAGACATCTGGTGAGTATCATGTCCTATTCATGATAATTAGATGGTTCAAGGTTTTGAGAGATTAAAATGGGATTATTGTCCCATTTTGCTACCAGGTTTAATCCAGATTTGAAAATGAAACCTGTATGAAGACAGTAGTCCAGACAGACAAGCACACAATTACCTCTGACGACAGTGGGAAAATATACTCAGAAACTTTCATATAGCAACAATATATGATGAAACTGTATTGAAAAGGGCTGTTTAGTCCAAATGAAAATAACAAATTGTCTTGCCTGTCCCACAGAGTGATTACATGTTCCCACATAGTAATGACTTCATGGAAGCTGATCAAACCACCAGAAAAACTCTCCTCTCTTCTTTGTCGCAAAGCCTCAGCAACAGGACCACATCAGATGTAGATGGAGACACGGAGCCTACCCCAGCTCTCTGCCCACAGTAAAGACTAAGTTTTACCATCAGTGAACGACCAGACCAAACATTATAACTTAACTCTATAGACCTCTATAGGGCGATTAGTGATTTATTCATTTTTTCATTTAAGTTACGTTATGTCTTCCCACAGTACTGAAACTAAATCAGAAACTCAGGATAGGAAGCCTTGTGAAGGAGGGATTGCTTCCGTTCATCCAGAGGAGCCCTTGTCTATAAATGACTTGCTTCAGCAAAACACATCACCTGTAAGAAACCTCTTGTTATAAATGACTTTCTAACTGTAATGATAAGGAAAGACTAACTTATTTCTGCTTTATTATTTCATTCAACAGGTGGACGATTGCAGTGTGAAGATGTGGCAGAATTACAGTATGCTTAAGTGTTGCATTAAATGACCTTGAGGAAATGCATGGTATGCAGACTCTGAAAAAGTCTGCTTTGCCAGGATGTTGAAATTATGTGACAAAGAGCTGTTTTGTGTAGAATGAAAGCAGCTGCTTCATGCATTTGGCATGTCTAGTAATACTGACATTAGAAACCAACCCTTAATTAATATTTAGGCACTTATTTGGTGTGATGATCATGCCCTGAATTACTTTTGTGTGAAACTTCTGAACAATCTTTATTCTTAAGCTTTATTTCCTTCATTTTTATTTTCAGAATAAAAGAGATTTGTATAATATTTGTATATTTGTGTGATTTAATTAGCCTGATTATGGCATTAATAGAACACATTAATAGTACTAATAGTACAAATTAATTAATAGTAGCTACTTTTGATGGAGATTTCAATGAATTTAATGTTGAGACATAGGATTTGTATTAACCGGAAGAGAGGAGATTGTAGGTTTCATGATATTTTATGAATACCCCCAATCATGTTGTGATCAGTGCGTTTCCTGCGCTTGTCACCTTGGCTTGGTGATTCCCACAGACTTTCAAACTAATAAACATCGTCATTGACGGCGTCCGTTGACGTCTCAAACACAATGGCGCTACCTAGTTTTTTTCTATCGCAGCTTGTCATCTTTGGAATATTTTTTACTACAACTATTACTATAACTAGCTATTACTGTTAAAACTATGTCTTTCGATAAATGAAAATATTCGATGTATTTGTTTACAATGCACGTCTACATCACTTTCCATAGTTGTCCACTGGACTGACTGCTAATTACACAACAAATTGTTTATTCGCGATGTCACTAGGACTGGTTGACCAGCATGTACTGTAGGCCCAAGTTCCACCGGTGTTCAAAAGTGAAAGTGATTCAGTGTAGCTCAAGACAGCGATATCTGTGCTTATGCAAACGCACTCCTGCTCCTGCAGATGTTGCTTTAATACAAGTGTAAATATTTGCAGATGTGGCATGTCCATTCACAAATTCCAAGGACAGTAGACTTTTGATGTGGCCATTTCCACTGATATGGCCGCCGCTGGCCAATGACTTCCCAAGCGGCAAACATCAAAGTGGAGACAAGCCAATCAGTCTCACTCTTCCCACTCACTGATGGCCCGTCACTGTGGTCTATTTATTACAATCCAGAAGAAGTAACGGACCAGCTTCACCTGCCTTCCCAATTCATTTAGTGGCATTAGAGAAGAAGAGAAGGTAATTAGATAACGCCCAAACTTTGAAAGGCTTTTTTTGTCCTTTAGCTTTATCCTTACCGAAGCGCTGGAGCTCTTGGGTAGAATGGCCTCAAGTATTGGCGAGTGTCCGGGAAAGACGGCACAATATCGAGTGGACCACCTCTTGAGTGCGGTGGAAAATGAACTACAAGCTGGGAGTGAGAAAGGAGATCCAACGGAGAGGGATTTAAAAGTTCACCTCGACGACGCCGAGCTGTGGCTAAAATTTAAAGAGCTTACCAATGAAATGATAGTGACCAAAAATGGAAGGTACTTCTTATTTATCTAACGTTTAAACTTCGCCTCTTATCACTATATAACGTGAGGACATAATGCAACATATTAACTGCGAGTATTTTACTACTCACTCCTGCCCATGTGTATGAATCTGTGTAAACATAATTGTTATCTATGCACAGCAGTAGTTGCATTGCATGATAACATCTGACAATACGTTTTAATCCCTTAAATTCTTCAACAAAGACATAGAGAAACGTGTAAGGCCTGTGTCAGTCTATTCCCATATAGGCCTATTTTAGGCTATATTCTGGTTTGTTGATCCTTTAATAGAGATTATTTGAAATTCACTGCTGAAAATGCGGATGTTCTCTTTTCTTTTACATCAGACGTATGTTTCCTGTTCTGAAAGTAAACGTGTCTGGTTTGGATCCAAATGCTATGTATTCCTTCTTGCTGGATTTCGTGGCTGCGGACAATCACCGTTGGAAATACGTGAATGGGGAGTGGGTCCCCGGCGGTAAGCCAGAGCCTCAAGCACCCAGCTGCGTGTACATCCATCCAGACTCGCCAAATTTCGGTGCGCACTGGATGAAAGCTCCGGTTTCCTTCAGTAAAGTAAAGCTTACCAACAAGCTTAATGGTGGCGGCCAGGTTAGTTGAGGCGTCCTGATTAAATCGACATTTAGACAGAGCGTTAGGATTCATATGGTTTATCTGACACAACTTTTTTTTATTTCCTCAGATCATGCTGAACTCTTTACATAAATACGAGCCACGTATCCATATTGTGCGCGTTGGCGCACCACAGAGGATGATCATAAGTCACTCATTCCCTGAGACCCAGTTCATCGCAGTGACTGCATACCAGAACGAGGAGGTAGGCTGGTGTTTTTTAGTATTAGATACAAACTGTCAGTTCTGCAGTAAGTGTCCAGACTTTATTCGACAGTTTTACTCCCTTAGGGAGGGGTTAAGTATAAGTATACTTTTTTGATCCTGTGAGGGAATTTATCCCAATCCGTGAATTAGTGAAACACACACAGCACACAGTGAACACACAGTGAGATGAAGCACACACTAACCTGGAGCAGTGAGCTGCCTGCTACAACGGTGTTCAGGGAGCAGTGAGGGGTTAGGTGCCTGTGAGCTGTTCTCTAAATGCAGTCCTCTTCTTTTCAGATCACTGCTCTCAAAATCAAATATAATCCCTTTGCCAAGGCTTTTCTGGATTCCAAAGAAAGGTATTGTGATTATTCCTTAAAGACAAACTACCTGTTTGCGAATGTTCCTAAAAGACCAACCACTATTGTGTCTGTTTTTGAATGTGATATATATTCATATACATTTCACTTAACAGAAGTGACCCCAAAGATGTGACAGAGGAGGCTGGTGACCAACAATCTGGCTATTCTCAGTGTAAGTGGTTTTAAGAAATACTCTTTTCAAAGCAGCTAATGTCCATCAAGCATTTGGATACCTTTGGATACCTAATAGATAGCTTCGGAGTTGAGTTCAGTGATTCATTGACAGGGCTCATTAAATGATTTCAAATGAGCTTGAGTTCAACTTGAATCAGTTGCGTGAAAAAATTATATCATACCACACGAATGGAGCACAACTTCATATGTGTCACCATATAATGTTTTGTGTCAAGTCAATGTAATAAAAAGTGGTAATTGATTTTAAGGCACTCTCTGATGTTCGCTTGCTTCCTCTCTGTAGTGAGTGGCTGGTTCATCACTGGCTCTGGGTCCCTCTGTCCTCCGGCCAGTCCTCACCCCCAGTTTGGAGCCCCCCTGTCCTTGTCCTCCTCCCATGGCTGTGACCGCTATTCTTCTCTGAGGAACCATCGCTCTGCACCTTATGCCAGTCCCTACGCCCACCGCACAAACTCCCCAAGTAAGTAACACTCTCCAGTTCACAGCTCTTTGTAATTTGTCCATTTGTTAATTGGTTTTAAGGACCCAAATGTAGGCTAGCAGTTGCCCTGTCTTGCGTGGAACCATATAAAGATGATTGGCTTCTTCTCAGTGCAGTTTAAAAAGGCTGCTCAAATGAGCTGCCTCTGAAGAGTGTGTCCATAGAATGCACACATCATTCCACACCATTAACAAGAAACTCAAACAAGTGTCGCCTCCCAGGGAATGTCCAGCATTCCTGCTGACTTTGTGTAAGCTGATTCTCAGCATTGTAAACAGCTGGGTCTCTAGTGTGGAATGCTTAGGACACTGTTGCATTTTACTACTGCAGATATTACTCAGCACGGTTTTAAATATGTTTTATCAATACAAAAAAAGAAACTGTGTTTTGTTCAATACTTACTTATTACAATAGTCACAAACTAACAAATGACCATTATGGTTATGACTTACTAAAATATGTCATGACAAATAACATAGCATTGTGCAGTATTTCTGTGACAGTGAGGTTTTCAATTTGGTCATTTTATCCACCCTTTCTGATGAGTATGCATATGTTGTGAACACTGACAAAATTATTTAGTGAATATTTTGTGCCTTCCTGTATTTATTTATTGCACTTTACTGTGAAGTACTTTGGTGCGGCTAAGCCGTCTGTAAATGCGCTATATAAATAAAATTGACATTGACAATAATGAAAATAATGAATACATAGAGTTCTAAACACATTAAAGGTCTGTAAAACAATGACTGTGTTGTCTGTCTATAGCCAGTTACACAGAGAACTCCTCAGCGTGCCTGTCTGTGCTCCCGGCGGATAACTGGTCCAGCCTGCCCATGTCTCCCCACTCTGGCATGCTCCCAGTGAACCACACCTCCAGCCCCAACGCCAACTCCAGGTGAGGTTCCCTCTTCCCCATGGAGACCCATGTATGTAGCAAACTAAAGGCTGGAAACACCAAACACCCAGGTGCTGGAGTCAAAAGGAATAAAACTGATAGTGTACAAAGAAACCCCTCACTGTTGTGTGCTCTACAAACAATATGTACGCAATGTTTTGTGGCGTTTGTTTCAACCTGCAGAAGGCCGTTCGGCTGAATCTTCATCAATTACATTACTTCAACACCTGAAGAAAGCTTGTAGAGCACTCAACACCTGAAGAAAGCTTGTAGAGCACTCAACAGTTCTTTGTGCTCTTCCTAACTAGGAGCTGTCCAGTCTAACTGCCCTCTAGTGGACTCTGCTTCAAAGTGAAAAAAAGTGTGCAAAGTGTAGTGAATTAACTTACAGTAGCTTTACCTTACAGTCAATATTTAATGCATAGCTCTGACTAAAGGTTATAGGTATTTGAGATAATCAGCCACAGAAATCCCTCCCTTCCATGCTTCAGAAATAATGTGTTGATTGGCTGGATTTGTTTATGGCTTGGTCCAAGCTACAGGCGTAATACTGACAATAAAAGTTGGAGGTGGAGACTGAGTAGTGCTAGTACTCCTGTGCTAACACTCTTGGCTACTTTCCTCGATCACCATTACCCTGGTTGACACACGCACACACACACACACACACACACACACAAAGTCTCAGTCTTTGTACTCCTCCTCCTTGCAGCCAGTACCCCAGCCTGTGGTCAGGCTCCTCTCTGGCTCCGGTCTCTCAGTCTGGCGGCATGTCCAGCGGCCTTTGCTCTCAGTTCCTGCGTGGATCGTCAGGCCACTACGCTGCCCTCTCTCACCCCATGGCAGCGCCCTCTTCTGGCTCGCCCCTGTACGACAGCGCAGCCACAGAACTCCCTCACGACTCCTCGCAGTTCGACACGTCTCCCCACTTGCGGCTGTCCACCGCTTGGACACCCGTCACACCACCTTCTCTGTAAAGACTATTGCAGACATATGTGGACATTGTGTGCATCTGTGCAACAACGGAGGAAGATGCAGAGTTTTGTTTTATGGAGTTTAAAGGGACACCAGGCAACGTTTTCGTGTTAATTACACATCTTCGTAAGTCGGTATATGGTTAAATGACTCATTACAGGGCAAATGATGACTCTCTCGCCCGCCCCTACTGCCTGTAGGAAGAATATCCCACTTGCAAG
Source organism: Alosa alosa (assembly GCF_017589495.1). NCBI lineage: Eukaryota > Metazoa > Chordata > Actinopteri > Clupeiformes > Clupeidae > Alosa > Alosa alosa. The sequence goes on along the minus strand of NC_063206.1, from coordinate 15,407,133 downwards.
TTCAGTGTATCATACCCGCCGACCGAAGCAGTTTCAGTTTACATCCTGCATCCACAGCACAGAAGCAGGCTAACGAAACTCTAGCGATTGTTGCAAATGTGTGTATAATGGCAGAGCCGGCGAAGAAGCAGCGAAAACTCTTGACGGAAGACGCAAAGAAAAGGAAAAGAGCTTCAGACCGAGTGAGGAGGAGTTTCGTAGAGAAAAAGCATCAGGCTTGCCTGGTGTCCCTTTAAAGTTTCAAGGAGGCATATTATGGGCTTGGACACATTCTAACTTCCAGTAACAGCAACAGACTGAATTGATCTTTTGTAGCATGGCACTTCTACCTTGTGCTAAATGTAAAGGAAATTGTACATGGTGTAAATATGAATGCTATTTTGTGATTTTTTTATTTCAATTTCAGATTTTTATTTCCAAGGTTTATTTCCAATAATGTATAGCTATTTTCTTTTGAATATACAATAAGCTGCCTTGACCATATGATGAATACCTATTTTAACAAAGTCAACATAAATTGTTTCTAAAAATTGTTTCATACTAATTAAAATTGTGGGTTGTATTGGTTGGTTGTGATTATTGGAGAGGGGGTGTTACAAGCTATGCCCCATTTTCCTGTATTGCTTGTATTTGCTTGATGGCCACATTTCTGTCCCTCTCGCACAAACAAAATTCTGCTGTCCCTACAAAGAGGTAACCTCCTGCCCAGCACCACACCTTTGGAATTGTTCTTTTCTTCCATACAATCAACAGGAGCTTCGGAGCTTCCATTGACATGTCACAACATCAGGTGCTTCTTGATAAACCTGATAATGTATGCCATTTGGACCAGGAGAAGCTTCAGCCTGTGAACGATGCACAACCTCATGCATCTCTTTCCACCTCGGCAGGGCCTTGTCCAATAGTGAGCCTATCTCTCCAACTGGAGGAATGTCTGCGGCAGGCACGGCATTATGGGTGGAACTAATGGGCCTGGACCCACCCACTCTTCCACCTTTTAGGCTCAGCCCTTCATTTTTGTTGCCCTTTTCCTCTGCCGAACTAATCTTCTTATTTCAACTTGACATCTTGACTTGGGTTGACTTTGCCTCTCCTTTCTAGCTCTCAGACAGGCTCCATATCTTTCCATGCCACAATTATTGAAATACCCATAGTCTGTCCCACCCACCAGCTGTCCCTTTCAATCCTTCCAAAAATCCTTTTAAATCAACATTTATGGAACTCCATTCCTCAACTTCAGAGGCCCTAGGCCATTTAACATTTGGCTTCTGCGCATCAGCAGTCTCTTTCTTGATTTGCCGCTGTATTTCAGCAGTTGCATGATCCCCATCATTCTGTGCAAGTATGCCAGGTCCTCCTTCAGGTGTAGCAGGGCTATCCTGCGGCCTTTGGTGCTCAACCTGCTGGTGGACTTCAAACGACTGACTTGAGCGACTTCGTAACAAGTAATTATCAGTGTAGGGACTTTGTACACGTTCATCCAGGTATTTTTCCCTTCCCCAGATGGAATCATCAAGCCTTTCAGTGAAGTTTCTTCCATCCACATACACAAACCTGCAAAGATTTCTCCTTGCCCCCAAATTTGGCTAGTCCAAGTAATCTACCTATGAGTCTTCTTTCGCCCCTGCTCTCACTGACTCTTAGGGTATTCGGTATATTTGTTGTTCTATAGCTTAGTTGGATGCATCTGCTTGTCTGTTTGCCAGGGATGCTGCTGCTAAGGATTGCTACCAATAGCAGCCCCATTGAGGTCTATTCCCTCCTGGTCTTTGCTTGGTTGCCAGCTGCCCAATTCACAGCAGTCACTAGATACTCTAGGGGGGTCATTTCAGATATACACAGGAGAGGTGTTGAATTTCAATGTGTTCTCCCACAGTGGGCAATCAACAAGCCTATTCAACAGTACACAACATGACGCAGGATACAGTGACAGAGCACATAAACAGTTCATAAACAGTCTTCTGGAAAACATAAAAAGTGAGTATGAGAAATATTGTCTTTAAATAGATTTCATCTCTAAGGTCTCAGCAGTTAGCTTCACATTATTTTCCCGTGCCATTGTCTTGTGTAACAGCATTCTTTTGACGGCTTTGATTCCACTGCCTCCATGCTGTGTGGTCTTGTGATGACTGGATTCCCCTCACTTATATTAGGTCAGGAATGGCATCCATCTCTGGTGGTTGAGGCATTAGTAGGGCCTGCTACAGGAGTTCTGGGGAATAGCAGATTCAGCCAGACCATCTGAAGACTCACCATGTCATAAAAAAAACACAATGTAGGAATTCCCCCTTTTGTCAATGTCCAACATACTGAGTAGCCATTTAAGCACTACCAAATTTGTCTCAAACTGACTGAAAGGACCCGTCCCTACCTGCGGCAACAATGTTACATGGTGCAATACCTGCTCCAGGTGCGCATCAGCAATCTCAGGGATTCCATTCTCCCTATTGTAAACCAGTCTGGCATGAAAATGAGTGAGAAGCCGCTATTTTAAAGTGTATGTTATGTTGCTTTAGAGATGTGACTATCTTTTAAACAGTTGGCATGTCAACCATCTTTTACTTCACAGATATTCTTCATTTGCTAGCATTTCTATCCAGCCACCTGTGTTGGGTTGAGTGTGCTTGCACTCGAATGGGTGTATTTATACTTGGTCTTAACTACAGTGTAAAGAATCATTCTGTGTAGGGAGAGGTCAGTCACCCCACAAGGCCTCAAACCTAGGTCCATGGGGTACTAAACCTACAGCTTGACTGCACTGCCAAAGAGCCAGACTTGTTGGTATGGCAGTCAAAGTGCATGCTCAACCCTAGTGACTGCAGTCAATCACACATGCCAATCTAACTGAATCATGGAGAACTCTGACAAAAGGAAAACATCAACTCAGGTATCACGCAGAAGGCATGTCAAATTTTCCAGCACTAATGCACAGAAAAGAATTGCATGACAGAAAATGTCAAAAAAGCCAAAACATTTCAGGATCGTGACCACTGATTTTACAAGTGTTTATATACTGAGGAATATCCACCTACATCTACCAAAAAAAGAAGCCGGTAGTGTAATATGTGCCTCAACATAACCCAAGAAAGGTCACAGTATTTTAGTGTAATTTTACCCTAAATGAAATGACAAAAACTATCTGACTTAAGATAAGATCATTTGAAGATGTGTCTAAATGTCCAGTAGGTGGCAGAATATCCCAAACTCTGCAGACACCAGAAACTCAATGCAAATGAGAAATATTACCCAAGTCTGTGATGGCCTATGCAAATAAGAACTTTTCAATTTGCATTCTTACTTACGTCATATAGAAACAACAGTAGTTACTGTTCTCGAGGCTGTACTCGAATTCTACTTTCTTTGGACTTTCATATGCAACATGAACACACATGTATGGCCTGCCAGTTCGTATGCAAAAGAAAATATATAGCCCATTTTGCTTGTAAAATAAGATGAGGTTCGGTATTTTGTATTGTCACCTTTCCAAGCTTTTGAAATATATCACTATGTAAACTTTTTCTCGTGTGATGTAAATAGGTTTTGACAAGTCCATCACATACACTGTTTCACCAAAGCCAATAAAAACATGTCCTGATGAAAAAGACGGCCGTGTCTGTATTCTGTCTGAACTGCAGTCAGAGAGAGTAACATCTTGTAGACATGAGCACATGGGACCAGTTGCTGGGGAACATTATGTCCCTTCCAGTTGGAACCTACCTTTGAATTCAAGGAGTCTGGCAAAGAAAAGAGTGAATTGTGAAGGACGAGTGAAGGACATCTCGTCATCCCTGTGAAGAGAGAAAGAGTGAGCGTTCAGGAAAGCCATTGTGAGAGCTGTCTCTCAGAGGATACAGAATACAGTGTAAGAGATCAAGGTCAAAGTAGGCTAAATGCCGGCTGCAGGGAAAACTGAAAATATCAGGGATGCCATCTTGCGCTTGATTATAGGGATTTGGAGACTCCATTCTAGTAGCAGATGTGCCTCGTTCGTGCAGGCATGTTTTGTATTTACACCATTGATGTACATCATTGCTGTTGTTTTATTAATACGGAAGTGTTATTAATTGTTAACACAATGAAAATGTGTGTGTCTCTCTCTCTCATTGTCAAACTAAGTCCTCACTTGCGCAGGTCATTTACGACCTACTGAGCGCGGAAATCGAGCGGCGAGACTACGCACGTCAGAGAGCCCCATTCTTTGGCAGCGGCGTTTGATTAATTTCCCTGACTTGAAGTCGGGTTCAGTTAAAGTCACGTCAATGCTAGACTGTAGTTTACTGCAGCTGCAATAATTCCTTGTTTTTGGTTATTATTTTGCCTACATGATGGGATTTTCAACACACACTGTGAGGTCATCCCCAGAGATAGTGAAATCTGCAATAGCCGGTTTGATTTGGCGTTTGCACTCAAATTCAGCCTTCTCTCCGAATACCCCATTATAGGCATTCTCTCTCTCTCTCTCTCTCTCTCTCTCTCTCTCTCTCTCTAATAATCCCATTAGGATCCTATTGAAAAAAGCTCCCTCTGTCAAAGCGCAAGCATTGACGCAAGCAGCTCTGACGTCAGTAGCTGCAGTGAAAGGAGGGAAAGTGAAGCGCGAGAAGCTTGTTTGCTTACAGAAAATAGTGAAGGCGGGCGTCATTGGGATTCATAGAATTGCCAGGGTGAGGGGTGCAGCTAGGCTACATAAGACCATATGGTTTTCATGGTTGAACTAAACCATTATTGACCGTAAATCACCAGTCACGTGTAGCCTAGATTTGCAAATGGTAAAATGAACAGCAGCTAATCCAGACATGAATAGAGCAGTGCATGAATAACAGCCTAGTCTACTAAATTAAAGGGTAGCCATATCAAGGGTAGCCTAAACGCGTTACCTGTGGTTTTTAAAGAGTCTAATGATAAGCATCGGTTAGCCACTAGGGGGTCAAAAGCACTTCCCTAAACAACAGGTGTGCATTTTTAAACAAGTCTGAATTAGGCTGTGACAACAGAATGACTTTTGAAAACTAATCCCCATACTAAGCTTTGTCTGCAAGTAACGGAAAATGTAGCGTAACAGTGTGAGTATTTGGGTTTTCCAGATATATTTTTCTTTATCCTACACCACATTTGGAGAAAGTCTTCAAAAGATTCTAATGCACGCAAAGTAATTTACTGTTTTCACTCCTTAGCCAAACATATGTCGAAAGAGTCTGTAATTCGAGAGAGTATGTAGTCTGTAAGTAGGCTACTGTGGAACCAGACGAATTTAAAACCTTCTGTTGCTTGCGTAAAACACACGACTGTTATCATTTAGTCAATCTGAGCTGAAGCCTTGGCATCATTTGCGAAGGGAGGTGCTGACGTCAGAGTCTGCTGAATGGAAAGAACATCTTATTTCTGCTGGACCCTTTATTTACGGCAAAACTCAAAGTTGCTGCATGTCGTTTTAGCAGCCTGACTGTCAGGGTTTGGGACTCTCACAACAGGTAGGAAAACCGATAGGCTACTGTGCGACTCAAGGATATCGAGAACAGGCGGTGAACGATGCCGGCTCGGTCGACTTATTTTTCCCTAGCAACTGGACTGGTAAGTTTTATGAAGAGCCCAATTAAGACGAAAGAAGAGTCTTCTTTAGTGCTCCGACAGAGTGGTGATAGTGTCTTAAAAGCCAAATTACAACCAGGCTTTCACATTATTATAAGGTTCGCGTTGTTTTGCTTGAGCAAGGCGAAACTTTGGGGAGGGATCTACATATTCTCCCTCATGGCACAGATGTTCACCGCATCTGCCTCCTACAGTCTACTGCGCGCGCGTGCGACGGCATTTCTATCGGTCTCTAGTGACGCTGTTAGATGTTGAGAGTGCCAGAGAAGGACTACCATAGGACCACGCACCGATCGCCGAGATCAGAGATTGGCTTACATCTTAGTTTCAGTGAAATGCTGGAAGTGGTGTTTTCCTATGCCAAGCTGTAGGCTGTTGAAGTGACAGAGTCATAAAAAGACAACAAAGCAACCAGTTTCAATTTGGGTAAACGCTGATCATGCAGATTAAGTTGATGAAAGAGCTACAGTGGAAGACCAACATTTATATGACTAATTGGGCGCATGTTGTAGGCCTACTACGAACAGGGACGATATGGCAGAGCAATGAATTGTCAACGCTGCTCACTCTCACGCTGATCACAGTGGAATATGATTTTGGACACACGTGATTTCCAGATAATTACTTCTACTGCAACACTTCTCATTGTTCAGAGAGGCACACACTTTTGAATTTTGCCAATTACATGGTGCAACTTATATCGTCTTCTGGTGCCGTGCATCCGCACTGCCAACTTTGGAAGTAGCCTAACAGACTGGCAGAGGAAACAGAAGAGGTCTGAATGAATGAGATTGTGGCTTGCTGGTATTTCTCCACACGCAATCCTGCCAGTTACATGTGCTTATCTAAACAAAGAGGGTCTCGATTTCAACCACCTTTCCGCAGCCGGCATAGAACAAATCTAAGGAGGAGGTATCATTTGAAAGCGAGCAAGAAAAACAAATGTCGAGGAAAAGAAAAACTCCTGACGACGGCGGCGACCTAAAGAAAGCAGGGGGCTCCATGCCTACGAGCGACAGTGATGAAGGTATGAACTCCTTCACTATTTACACTCCTCTCAGCTGGCGACTCTGCCCTGTTCATGCACGGGTCACAGGTGAATACGCGGTGAAGGGGTTGCATTGAAAGCTATGTATTTTGCCGTTTTGTAAACGATTTTTACATAGGCTTGTTTTTTGAAAATAAATAAGTAAACAATAATATTCAAAGAAAAACACTAAAATGCACGTTAAAATGCAAACATGCTATACAATTTCACAGTTTGAAACCGTGTTGTACTAGTTTGAATCAGGCCTTTCAGCCATAATTCCTGCACATACCATTACGTCACTGAAACTGGACTGCCACTTCACAATAAGTCAATTGTTCTCGTTATCATTCCCAAGTGACATATAGGAGTATATAGGATTATATATTCAAATGACTGTCCATTAGGCAAAATCCATCATGCAAACCTTTCAAACATTATATGGTTTGATATTTGCTGATCTGATTGGATACTTTGCTCAACGATTGAATCAAATTAAACCCTACAAAGAACAATTTTACTATGTCAAGGTCACCAGTCAGAAGGCTGACAGGTAACATGCATCACACTGGCAATGAGATCCCAGTTCTGCTGTTTACACCCATTGAGTGACCTGCCAGCATCATTGTTGGCCACATTGTCTGGGCTCAGGCCAAAGAGAGGAGTTTCCCTTGGCATGTGCTGAGGGAGAACCAGGCACTTCCTTAGCCTGTGGAGCCTGGCATCTGGGCCTGTTTGAAGTGCATACGTTGCACAAATTTCCACCTGCACTTTGTCAGGAACACATGCAGCAACACACACATAGATACACACACACATGCAAAAACACAAATCTAAACACTAATGTATCAGGCATATTATCTTATATTATATTTTTCCATTTCTTTTTTCTTCATTTGTAAGACCAAATGTCCACAGCGACATCACCCATATCACAATTGACAGACATTTTCCCCAGTTTCCCATGTGAAAGCAATGATGCAGGTAGCCACAGAAGGGAATATTTTCTATTCCTCAGACATAACATGGAATGAATCCACCATTCTTGGCGGCCAACAGGCTTACAGTAGCCTAGCTACTGTCATCCGCCAGGGTCTGGCCTGCATTCTCATCCCATACCCTGTTTTGTTTTCTCTGATTTCCATGGCTGGAGTAAGTAGAGGAAGCATTGAAATGGGGGGTATTGAGATTCATATCAGGGCCACAAAGGTCTTTTTGTCTGCCCTACTGGACTGAAGACTGGACCTGTCAAAGCGGGGTGTTGTTCTCCGAGTTTTGCCATATCTGTCTAGTGTTGTGTTTGTTTTTCGTGGAAACAGAGTAGGAACTAAAAATGTATGAATTGTTTTAATACATAGTTTGTAGCCATCACTATTAGAGGCATTACAGGATGCTAACCACACAGAGTAGAGTCAGACTCTAGTTGTGGTGACAGACACTCTGAGCTTAGCTGTCCATTGACATTTTAGACCAATCTATTAATTTATTATATTTTTATCATAACACCACTACTAGTACATCTATTTAGTTTTAAGTATTGATAATAATGTAATGGAAAATAACTGAATATAGTTTGAGAAAAAGAAAGAGGAAAGCTTCCCTATTATATTAAGAGTATTAAGATTAATTAGTATTAAGACACTCCAAAGCCATTATTAACGTAGTTGTACGTTGACATAGCCAGTGTTAAATAAAGGCTTTTTAACCTAATGTTTTTTCATTGACTATAGTTTAAGACTTATCATGTGTCAAAACTGTCACAATGTACAATAGAATGCATTTCTTTAAGCCATAAACTATTTTAGCTCATTGTGAATTATGATATTTAGTCATCAACAGTGAGTGAGTAAACAATGGGCGACATCCTTAACTGAAGTCTGTTTCAGTAACGACGCTAAAGAAATGGCAAATGTCAGAGATGACAGACTTGGAGCACTATGCTGTTTTAGCCTGAAGTGATCTAGTTTAGGGTGGGGCAGTCTGCTGGGGAGGTGACATAATCCAAGCAAACATTTCCCACAGGCCATAAAGCAATCACTTCTGAAATGCAGTCATCTTTTTATAGGGGCATTTTATGAACAATATGGCTGATTTAGTAAGGGCAGGGAAACCAAGTGCACAATTAGGAAAATATAGGGATACTAGTTCAGATTCCATCGGAGTTGGCCTTTTCTTTGGGATACTAGCTATATGAAAATTTTCATTTAAAGTTTTGAGGATTCAATGTGAAATTCTGAAGGGCTCTTACAGCATATGGGGAACATGTTGAGGATAAAGGTAATCTAAGCAATATTATGAACCATAACATTTAACATCAATTCCAGTATTACGGGTGAATAGAAGACTGGGATCAAACTTATCATGAGACTTGGTCAAATGGAACGGTGGAACCACTGACAGATGTGATTAAGAGAACACAGGATTTTCCCTTATTCACCTGAATATTTTTAAACTGAGCATTTTTAAACTCGCATAAAGACAATTATTGTCTAAAGCTAATGGCTAACTAGCTAACAGTAACAGTTAACGCTTCCAGGTTGGTATGTCCCCGGAAGTACCCGCTGCTACACTGGTTCGAAGGTATTGGTGGATAAGCCATGAAGGAATATTTAAGCAATATGGGTCTATCCCTTACCAACGCCACAATCACAGTTCCACTTCAGATTCTGTTTTCTGACATAGACATAGACATAAACATAATCATCCTCCACCCCCCAAAATAGTTCCAATCAATGGACTTGGTGTCTACTGTTGCCAAGCAATGGAAAATGTCACTCTGTAGCCAAGTTGGGTGAGAAAGGCTGTATGTGCACAGCAATTTGTATACTTGCTTGCCCTACCATTACCTGATAATCTGAACTCTACTTCATTTACTCCATTTTCTCACTCAGTTACTGTTAGGGATGTAATGGTGCACCGTGAGCCGGCGATAAAACGATACAAATGTGTAAAGATGACAACTGGTTGATATTAAAAAAAAAATCGGAATCTGCTTTTGATTTCACTTGTTTGACGTCAGTGCATTTAGTTGTTCAGAGTGATAAAACGCAGACATCCCAAATAGTAAAATTGTGAGTCAGATTATTCAAATTAAAAACAACATCATCAGAGCACTAGATAATACAGATGGGACTGGGACACTTAGCTGACAATGATGTCAGAACTTGTGTTCCTCTCAGTTTATATAACTAAAGGAATATTTTTCAGTCATAATTTGTCTGCAGATTATTCTCTTAAATAAATCATGAGAAAAATTTTGTATCGTGAATCGTACTGAATCGTGAGTTGAGCGTATCATTACATCTCTAGTAACTGTCAAATGCGATGTTATGAATGGAAATCATTGCCCTCTTGCTTTGAATGAATGGAGTGTTTTTGTCGGACAATTCAATGCAAAATGTGGAGTGATTGCTAGCAGTAATGTATCTGAGTGGGGATCATTCTAGAATCATTGGTGGGGATGTCCTGAGACATTGCCACTCATCCTGACCCACGGAATGCCCTGTCCAATCAGAAATTAAAGAAGGACTCCAGTAGTCTGTATGGGGCAGCCATGGCCTACTGGTTAGCGCTTCGGACTTGTGACCGGAGGGTTGCCAGTTTGAACCCCGACCAGTAGAAAGCGGCTGAAGTGCCCTTGAGCAAGGCACCTAACCCCTCACTGCTCCCCGAGCGCCGCTGTTGTTGCAGGCAGCTCACTGCGCCGGGATTAGTGTGTGCTTCACCTCACTGTGTGTTTACTGTGTGCTGAGTGTGTTTCACTAATTCACAGATTGGGATAAATGCAGAGACCAAATTTCCCTCAAGGGATCAAAAGAGTATATATACTTATTTGGGGTGTGAATCTCTCATGTAAAAGACGATACGATTCGCATTTAGATACATGGGCATGATTCGATACAAGAAAAGATACATGTTTATAAAAAACGATTCAGTACGATTCGATGCGATACGATTCGATGCAATTCGATGCAGTTCAAGAATGGAAAGCATTCTGAAAGATTTTTTATAATTTGCTCAAGGTGCACATTCATTTTATATTATCAATTATCATGGTCATGGTTGTCAATTAGGCAACAAAATGTGTGAATATGATTATCTAAACTGAGGTTTGTTTCATATACTGTATTGAAATGAAAAAACATACATTTCTACAAACTACATTTCAGTCAAGCACAGCAGCCAAATACAACATAAAAAATACATTTTATAGACTTTACAGATTTTATAGAGTTATATCTGATTGTTTTCATGGAGCTGTAGCCTTGTTGAGGTAAGACAATACCGAAATAAAATAAAACAGTGCTTAAGACACTCTTGGCCTTTTCTCATATAGGCCTAGCCTACCCTACAAGAATAAAATAGGCCTACAAATCAATGAACTCTCTGGGCTTATTTTGTTCCAACACTAGACCTAATGCAGAAACCTAAAATGCCACAAGTGTGAGTGAATATGAACAAAATCATTGGCTAATAATTTATGCATCATTTTAGCAGCAAGGGCCAAATTATTATTTAACATTAAGGTAATCCCTTCATCAAAGGTAAGGCTACTCTACAGACTATCGTTGCTGTTTAGGAATGCTATAAGTGCTTAATTTCGCGCTGGATTTCGAAACAAAGGCCAACCGAGTGCAAGTTGTCACATGGTTAAGTTGCAATAGATGTATGGGTAATGAGGTCATTTGACAACTTTGGGCAATGAATGTAACCAAAAACGAACTGCATTACCCACAATTCCGTGCCACGTATAGTTTCAAAACCGAAGTGGGATGAACGCTGCTTTGATTGTAAAATGAGTCTGAGCGAGCAGAAAAGGTTGTGCACCGATTCATAACAAGTAAATCGATATAACGACCGGTTCATTTCAGTTTTTTTCCGATACGGGGCTTCACGTATCGATGTAGCCGTATCTTACACGTTAAAAACGGATACCGATACGTATCGGTTAATCTTTACACCCCTAATACTTATACTTTTACTTATACTTATAAACTCATTACAGTTTATTACACCCTTATATCTCTTCTCTGTTCCTCTAAGACAGTGTCTCCCAAACGTTGTGCTACGTTCGCCTGGCAACGCCCACACTAGATCTCCTTTCAGGGAGATACTAGTCTGAAACACCATAGTTCACTATCGTTTCCCCAGGTCGGCACACTACCTCCCCAATCAGCAACGAGAGGGGATGACCCTATAGATTCAAAAAACGCAAGAGACTGGTAAACGGTAGGAGCAATGCCTGCAACATCAAAAATGGCAGTCGCAAGAATGTGTACATTTATTTACAGAAAAGGTAGGCTCACATAGATTGTTTCCTGGCTACCAATGCTGTTTTTTGTCAGTTTGTGAAGTTTAGGCGAAGTAGGAAGTAATGTCAGGAATCTGATCAATGTTGGAATTGGTTAGGTTGGACCAATAGAACTCTGAAGGTCGCCTACAAAAAAGCTACCATCTTTGCCCATATAAGGAGATCCGGTATCTTGAGATTTTTCCTGTGGGACAATAACATGGGGATTTGGAATTATCACACCTGTTAAACTCTCGTGGGCAGTCCGGGGACGAAGAAATCGGAAATGCAAACATTTTGCTCTACACACTTTTGTCCTCTGCCTTCGATTGGATACTGTGATCTCCGGTACGTGAATGCGGCACCCTTTGATTTTTGCTACCCCAGAGCTAACGTGCGATGCAACTTGCCATTAAGTTAGTTAGCAAGTTAGCTCTGGGATAGCAAAAATCTAAGTGCCCCCATGTTATTTTCCCATAGCAAAAATCACCATACTGGATCTCAAAGATGGCACCTTTTTTGTAGGCGAACTTCAGAGGTCTATGATTTCAAAGTTAACGATATGTTCATGCACGTCATCATGCTAGCATTGTAAATGAATTCCAATCATGAGTGACCAGACTCTGATCATTTTGTTGTCATTAATAATTGACTAAACACTTTACTTGACAGTATTGAAGAATGCTATTAAAATTGTCTCCTTAATTCCAAATGGAGACACAGTTGACCGAGTAGATTCCAGTGTAGTTAAGAGCAGGTAAAAACTTGAGGCTGGCTTGCGAAAGAATAGTTCTTTATTCTGGATGTAACAACAGAGTTCTGGTAACCCTGTTGTACGCACAGCACAGCACAGCACAGTGTTGCAAGGTGAAGCCAAGGTAATGAACTGAAGCAAAGATCTGGGAAACTTCTGGCTAATTATAATACCAGAATATACATTTACGTCTGGGGTCAAATTGGGGGGGGGAAACAGGCAGTGATATAGCCTTATTCAATTAAGACGTCTCTTGTGGGGGAACAATTAGTTAGGTACACCATTTGCTATTGTAAGGTGACAACATTCTGTCTGCTTACAATAAATGTCCTGTCCCTGCCGTTTCTGCAGTATTTTAAACAAAGAACCAAAAGAATGACATACAGAAAACCACTAAAATCTAACAGTATCGACATAAGAGTGAAATGACACTGTCATGAACACATGACACTGTCATGACACATAAACCCTAATCCTAACCTTTTACCCTAATCCTAATCCCAACCCTAACCCTAACTCAAACCCTAATCCTAACCCTAATTTGTTATGACAAAAACAAATGACACTTAATGACAGAAGCGTTATGTCATAAATGTTTATGACTTGTTTATGACACGTTCATGACAGTGTCATGCCACTCTTATGTCGATACTGTCAAGTAAAGTGTAACCAAAAATTGAAGGCTATTGAAATGTCATATCATGAAATTGTTTGTAAATCTGACTATTTAATCTGCATACCGTTTGGCACTTTTGTCCATCTTTCTTGATAATGTTGTTATTAGTCAGGAAAGTGGCCCATCACAGCTCAAACATAACACAACACGTTAGCTGCATTCAAAAGTAGCAAAAAATGCTGCTGACATGATAGCTAGCTCGTTTGCGTCTTTATAAAAAATTGTCTCATCCCCAGGGACTCAGGATTGGTTCTGCACCCTTATGATGTACTAATGGACTCATGCCTGCATTGGTCCACCTGGGATGTGAATGTGATTGGTCAAAATGTAGATTCAGAGCAAAAATCATGAGGCATGTTTGCATTGTGCAAAAGTCCAGCATGCATCACCTTCAGCCAGATCTGTGCTGCGTTGCTTGCAATCACATGAGCTTATTGGCTGCTTAGTTCACCCATGATATTTCTTGTAAAACGTAGTAGACATACAAACAAGGTTAACATGTTTACAAGGTTAAAAACTTGATTTTCACCAGAGGTGGTCTTTAGCAAATAGTTTGATCCACTGTTATAATACTATAATATGGCCAAAGTAGATTATTGTATTATTTTCAGAGGAGGCGAGTCGGAAGGCTGTTCTGGAAAATGGCTTGCACGTTTCCCAAATGGTCTCATTCTCCCTTATCTAAGGGTTTGGGATTGAATCCAGAGCTGGTCTGTGCTTCTCATGACGCAATTGCACTTGGCTGTGGATGAGTGTAGGCAAGGTCATATTACAGAGATGTGAATGACGTAGTAGATCCACCCACTACAGCTCGTATGTGCATGACCAATTTAATTATTAATCTGATAGCATCATGAATCTACATGGTAGACAAGCATCTGCTGAAAAATGCATAACCTTCTCAAACTGCAATCACAAACACAATGTAGAACATAACACATGACATTACTGTGAGGAACTGTGATGCAGTGTTATTTTCAGCATTTATTCTGGACCAATACAGAAAAAGGCATGTAAAAAAAAATATCTTCTTCAAAGGTTCAATCAGCCTTTAATCTATTATTCTAATAATGGCATTTGCAGCACTTGAGATGCCTATGTATTGCCACTGTCCAGTGCAACTCTCCACTGCACACAGATGCAAACTGTGGGGGGTTTGGTGTGAGTCACTGAGCTATTCAGTAATGATGGCAAAGTGATATTTTCACCTCTAACCTACTGGGCTCTCCTGGGGGGGGACTCTAATTAAATGCCTAGGAATCATTTCCCTCTCTTGGGCAAAGTGATGCCTACACACTTATATCTAGCAGGATCAGAGCAGTGTCCAGGAATCTCTTAAAAGTGAGTACATTTAGAAAATAAAGATTCTTGCTGGATTCCATGTTGCTAGTTAGAACATTTTTCTAGGTTGGGCACAGTATGTTTTAACTTACATATACTCTATATCATATACACATTATCTGGGACTGGTGAATTGCTCAATTACTTGTTCATTAATATTAAAACATTAACAAATTTTGTTTGTCTGTGAATGGGCAAGGATGTAGCCCATTCTCACAAAACACTAGTAGGCTCAGGTACAATGTAAGAAGAAGCCAATCATCAAAAGGCCTATAAGGTCATAAGACAATACGGTAGGTGGCTTTGTGTGAATGATTGCAGAAATAGAAAAAGCACTACAGACAAAAAAGATGTGATTATCTCAGTTATTTTGATTCATACCAGGGCTCCTTTCTTTTTTCTATTGTTTAAATTTGAAGCTATTTTTTTATCTACATGCTATCCGTCATAGACCCCCCTCCAAAGAGTTTGGTGAATGTCTTAGTTTTGATGTCAGGTGCATTTCACATAAGAATTGGTTTGTAGGTGTGGTCAGGTGGCCACCTGACAATCAGATTGGTCGGACCGGGTTTGATTCCTAAAGCCATCATGCGAGTCAATTACCGGTTTGGATGAAACTCCCATAAACTGAGCTGACACCAACAGATTCTCAAATCTCAACTGAAATTGAGAATGGGTCTGGATGCATCATTCACTTCTGATTTCCAACAGGTGTTACCAGCAGTGAAATGAAACTTAAATTGGTACATTAAATTGGTAGACTTACCAAGTCTTTTCTGAAGTACAGCAAACACATTTCAAAATGCCGTTATTTACTCACTTTCAAAGAAGATAATTACTCAATTCCAAAGAAATGTAATTTCATACTGACACCATCAGCAGAGGCCTTGGTTGTGTTCAACAGTGTTCCTAACTGTATTCCCCTGTCTGTCATTGTGTAAAGTCTGCCCCATGCCAGATAAGCATTTTGTGGAGCAAAATCAGTACCCACCCAAGACATTGCATAACTCCCATGTTAATGTTAATTCTACTTCTAGCTTGCATTATTCCACAATGTAGAGTCCTGCAGGGCTGCCCCATTTTTCAGTGCTGTTCATGCTCAGGATTATGGCAGTGTTCAGTAGAGGAGCTTATGCACCAGGAGGAGTAGGTCTAGGCTACGGTCACAAATATGTGATTAGAATGTTTTGAACCGAGAGTTCCTCACTATGATGCGACAATTGCCCTCAGATTTTCCCCATAGATTGCAATAGAGCTATTATATACTCTGGCTAGACTGACTGATCGTTTGTGTAGAATTCTAGAAGGAACCAGGAAAATAATTCATCCCTCAACAGGTTAAGCATGCACTAATGCAGCTGCTGGTTGTTTCTCCAGGCTGAATCGTACTCACTCCTAACGTTGTTAGGATGCTGAACACCAGGAGAACAGGAGTATAAAAGACATCAGAGCACCTGATGGATTCCTTCCCTGACATCATGCAGAACCAAGTGGATGTGCTGGTCTGAAAATGGGGGGTATTATTGGTCATCCTGAAGAATGCTTGACAGATATAGTTGGATTGCTCCAACAGCATATCATTCACCTGGTGGAGGGAAGTGGTGTGGTGCCTTACAGCAAGCCACTGATACACTTTTTGGTTCTCAAAACATAAACGGTACTATAGCATTCCAAACAAGAATCGTATCTTTCTGATTCATTTATTTTTTGTTGTCTAACTGCTCTGGTCTAGCATCATGTACACAATGGGCAGTGTGTTGAGTCATTGGCCAAAAATGTTGTTTGCCTTATCAAAGGGCACAGGACATCTACCTGTATTTGGATCTGGGTTGCTGGATAGACCTGTTAATTCGGTCATTCATTCACCACAAGGTCCATCACTGGTCATGTGGAACATACCATCCAGTTATCAGGCACTGGAGGAGGTGGGAAAAATCATTTGCCGTCCAAGCTGTGGCTTTCTGTGTAACATCTGGAAACTGAGGGCTCACAGATGGCCACAGAGTGCAGATGCTATGCCTCTCTTGCAGCGCTGCTGAAAAAGCTGTTTTTGGTGGCAAGTTTTACCATGTATATTCAGACCCAGTAAACAGTGGTCTTTATGTCAGCCACCTATAAGGGTTACCTCCTCACCTACTGAGGGTTTGTGCAATACCATCTGGCCTCTTTTTTTGCCTGCTCTCCAACTACTGATGTTAAAGTAGGGTGCATAAGATAAGGTAGGGAAATACTCTAATTTCCTGCTATGGTACTGGTCTTGGGCTCCAGGTGTAACTAATTGGAATACATTCACTGTTTGTCCAATTACATATCTGAGTTTAAAAATCATATTTAGTACAACCTGGAAAAAATCATTGGTGGTCAATGCTGATACAGTGTTGTGGTGGGCCGCCACAAATAAGTCAATGTATGGGAAGCACCGGTCATTGAAAAGAACAGAAACATGTTTTGGCATCTCACACCCACTATCTCCCTGTCCATGTTAAGATGCATAGGCCAGCACTAACAGCAGAAGTCAAACATTAAGGTTGTAAGACTCTAGTACCCAGTTCTGACTGTTAGGTCTGAAGTGGTTCCTCTCAGCATTGACATCAAACATAAGTAAGTATAAGTATATATACTGTTTTGATCCCGTGAGGGAAATGTGGTCTCTTCATATCCCAATCCGTGAATTAGTCAAACACACAGTGAGGTGAAGCACACATTAATCCCAGCGCAGTGAGCTGCCTGTAACAACAGCGGCGCTCGGGGGTTAGGTGCCTTGCTCAAGGACACTTCAGCCGTGCTTACTGGTCGGGGTTCAAACCGGCAACTCTCTGGCAACAAGTCCGAAGCGCTAACCAGTAGGCCACAGCATGTGCTGTAGGTCCCAAATATGTACTGTGGTTGATTTGAGTTTGCTCTTCATGCTTCATTGTGATGTGTGTCATTGTGATGCGTGATCTGTGGTTACAGTGGGTCACGGACTGGATTTTGCCCAAAGAGGCTTATATTCTTAAAAAGAAGAGATTCACCAGATGATACATAGGCTACTGCACATCTGCATTAATAATGCAGAAGGAAAGATTTGATATTGGGTTTAAATATTTAAATATTAAATTGTCTCACAGCATTGGGTGGTCCTCGTGATGTTTATAAAACGTAGGACAGTGAAATTATGTGTAAAAAGAAAGGCTAAGTGCTTAAACCCGAGCTAATCTGCTGTCTGTTTCTGTGAGTGGGTGCGCGAGGCGCCTTTGTGTTTGCGTGTTTGAAAGAGAGGGAGAGCTTGAAAATGTGATATTGTATGTCGTGTTTCTGTAATGCCTTCTCATTTATTATTAAAAAGTCAGATGTTTAAGAGCTTAGATTATTGCATTGTAGTCGCATGTTGTTGGACGCGTGCCCGGCAAGGTTGGCAGATCGCAAGTTCAGTTGCCACATTCTTGACGTCAGTGTGCTGGCCTGTGGTTTGTCGCTAGCGAGCTTTATCCGAACAAGCTGTGCTCACCACATAGGCTCCTATATTTGGTCAACAATCTTAAAGGAAAGGCGTAGGCTAGATAAAAGCATATAAAATCATCTTGTAATAAATAATACCTATTGTAACCGAACATCTCTTAATTAAACAAGCAAACGTATTTCTAGGTCTAGATGTTGCACACGTTTCGTCACGATTATGTAAGTCCCATTACAACGTATTTTGTGGTTCGAATTTGCAGACTATTAAATATATTTTTGCAAGCTTGATTTTAGGCTGCTCTTTTCTTTATGGGGATGACGCTCATAACCTATGGAACAACGTTGCCGCCCAGCGGCATTATGTGGGAATGTATTGCATTTACAGGACTTCATATAGGCTAGGCTATGTCATTTTATGAAATACGAAAATATTATTGGCAATTTTTATTACCCAACAATGTTTTAGGCGTTACAATCAGTCGGCTAGCCTACCCTAGAAAAATGAAAGCTGCATGAGCAACGTTCTCTGGAACTGTTCAGTGAAAATCAGCATGCATTTCCTACTTAATCTTAGAAGGGCAATCCCCTTCCTTACATTACACACAACTAACGATTTTCTTGTGGGAAAGATTGTTTCAATGTGGCGAGACCCTCAATGAGGTTATTTTTGTATTATTTGAACAGTAGATGGCGTGAAAGCGTTAGTAAGAATGACCTGTTTGAAGGTCATAATGAGCATTTTGTCATTCACTAACGTTTATTAATTTCGCGCAACAATGGTATCTTTTTAATAATAAAAAGTTGTTACAGTGTTTAGCCTATAGACTTGTTCAGAATTTGAATTTGTTTTTAATAATATGGAAATATAGTAGGCTATTCTAAAAATAAAAGGGAACATTACTGTCCTGAATTTTCATGTAGGCTACTGAGGCCCAAACCTTTGTTGAGGAAATGAATTAATTCAGAATGAATAGGGGATAATTATTAAAAATGAATCCACATTCTGAAGAAAGGGCAAGATGATTCTGTTAGTTTGAGGTTAATTTAATTGGTTTATGCAAAGAAATGGCATATTTAGCTAAGTTAAGAAAACAACAATAGTCTAATATTTTTTGTAAGATAGATCATAGCAGGTTTAATTAAACATGTCACAATGCTGAAACAATATGAATCAAAGCCACTGACTGATGCAAAGGAGCGGTTACCATATAATGTGACAGGTTCAGGCCTGCCTGTCTGTATGATGTCATGAGCATGTCCCACAGGGCTCCCGCTCTCCGCTATGTGGTGGACTTAATGAGTGTGTTCTTACAGTGTTCTTCTGTGTGTTCCTCTGATACACTGAGCCAGTAAGTAGGCTACAAGTGGCACTCAGGAAGAGCCGCTATTATGTGTGTGTCTGGGCCTGTTACGGTGGCTACCACACCACCAAAAGACTGACAGGCACAGACGTCATCGCTCACATTTCTCACCTATGATTCAGCCTCTTTGTGTTTGGCAGCTCCATTCTGGCAACTTTCATGTGAAGACTGGAGAGCCTAGCTTCAGCTTGGAAAATCAGATAGCACGTCTCTCTTGTCCTTGTCTATCTCAGCAGATTTTTTTTTTTAGTTTTTGCATATTCTTCATTCTTTCATACTGGGTGTAAGTCTTTTTTTATATTTTAGCTAAATAATTACATTTTCACCACACTGAATATGTATTTAAAACATTATTTGTGTGATTACTTCCTATTTTTTACATATTTCAGCATTAGTATTTTTTTTGAGGATTCTGGGTGAATTTGTTGATTGAAGTAATTCAACCTACATTTGTGTAGATTTAATGTCTCCAGCCATGCATGCATTTTATCAACAGAAATGAGGGCAAATATGTGATAGAAACCTGATATAAACCTTGATTTATTTCTAGACCTATCCATTTAAAGGTGCCTTAAGAGGGAAAGAAACTAGAATATTGCTAGAATATTGTTTAAGGATCACCTTAGAATGGTATGCACTTTCCAGAGAACCAGGCCTGGTCAGGATCTCCTTGCCGTACCTTGTACACAAAGTGTCTTCATGCACTCAGGAAGTCCTATAACAAGGATACGTGACATCGCTCATCTGTCAGCCAGTTAAAGCCTGTACTTAAACGATGCAGACTGCACCTCCATTACGTAAGATGTATGTACATCCAGGAAGTGACCTCACACTTTATTCACATGCATGGATGTGTGGCAGTGCCAAAAGGAAAGCGGGAGTGAGATTGTGTGCGTGTGTTATTTTTTTAGATGTGTGTGAATGTGTGTGTGTGTGTGTGTGGTTTTCACCTTTGTACAGGGTATCACCTGTGAAAGCAAAATAGAGAGAAAAAGTAAGAGGCTTGTGTAGCAAACCCCCTAGCCCCCACCCGCCACCCCACCCTAAACACACACATACGCACACACAAGCGACCACAGATTGTTTGTCACCGAGGAACGCGTTCTCTCTGGGGTCACCCCCTTTAGCCCTTGGGGCTTTGCTTCGACACACAGGATGTGCAGTCGTTGACACAACGCTTTGAGGGAAGTTGGCGAGCTCTGCCTTACGTCACTCAAACCACAGCACTCCACCCTCAACCTTTAGTTCCACACCGACAACACTGTAGCCGTTTATCTCAAAGGCAGAGGAATTGCATTTGAGGAACAGAACTGCTCGTTGGCACAGGCCCTGAGAAAGGCAATGAAAGGAAAGTGTCACAAAAACATCACACAAAAAAAATAATCTGTAGAAATGGGCTGTGTTAGCGTTTGGGAGAATTTTTTGAAATTTGTCTGTGTGATTTGATTTTTGAGGTAAACGTGACTTGCTATGCTTCATGTTTATACAGATCTTTTTTAACGGTGCATCTTTAGACATTTGGTTTATGTATAAACCAGACCCCTGAAGGACATCTTCAGTGATCCCTTGTGTTTACAGGACTTGTTATTACAAGCAGGGAGATTGAAGAGAGAGAAGTGTGTATATTGTGTTTGATAGTGAACATATGTGCTCGGGCCTCTGAGCCACTATTCATGTGTGGTGAGTGTGTACTCCGTGCTTGTAGAAAGGGAGGTGTGTGTATGAAATAAATGCTCCATGAGTGTGTGTGTGCACTCAACATCATGTGTTCGTAGTAACGTATGCTTTGATCTAATTGCACAGTGAAGCCTTTAACATGCCTGCTGACGCACGGCGACCGCAACGAGGAGTACATAGAGCTTAAATCCGGTGTTTGTTTTTTTTCCCCTCGCAGCCCCCCTGAAATCCACAAGGTGGTGACGTACCCTCATCATCATAATTAGCTTTCAGAGTTAATGAGGGCAATGATTCAGGATGGTAATGGAAGCAGCAAGATTCCAGGTCACTGGTCTCAGTGGTCATCATGTGTGTGTGTGTGTGTGAGAGAGAGAGAGAAAGAAAGAGACAGAGAGAGAAAGAGGACCAATGGTGGTATGAGTGGCCGAGACTGGCCGAGTTAGCGAGTGGTGTGTTGTCAGAAGCTGAAGCAGCATCTTGTTGTCTGCGGTGTTGTAAGAGGATGTCGCCACACACTCAGCAATTACAGGAGCGCTTGGGCCCCGACAGCCCTCCCGCTTCTCAGAGCTTCAGCTCAATTAAATTCTAATGGCTTTATTGGTGTGGCCAAGATTACATCTGCATGGCAAGAGAAGTGCGGCCACATGCATGGAATTAAAATGCAAAAATGGGCAGCAGAAAAGCCTCTCTGTGTGTCGACGTTGGGAGGAATCTCAAAAGCATGTGTGTGTGTGTAAATCTCTGAGCACCCATATGTGTGTGTGTAAATCTCTGTGCATGTGTGTGTGTGCAAGAATGGTCTGCCTGGATAAGAGGAACTGCAACTGCAGACACGACTCTCTGGTGCCACATCCGCAATTGAAGACAATGTGCTACTAAGCCCTTTCTTATTACCATTAGTTATTCTGAGGTAAGTGATCACAGATCAAAGTGACTATTCTACCCAGAGTAGAGGGAGAGAGGGGGGGGGGTCTTGGTTGGTGACCCTTGATGTTTGTGTCATTTTATAGTTTTTGGATTTGTTTAGATATGTATTTGTAAGCCTAAATGTGTGCATGAAATGCATGGGTTACACTTTACTTGACAGCGTCGACATAAGAGTGACATGACACTGTCATGAACGGATCATAAACAAGTCATAAACGTTTATGACATAACGCTTCTGTTATAAGTGACATTCGGTTTTTGTCACAACCCTTTATTTACAGATGTAGAATCTGTCAATGATATTATTTAATTTGTCTTGTGCATGTATGCCAGTATATTTGTCTTCTTGTGTAAATATGTGTGTGCATGAGAGTGACAGAGACAGACAGAGAGAATGATGTGTTCACATATTTTGCCATAAGTATACGTATGAGTAATATAAGTATACTTCTGAATATGCTTTACAGCATGCCTTTTGTGTGTTTGTATGTGTCTGTGCATGCATGAGTCTGTGTGTCTGTGTATCTGCGGGAGTGAGTGTGTGTGTGTGTGTGTGTGTGTGTGTTGAGGCAGGAATAATGCGTGCCAGTTCTCTGACGTGGGGGACATGAGGCCGTGCCAGGCCCAGTGAGTGGCAGAGACAGCGTCTCCCGCTCGAGTCTGCCCCATCCTCTGACTGCATTGGCTGGAGCTCTGACGCAGATAACCCCCCCCCTCCTCCAACACTCCACCCTCTGCTTTTTTCATCCCTCTCCCTCCCTCTCTATCTTTCTCTCTCTCTCTTTTCACCCGTTTAGATGGTTTTTTGATTCATGTGCTTTCTGCAGTTCCCCCCACTGCAGTGTTCTGCTCAGCTCAGCATCAAAATGTTGTGCCCTCCTCTTCTCTCTCTCTCTCATTCTTTCTTTCTTTCTCTCTATCATCCCTCTTTTCTTTCTTTGTCTTTTGTTTTTCTTTTTCCATCCTTGTGACTGACTGTTTAACATATTTCACACAAACCCTTTGATCCCAATGGTGTCTTCCTAGTCATTCCTTCCTCTATGAATCCATGTGTTGATCCTATATGGACATGAACATATTTAAGGTGATGTTGCACCCATGTTTTTATACTGTGTCATATTGTCAAGGGCAGATACTGTAGTCAGAGGTGATCACAGCAGCGGGCAGCTGACTGTGAGTAAACCGTTGATTATTTTGGATGCATTAAAAAGCATCAACAGGTAGCGTAATCTCTACTCAAGCAATCGTGCATGAAAACACGTTGAACAATGTGCGCTGTGCTCTACATACTGTATGTTAAACAAGCACTCACACACACAAACACACGTGATCGGGGGAGTGAAAACAGTTCTTATTCTCTGTAGGGTAGAATAGGTTCCTCTTTTGTTACTTTTAAACCATCCCATGACCACCATTATATCTAGCAATGTTATTATTCTATCACAGCTACAATATGTATTTCAAATCTGTCAATCATATTATTTCATTGCATTGATATTAGAATATATTTTTTTATTGATAGCCGCTTTTGCTGTCATAGCTGTTTGTTAGTTTAGTGGAGACCAAATTGAGTGGCTGTTAAAAACGATTTATTTTTAATTAGTAGCTGAAATCATGTTGATAGTAATTGAATCAGCATGTTCGTATATTTTAACACGGCCATTTCAATGGAGGCATTATGTGTTTCCGAATGGTGCACAACAAGGACAGTAAGTGCAAAGAAAAGCTCAATGGTTGAGAGACTAACAGGCATTATCATTGTTGAAATAGTTGCTAGCAGAGCTGTGAAGATGAGCATAACTTCCCCAAGCCCCCAGGGACTCAGTGTTTTCATGGGCCTGTCTCTGACGTCAATGCTCCGGCTGTGCTGTGGATCGTCACAGCAGACGTTTCAGAGAGGGGGTGAGAGAGAAAGAGGGAGAGAGAGGGTGAGAGAGATAGTGTGAGTGTGCGTGTGTGTGTTTGTGCGTGTGTGTAGACTTAAGGAGTCTGCAGTGAGGGGTTGTTCCCTACTGCAGTAGCGCATAAAAAGGGAGGAGAATTGCCAAATGAGACTTCATGGTTGTGACACAGTGTGTGTGCAATATGTATGTGTGTGTGTGTGTCTGTGTATATTTGTGTATGTGCTAGCATGTGTGCGTGCAAGCTAGCATATGTGTGTATGTGCTAGCATGTGTGTGTGTTTGTAAGCTAGCATATATATGTGTGTGTGTGTGTGTGTCTGCGTGCATATTTGTGTATGTGCTAGCATGTGTGTGTGTGTGTGTGTCTGCGTGCATATTTGTGTATGTACTAGCATGTGTGTGTGTGTGTATGCTAGCATATATATATATATATATATATATATATATATATGTGTGTGTGTGTGTGTGTGTGTGCAAGCTAGCATATATATATGTGTGTGTGTGTGTCTGCGTGCATATTTGTGTATGTGCTAGCATGTGTGTGTGTGTGTGTGTGTGTGTATGCTAGCACGTGTGTGTTTGTGTGTGTATGTGTGTATACATGTGTGGTGACTAGCACACATACATGTGGTTGCAGGGCCTTGCTGGGGCAGAGCTGGGTGGGACTAGCTGCTGATGCCCTCACAGAGCCAAGCCTGCAATCAGCCTGTGTTGAGCCAGCCTCCGTGTCCCTCTCCACCACTCCCTTCTCCACTTGTTGACTCGCCGCTTTTATGGTGGCGGTGGCAGAGGCCACGCAAATATTCAATGTGGGGAGTTTTCTGTTTGTTTGTTTGGGGTGGGGGTAGTGAATGTGTCAATGTGAAATTTCTTGTCTTTAAATAAAACTTAGTCTTGGGCCTGCTTTTTCTATTTTCATGATTTGAACCGCAAGTTTACTACATATTCATAAAATGATCAATTCCATTGGAGAGAGGAGAAGTTGTATTTCCTGATCTGGGGAATCCCACAGGATTCACTTCCCTCGGTAGAAAAAAAAGTAATAGCCTACCACGGAATTCTGCTGAATTTTGTGAGATTTCCAGTTGTGGTTGCTCAGAATGACAGAGATCTGATTTCACTCTTGACTGGTAATTTCCCTGAATGCTCGTAAAATCCCCTCAATTAAGTAAATAGTTTGACTCTGAACAAGCAAAGGGGTTTCCTCCACACAGTGCTGTATGGTGAGCTCCAGGGCAGAAATATCCTTATTTATATATAGATGGAATGTTTGGGTATGTATCTGAGTCCAGGCAGATTCTTATTGCCTCAGTGGAAGCCTGGTGGAAAATCCTGATGGTGATTGTTGTAGCGGCAGTGGCAGTAGCTTGTTTCGATGGAACTGCTCGGCAGTGTTACAACACACTGATGGGAGGATGACCTTTTTTTCATCCAGAGCACATATTTTTGTAATTCTGCCTGGTCTGTTTGCTATTTGAAACTGAACAACAGCACTTGCTTGTAGCTCGGTGACGTTTTTGCAGAACCCCTGAGGAGCTGGACCCAACACCCCCAGAGACGTTGAGTCGAGACCTGGGTTGCTGTTTAGTCCCATGTTCAGACAACAGGCCTTTGGGCAGTGGGGGGCAGAATGGATCATTAAAGCCCGAGAGGGAGTAGGGCAGAGAGAGAGCAAGAGATCACACCAGCTACAGATAGTCACAAGATAAGTGTCAACTAGAAAACAGTACTATCAGCTAACAAAGATATGCTCACATGGTCATATGATTCATTCTTTTTATGGCAAATTGTGTTCATTAAGGATTTGCTCTGTATTGTGCAAATGCTATTGAGTGTGTAAATGCTACATTTTATTTAGGAAAAACTACACATTTCCCAATTCTGTGCACTATAACAAGCCTACTCCTGCTAGTTTGCTTACGTGACCGTTTACTTCGGTGAGGTGCTCCGCCTAGTGACCTGTGAAACAAACAAAGCAGGTGCATTTTGTTGTGGTGTCTTTCATAATCACACATTAGAATATTAAATATTGGCTTCTTATCTCACCTAATGCTCCAAAGGATTGAGGATTATTTATTTGTGTGAGTCTTTAGTCAACAGGATTATGTATCTCCTTCTTTTAGGTTTCTCATCTCTATTTGAGTACAAGATGGTTTCAAAACAGAGGATGGGAGTTTTATTTAAGTCAGGAACAAACACCTGAATGTTGTATCTAGGGCCTCTTTCATGGTATAACATGCACCAGAAACCTGAATGCCCAACCAAAGAACCAAAGCAGCAAAAAACATCAGCAAAGCAGACTTAATGTGCATTATGCACCGTTGATGTGAACTCTATGCAAAGCCGGTGTGAGTGAGGCCTTAAAACGTAAACAAGAAGGCTTCTTTAGCAAGTGCTTATAGCATGTTGATATAGGATCTAAGAGTAGCCTGACAGTCCAACCTAAATTGTCCATTATTATTGTTATCATAAGTACTGCTTAAGCATTGTAATGTCATTTGCATGCTTAAGTTACAAAGTTTACACACCCATGCTACATTTGACTAAAAAGAGGAATAAGAATCTTTTGGAAATTGATCTTAATGCCTTAATTAAACAAATGAGGAAAAATTCAACCTTTAAGGACACCAATTTTCTTTGTGAGTGAATAATGTATCGTAAATACATAAATGTTCTTCCTTAAAATACAGGGGGCATAAGTACCATATTTTCCGGATATTTTTCCCCCGTCATCTACTTCCTGAATTTTTGGTCAACGATACCCGGGACTCCGAACCACCGGGGCACATGAAATTTGGTGGGTATGTAGCCCCACTAGACTTTTACGGAAAAATTTTGTTTGGTCCCCGGGAGCCGCCCACCCCCCCGCTGGGCCCCCCGAAACCCAAAAAATGCAGTTTTTCATAAATAACTCCCTGAACTGTGGCACCGAGGATGAAGACATTTTGTTCAAGACAAGATGTTCAGAACTGCACCAAATTTTATGTGTATGATTAACCTGACATTCTCTGGGGGTATGCCAAGTTTCGTAGAATTTCATCCATGGGGGGGTCTAAAAAAATTAAGTTATGTGTACATTTAGTGACTGTACACTCATTGGCCTGTAGATGGTGGTGCACACATATACACACGCACACACACACACACACACACACAGGCACGCACATACCATCAGTATCGGCAATTACAACGGCCGATACATAATTACAAATTCAGTAGGATTAATTGAAAACCAAATATTCATCATAATAACTTGGCTGCATTTCCAGTATTGGCGTCACGTAGTCGTTTGTCCACCAGATGGCGCATCGTTGCAGTGAGACGTAATTTTGTTGGAAGTTAATCTAAAGTGGGTTGGAAAGACACTACGCTTCCTACAAGAACAAGACTGTAGTTTACCGCAGAGAACGTCTTAATAAGGGTAGGATGATTTCTGCATGACATGTAATTCCCATTTCTTCTTGAAGCCGAAATAAATCTGAGAATGTTTATCGGACATGCTTGGTTTTTACTGCAGGTAGGCTACGTTAATCTTAAGTTATATCAATAGCCTAGAGTAGGTAAAATAATGTTACCGTTAGCATTGGTTGAGTGATGGAGGCCAATTTGATTATTGATGTATTTGTAGAAAACCATAAATGCGGTTACAGGCTACCAAGAAAATTGATAACAGCACTAATTGCATCTTTCGACTGTCATCTCATTTGCTTATGAGGCTACTAACAGGAGCTAAGTGAGTTAGCCACAACACGCTAAGCCGTGATGGTTTTTCTAATGGAAAATATAGGCTACCTGAAAGATAACCCATCTATGATGCATCCTAAACACCGGGCTGGGACATTTAGCTCAAAGTCTCAAAAAAGCATCTGAGTCAACGCTCATTCCCAAACACCCATATAGGCTACTTCAATCCTCTATTTTCAAAGGTGATTCAAGTAAGGAAGAGCATGGCTCAAAGTAAAGTAACTAGGACTGAAACTACATAAATTCGTCAAAATGAATAATTTGTGTCAACTCGCCGCAATGTAGATTTATTAACGCACCCGTGATCTCAATTTAAACCAAATGTTTTAAAGCGCACGTTAAGAGATGTATCCAGGGCAGGGCTGTACCTACACATATTTGTTGCACGTGCTACAAAAATCTAGCCTCGTGAGACCATCCTGATCTCGCAAGCTTTCAAGGTTTCACTCGCAGATCAGTCTGGCAACTTTTCGTTAAAGAGAATTTGGAGCAGTTTTACCAAACGAACGTCCAATCAGCATTGGCTTTGAGGCGGGTTGAGGTGTGACGCAACTAACAACTTGACGGCATCCACAGATGAGATGGGCATAGCTATTATATCGCGCAAGTTTTATTCAAATTAGAAAGTATTCCTGGGTAAGCTGTGAAGCTATGAGTCTCAGCCATGCAGCTGAGAGGAATGAACGACACAGACATCCTCCACGGCCGATTCCAGTTCATAATGGAGGAATATACTTTCTTCAGAAGTGTAGGGCCTACCGTGAAAACTTGATGGGAATTGTCGTTGATTAGGTTCATGTCACATACAAATGGTTAGTTACGTTACCTAACTTAATTGTATGTTAAACGAAAGCATTAGAAGAACACTTTGTTCATCTAATTGGTTGATTTGGCCCGTCGATAACCACCAAAGGTGGTGATAGACAGATGGTTTATCCAATAAGCTAACCAGTATTTCCGCCCCTTCCCAAAAGTTCTTCAATGAAAAGTTCTGGCGGAGTCAGGTTAACAAAAATCATTTTTTGCGATGGATCATTTAGTACCAACGTACAGTGGGTTGGGTTCCATTTAGAAGTGTCGCTTTCCGTGATTCACACAGCTGCGTGAAATGTATTAGGCCTACTACTGATATGCAAAACGAATAACTTTTCGCCAAGAGGTGGCAGCTTAATTCCGCTTGATACTGTAAGCCATTGGTTCCCAAAGGAGATTTTATTTGGGTCGCCAGCATAGCCTAGTGACAATTTATGTTGTGTAACAGGGCCTACCTTATATAGCTTATAGTTTGTTAACAGTCACGGTTTTGTCATAACTCCCTCTATGCATTTTTGCACTTAGATTAGCTCTGAAACCGGGGCAACACTTCAAGAGGGGGGGCGCGTGGATATCTCAATCGCAAAATTAAACAATATTTCTATCGGGCGCCTACCATGGACTAGGCTGGGTGAACTCAGCCTGATCTGCTGGCGATTCCTTTTCGATTTCTTAAAAGATTGAGCTTGGTCTGGCGAAAGCCAGACTAACCATGGACCCTTATAGTTGCAAAATGCAAGGGAACATGAATCAGCACATTATTTGC
This sequence comes from Alosa alosa, assembly GCF_017589495.1. Lineage (NCBI taxonomy): Eukaryota > Metazoa > Chordata > Actinopteri > Clupeiformes > Clupeidae > Alosa > Alosa alosa. Next base: position 15,377,823 of record NC_063206.1, on the reverse strand, counting down.
ACAAACAATAACGGACAGTAGCTCTTCAACTTGGCCCGTTAAAATGTGTATGAACAGTCTAGCAACGCATTTCATGAAGGCCCTTTTGGACATGTCAGTTATTTGCACCACTGGGTAAAACGGCATTTTGTTTTAGACTACTGGTATTTAATTTGTGCATTGACAATAAAGCTGAATATCATATGAACTAGATTAAACTAGACTAAACTTATGCATATGTAGAAGAAGAAACATTTACAGAAATCCATGACATGATCTCTCTTCTTGATAGCTGTTGAAAACGGCATGGAACTGACAGGGATTGTTTTGTTTAGTAATAAATAACTAAATACATTATGCTGCTACCTTCTGCTTTTCCCAAATACAATGTAGCCTACAGGTGTACCTTTCATCAGTTCAGTTGCAATGGATGGACTGTGATGAACTGCCCTACTTGTGATTGTTTAGATATTTTAAAGGTTTTATAACAATGCTACAAATTTTTTTTGTAAAGTGCTACAAATCTATTCACCTTTGCAGCCAGTAGGCTACTTTGTGTGCGGCCCATAAACACACATTCCAAACAAGCATACACAAAAGTTTCAAGAGTGGGGGATGGAGTAGAAGATGGAGACAAATTCATTAATATGATTTATTTTCGCGGAATGGATGTACAGGACTGAGCGGCGGTCATATTTTGTACCGCTATGCGGTACATCTAGTTTAACATGTCTTTAAATTAGAGATGCACCAATATGGCATTTTAGGGCTGATAACCGATATCTATCTGTTTGTTGTGGCCGATACCGATACGATAACCAATTTTACTCTTGAAAAAAAAAGTAAAAAATTAATTGGGCTCAACATTTAATAAGCATCATTTAGTTGCAGTAATTTTACCTACCACCAATGACGGACATAACTCATAATTAGTCCTCAATGGTACAGCAGTCAACAAAATAGATATAGCCTAAGCCTACGTGTGCCTCCTTTAAGTGAACGTTACGTCAGTGAGTTGCGAGTGAGTGGCCAGTGACAGCGTGTGAATAGTTTTCATATTAGGGGTTTGCTCGGATGTAACTGGCCGGTAACCCAGCTGCATGTTGGCCATGTTGGAGGCACTCGGCGTAAAGAACTTAATGAAGTACAATAGAGTATCATGCACTTTGGGTACCTTAAGTGATTATAGCCATATCTAAACAATAGAAAAGCTCATCAAAACGCGTCCAAGATGCAAAGGCATATAGGGCGATATTTTGAGAAATTACGGTTTATTGGCAGTGCAGATCATATGAGTTGGGTGAGGGAGACGCAGTACCAAGTTCAACCACAAGCGCCCCCCTTCTCCTTTCTCCCTGGTTTTTTAATAACTTTTAGAAGTCGATACCTACTCCAGCTGTTTTTCTCGGTCTGACCTATTGGTACAACCTAAAACAGCAATTAACCATTTTCCCTGACGACGTTAGGGATCTACTTCAGTGCCTAATACTTTCTTATGATGCAAGTATCTCCAATATGGTGACATCCCGATCTAATGGCACACCGTGCAAACCCTGTGCAAATATAATACTAAAATACTACTTAGAGAACTACTTATCTACTGACTTGTCCCACCAAAGAGTTTGTTTATTTGTTTCCCCAACTAGCGCGGTAAAGTATAGACACACCAGCAAGAAAGCAATTTGCTCTGGTATAGGCTGAGCTCTGCTCTGCTTAGGTTAAAAGGAAGATCATTCACAAGCTTTTGTGCCACCACATTTTGGGCTACATAGATTCAACGCATTTTGTTAGAATGGTGAAATACATCCACACAGCTGACTTGAGGAAGAAGTAGCCAACCAAGCTCATGTAGCATGTAACCAGACAGGCCTGACGTAGTTGGGAAATTAGGATGAAATCGGATGAAATTCTGTTATCGGAACAATAATAATATTTAATTTTTTAATATATCAGCCACCGATATATCGTGCATCCCTATTTTAAATGTTGATTCATACTGACTGACATGAACCAAGGAGTAAACATTAACGTCTACAGCGCACACACACACACATTATCAAAATCAAGCCGGACGCTTTAGGCTATAGTCTTTCTACATGGGTTTAGTTAAAGGGGAACTTGACAACTATTTCAACTTAATAAACCCGTTTAGAAATCATTTGGATGGTTAAATTACCTGTTCCAGTGAAAATGGAGACTTTTCCCACTCCCCCTAGCATCCCCAGGTGGAAAACCAACCTTGGGACTATACCGTCCAGGTAAGAGAAGTGAAAAACAGGAAACTCGTTTTAAATTGTGCTTCTTACCTTGTAACATCCACACTGTTCTGCTGAACTTATGCTAACCGGTTTTTCTAGCTTGTAAACAAATCCATGTGCTTTATCGTTACCTTTTTCCACAGTTTGAAATAGCATAATGCAAGACTTCTCCAGCAGAGGGGGAAATACAGCTAATCCTGCCAAGTTTCCCTTTAATGATCGGGCTATAATAAGACCACACTGTAAACCGGGACATTCAGATAGATAGATAGATAGATAGATAGATACTTTATTGATTCAAGATTTTAGCTTCCCGACAGGCTTTTGTTGGTACTCGGGACACACAACTCAAAATTGGGACTGTCCCGGTTAAACAGGGACTTCTGATCACCCTATTCTGTGTGCTTGTTAAATAACTTTAGCCTAGAAATCTAGACGCACCCTAGCAGCGGCAAATTAATTTGCTCAGCCTGTACGTCTAGTACCAAACCATAGGGATTTTCTATTGGCTGAAGCCGTGGACGTCATCCAATCACAGCGCTCTATTTTGTTAGAGAGTCTTAAGGCGGGCTTACAGTAACAGGATAACGACAGTCCTGCAACGGTGAACAACAAAGAAGGTGGCTATGCTTTTACTGTCTATGTGGCTATGGCGAACGAAGAGCGGTTGTTTGAATCGGCGTTGGCGTCAACTTTGGAGGAGTTGGACTTGTGCTTTTCTTTGAAAGTTGAGCAACACAATGCACTTAAGTCATTCCTTTCGAAGAAGGATGTATTTGCCGTTTGCCGACCCGGATACGGATATGGTCGTGGCGCTGGCCTATTGCATGCCTAGGCAGTTTGAAAGACAATTCTCTGCCCGCCCCTTGGATTAAGCGAGGTGAATGGTTCGATTCCAGACTAGAAATTCAATGATATAGGATGGCCCGCCAGGCTAAAATAACTTGCCTTTCCAGATTAAATGGACATACTGGTTAAGAAAGGCATGTGAACAGTCTCTAAAATAGGGGTAGCTTCCTTAGTATAGCGTCGTTGAAAGTTCTCTCTCGCTCTCTCGGAGGTAGCCTCCCGAGCATTTGCTCTGCTGCCGGCTAGTGTTAATTTTGTCACCTATTTTTAATTTAGTCTTAGTCTTGTGACGAAATGTCCTTTTTAGTCTTTGTCATATTTAGTCATTCAAATATCATTTTTGTTAGTCAAGTTTTAGTCGACTAAAAGTCTAAGTCATTTTAGTCTAGTTTTAGTCATAAGAAAACTAAAGGTATCTTAGTCTTAGTCAGTTTTAGTCAACACATTTTAGTCTTTTTTATAACAAATTATTTCTGATTACCATTTCAGTCAAATAGTGTTTCACACATCTCAATTTTCCAACAATATTGTGTGTCCACAGGGCTACTCGTCTGTTATAATTACTCATTCTGATTTTTTGTCAGTCAGTATGTTTACATGCACAGGTAAGTCGAGCTACAGTTATAGCTCGGCTGGGATTTGACCATAGACAGTAAAAGATTTGACTGGACCACTGTCATATTAAGTAGACCAGTGTTTCTCAAAGTGTGGTCCGGGAATCACTGGTGGTCCATAAGCTATCTCAAGTGGTCCGTGAGCAGGCGTGGTAAAATATAATATAGATGAGTTGTTTGCAATATTGAACCAACTTGTATGTAAAAAACAGTTCTGCAACACTGTCTATGTAAGATATGCCAGTTTAAATCATACAGTATGAATCCACACAATAAGCAAAGTGCAAAGACAATAAGCAAGGTGGTTCAGTGAGTAGGCCTATAGTGTAGACTAATTATAGGCTACTGTTGAAGTAGGCCTAGGTCTAATCTTTTTTTTTTTTTTTTAGCTAGGGTTAGTTAAGTGGTCCTGAAACTGAAAAAGTTTGAGAAACACTGTCGTGACCAAAGTATTAATGTTTTACTCCCTAGAAGCTAGATGGCGATATGTAAACACAACACATTCCCCAAACAGACTCTCCATCTTAGCCATAGCTAACTTGCTAGCTTAACTTTCCATATTAGCTTACTTGCTAGCAAACTTTGCATCATCAGTCTAACTAGTTAAATAGTTGACATTACATGATGAACATTTTCATTATGGACATTCTGGTGGATGTTAATTTGTATGAGAGAAGCTTCAACTTCTGGGTATGTAGCATTGTGGCATAAAGCTTAGGTAGTTAGTTGGTAACTCTGGCAGAAATCTCCAGTGTTCTTGTTCCATGTAGTTTTAGGTGTTGCAGCCACAGGGTTGCAGCAACAGCACGTAGACTAGCCTACAGGAAAGCTGTTAGCGTTATGAACTCATTCGAATATTTTGAAAACGTAACAGCTAGATATTTGTCTTCTCATTTTGTAGACGAAAAATGAAGAGAGATTTTATCTTAGTTCTTATTTCATGCAAAACATTTTAGTCTCTGTCTTTTTTTCGTCAACAATAATTCATCTTAAGATAGTCTTAGTCAGTGTTTCAGGACATTACTGCCGTCTCGTCATCGTCTCGTCTTAGTCATGAAAAAAAAGGTCGTTGACGAACATATTTCCTCTCGTCTCCTCTGACGAAATTAACACTACTGCCGGCTTGTGCTACATTTTAGCTACATTTTCATGTACCAAATCAGCATTTTCGTTAAGTGAATCTTTTGTAAATTGCTTTACAATTACCATTGGGCACTCCTCGTTGGCCGTTTTCGTTATCGCCCGGCTCGACTCAGCTTGTCGCCATTCACTCCTTCATTTTCATTAACATTCCCGGTAGAATTCTCAATCTTTTTGGCCTCTATGTGTCCAGTTACATAGTCTCTGTCTGTTCTTGATTATGGATTTTGTTAAAAAAAATTCTAAATAAATGTGACTTATAGTCCGGTGCAATTTATAGTCCGGAAAATACGGTATACACACCCCTATGAACCTTTTACACTGAAAGTGTCCTGAACTCGGGACATGTGTGACGGGTCACTCCATTCTACTGTTACTTCTACACATCACCACGGACAACCACTTGGATCAGGTTTCTTTATTGCTGGAACAAAGTATGAGTGTGGAATTGTGGGTTCAGCAAATAGATCTCGGGGCAACAATCCAGTATCTCGTAATCTCCAGTCTGGGTAAACACTATACCAGGGGTCACCAAATGGCGGACCGTGGTCCGAGTCCGGACCCTGACGTGATCCTATCCGGACCCGGACCATAATAGCCTAATTTAGATTTTCACGTAAGATTTCTGTGAGTGAAGATTTCTGTGAGTGAAGATTTCTGTGAGATTCTGTGAATTCTGATAAAGTCGAGTCAGTGAGTAAAGTAGCCTAGCCCTATGGGGAAGAGACTCACTGATAGCCTGAAACGAGCGAGGAGAGGAAACGGGACGAGAAACAATCAGATGGATATCTAAGTTAACGATAAGTAAGTTATTTTCAAATCATCGATTGCTCAAAGAGGAGAAAGCTAGACAGCGAGAACAGAGCTTTATATAGCGATCACGGGGGCCAATACCACGCCAAAACTGTCACGTCCGTGACGCCAACTAAATATGGATGTGACAGTTTTGCGCGGAATTGCCCTGGACCTCTTCTACATATTCTGAGACAGGCGATTTTTAAAAGCGCCAATTTGAAGCACCTCTAGCCTACTAGACAAAGCATGTATTTTGAGCAAGCCTACATTCACTGCCCACCAACGTGATGTTCCTGGGTTTCCAGGATTTCGGGTCAACATAAAAAAAACAAAAAAATAAATAAAATTAAACTTGCTGATTTCCAGGAACCAGCTGTGGAATATCCATCCTGGTCTCAGCTCAAATTTTAAACTGTGTGTGATCGTAAAGTTTTAGAATATATAAGCCTTAGGCTGAATTAGGCCTACACAACATTCAGTACATTTCAGCATTACAATAGTGAAACTACTTGAACATGTTTATCATTGCAAACGCAGCACTAGAGCACATGTGGCTAATCTCCAAACTACCACACTGGACTGCACTATAGCTAAGCTAGCACAAGCTGCTTGTCTATATAAAGCTAATGTATAAGGCAGCTTGCACATTGAGAATAACATGATGATGAAACCATTTACACAACATAAGAATAGTTACAGTGTAGTGTTAATTTTGTCACCTATTTTTAATTTAGTCTTAGTCTTGTGACGAAATGTCCTTTTTAGTCTTTGTCATATTTAGTCATTCAAATATCATTTTTTGTTAGTCAAGTTTTAGTGGACTAAAAGTCTCATCATTTTAGTCTAGTTTTAGTCAAAAGAAAACTAAAGGTATCTTAGTCTTAGTCAGTTTTAGTCAACACATTTTAGTCTTTTTTTTATAACTAATTATTTCTGATTACCATTTGAGTCAAATAGTGTTTCACACATCTCAATTTTCCAACAATATTGTGTGTCCACAGGGCTACTCGTCTGTTATAATTACTCATTCTGATTTATACAGTTATAGCTCGGCTGGGATTTGACCATAGACAGTAAAAGATTTGACTGGACCACTGTCATATTAAGAGACCAGTGTTTCTCAAAGTGTTGTCCGTGGATCACTGGTGGTCCATAAGCTATCCCAAGTAGTCCTTGAGCAGGCGTGGTAAAATATAATATAGATGAGTTGTTTGCAATATTGAACCAACTTGTATGTAAAAACAGTTCTGCAACACTGTCTATGTAAGATTTGCCAGTTTAAATCATACAGTATGAATCCACACAATAAGCAAAGTGGTTCAGTGAGTAGGCCTATTGTGTAGACTAATTATAGGCTACTGTTGAAGTAGGTCTAATCTTTTTTTTTTTTTTTTTAGCTAGGGTTAGTTTAGTGGTCCTGAAACTGAAAAAGTTTGAGAAACACTGTAGGCCAAAGTATTAATGTTTTACTCCGCCTTGCTAGATGGCGATATGCGCCCAAACACAACACATTCCCCAATCAGACTCTCCATCTTAGCCATAGCTAACCTGCTAGCGAACTTTCTATATTAGCTTACTTGCTAGCAAACTTTGCATCATCAGTCTAACTAGTTAAATAATTGACATTACATGATAAACTTTTTTTATATGGACATTCTGGGGGATGTTAATTTGTATGAGAGAACCTTCAACTTCTGGGTATGTAGCATTGTGGCATAAAGCTTATAGTTAGCTTGCTAACTCTTGCAGAAATCTCCAGTGTTCTTGTTCCATGTAGTTTCGTGTTGCAGCCACAGGGTTGCAGCAACAGCACGTGAACTAGCCTACAGGAAAGCTGTTGCGTATGAACTCATTCGAATATTTTGAAAACATAACAGCTAGATGTTCTGTCTTCTCATTTTGTAGACGAAAATGAAGAGATTTTTATCTTAGTTTTTATTTCATGCAAAACATTTTAGTCTCGTCTTTTTTCGTCAACAATAATGCATCTTAAGATAGTCTTAGTCAGTGTTTCAGGACAATACTGCCGTCTCGTCATCGTCTCGTCTTAGTCATGAAAAAAAAGGTTGTTGACGAACATATTTCCTCTCCTCTCGTCTGACGAAATTAACACTAGAACAGTGTGGAATTGTGGGTTCAGCAAATAAATTTCGGACCCGGACAACAATCTAAATAACATGTAAAGCAAGTGACAATTAGCACGCTAGTTCACAAATAATGCTTGCCAATCTCTAAAACATGACTTTACAAGACACATAAATCATCAACTACACTCAAAACAGTTAACTGAAATCATTATAAGTACATTGCATGACAAAATACGAGACATATGTACTTAGAATTACAAGAAAACATCGTTTATCCCAGACCTCACAAATTACAGGGACTTACCCAGTATCTCATAATCTCCAGTCCGGGTAAACGCAACGCGAATCCCACTGTCACACTGAATCAACCTGCCGCTAGATGGCGTAGTTGCATCACTTTTAATATGATTTAACTAGCAACTCCTTTTACTCCGTTACACATGTACAGTGCCCCCACCACCCCCCAACATTCTAAATCAATTGTATGCACCATATTGCTATGTAGCATGACAACCTTTTTCATATGCAATCTGCATAGTTACATTGTCAGATTAATCTTGCTCTGTCTCAATTAAATTTAATCAAAAATGCCCTCCTATGCTGCTTCCCTACTTTCTAGCTGCAGTGTATATCCCTTAGCAATAAGTAGATGTAGCATATTAGGTCTTGAAATATTCACAAGAATCCCTAGAAATTGAATATTGAATAAATTGTTATCTTTCATTTGAGACCAGGATTATGCTTCTACACCAAGAGGTTGCCACACAGTAAGCCTTTTATTGTTGCCTTTTGGGTAACCAAAAGTCCTATGGGGAGTTTCCATAGGGCATTTTACAAAACGCATGAGCCTACCTTGGCAAATAATGGTCTAAAGTAGGCCTACTCATATTTCATTCTATATTGATCTACTTTGAGATACAGATTCACAAAATCTGGTAGTGGGCATCAGTTGTGTTTCCAAGACAAAATAAATGACCAAATAACCGCCTAAAAAAATTCTACCCTTCATTCTACCCTTTGCCACTCTCTGACAGTTCATCACACAGTCAATCTATTGGTACCAAAGGAAGGCCTCAGCTTACAAAAGAGGTCAAGCACTTGAATATAAGTCAAAGTATGTGCAAACAGGGCCATTGATAGTAGGCGGTGTGCAATTTTGAGCAAAAATACAAAATGGGGGGTAAGTGTAATATTCCCATAGAAGCAGGCAGATTTTTTATTTTTAAAGGCCAGTTATTTCATGGATCCAGGATACAGATAAAGTTCCCATCATTTTATTTCAGTTAGCTTAATAGCTGGTTTGATTTGCATTGAGAGATGATCTTATGGAAAGTACCCCATGCCAATCTCTAGGTATGGTGAAGGGTACAGTATGTGATGATGTGGGGCTATTTTAATTCCAAAGGCCAAGGGAACTTTATCAGGATGTATAGTATCCTGGATTCATCAAATAACTGGCCTTTAAAAATAACTATGGGAATTTAACATATGGGTGTGTATATGCCCCTGTATTTTAAGGAAGAACGATTACTCATTATTCATGTCCTTAAAGGTTGGATTTGTCCTAATTGTTTTAATTTGGGCATTAACATCAATTTCCAAAAGATTTTTTGTATTCCTCTTTTTAGTCAACTTTAGCATGGGTATGAAATAAAACAAAGAAAATAGACTGGAGCACAATTATTCAGACAACAAAAATTACTAACGTTTGGACACAGTGGTGTCGAAACGTTAGTCGTTTTTTTGTTTTCACTAAGGAAAGACTGCAAGTTGAATCAGTGTGCTCCAGTCTGTTTTTTTGTTTTGTTTCGTTTAAATAGTCTACCATCCTACCGCTGTGAAGCACCCGATTCTGCAGCTTCAACTGGATGACGCATGGACAGAGTATCCCACTTTAATCAGATAAAGTACATTTTCATTAATGGAACCCTAAATAAAATACTAATCAATCAATGAAATGTACTGTTTGATGCTATCAAAGTATAAACTAGTAAATATCTCAAGGGTGCAAAGATGGATCCATCACTGTTGAGTGAAAAGCTGCATTATTCAAACACACTGTCCATAACTGTTTGTCTGACAACTGATGTAGTGGAGTGACCTACATTGATTTCAATGATCTGAATTAAGTGCATGTTAATGCAGTGCATTTCTGGTTGAAGACTGTGTCAACACCAAGCCACTTATTTTGCGTATCTGATAGTAATCAGTGAAATACCAGGCCTTTATGACTGTATTAATGTTATATGGTTTCCAAATTTCACATATACTTCCAGACCCAAAACTTGCAAAATATCACTTAACACTAATACAATATGACTGTGAAACCACCACTTTTAACATTTTGAAATTTTGTTTGCCTCAATTTATAACTCTGTGCGGTTTGAGTATAATCTCATTGCCATCCACAGTGACAATGTCTGTAGATGCAAGGCCCTCTGTACTGCAGGGAAGTCCTAAACCCAAGATGACGCAATAACCACAAACCTCCCTTTGAAGCATCACTTTATTATTATTTTGTCAGCATTTAAACTTTGCAGTTTATGATAATAAGCAACATACGGGGGGAGGGGGGGGGGGACATAGGGAACAGTGACTAGTTGAAAGAGGGTGGGTCGGTTTTATGTCATTTCCACAAAGGCCTGACAGACATTTTGTGTTTGCTTTACTGGCTCAGCATCTTTGTTCCGTGGTGGGTTCCCACCCACGTCACTGCTGGATCCCTCTGATGTGGCCGCGCAGTGTGCGACTGGGAGCACAGCCCCATATGGTGGCTTCCCTGTAATCCGCACCGTGCTGGGGGTGGGATTGCTCCACTCGGATGTCCATTTTTTGGCAAACGTGATCCAAGGGTCGTAAAATGGAGGGGTGGCAGTGCTGTGATCCAAAGATGACGACGTTGATGACAGTGGACAGGAATCCTCTAATTGATGTTCTGCAGTGATCTATAGGATTTGGCATCGTCCATCAATTTTGCAACTGTTTCTGAGTTTGTTGAATGGTCATCCGAATAAATCCTGGGGATGTGTGTTTTAAATTTTTTTATTAGTGCTACAGCTGCAGTATTATGTCAGGACACATGTGAAAAGAGAAAGGATGACTGAAATAACTTTCTTTGAGCACAGAATGCCTCAAGTGGTGTCAACTGCCTAATTGTGATGCTACAGTTGGGTATTTTTAAACATAATCACATTTGTATCCTTGAACTGATAAACCCATGCCCATGTGCCAAAGTTCTGACATTTTAAAAGGATTGAATGTTGTATTCATGTATTTGAATTGTATTTGATGTTCGCAAGAAAGTTGATAACCACTATGTGTGTCATGCACCAAAAGATTGAGACCTGCAAATATGCATACACAAATCAATAGGTATATTATGGTTTATTATTGGAGAAATATAATGAGACATATAAATAATACATATAATTAGTCACTACCTACATGCTTACTTTCATACAATTCATAAACTTACACAGTTAACATTTTGTTGAATGAGACGCAGTAGGCTAAATGATAGTGTACAGATTAGAGATAGGTCTCTAGATAGGTCTCAATTGTAACCATTAACTTTTAACTGAAATGTAATACACTGCATGTACACTGCATGTTGGTGTCAACTTTCAGGTAGTCTTTCTGGTTATGAACGTTCCATTTAAATCTAACCATAGTATCTTGGCAATAGGATTCATTTATGACTAGTAACTTGTAAGATTCTGCAACGTTATTCTTTCACATTAGTTTTGCATTATAACCATAGCCTTCTCTGTTTTATTTCAAGCAAATCGTTTATTAATGCGATTTTAAACAAATACACGCGATGTAAGACCACACAAGTCAACTGGGCGAACTTCAGTATGAAGTGGCAAACTGTAAACGTAATTTGTGGTTTCGAGGTGAGAGTAGTGAGGTGAAATCAGTTCATTTTTACTCGGGACAGCCAATTCAGATGATCACAGTTGCATATGATATACACGTAACTATGCGGTTATATCCTCCTAGGTTACTTTGCTGAAAAAAAAAGTTTGATGGGATTTGCTGTTTACACTCAGCGATTCGTGCGCGTTAGGACAGCAATTGCACCCAACCCCTTAACTCATGCCTCGCAGGCTCAAGTCAGATCAACACCGACATACTTCCAGCGCGTTGGAAACTGTGTGTGTGGGGCCCCAAAGACGTCAATGAAACGTCAAAATGATACAGGAAATCCTTTGAATAAACCTCTGGGTAGAAAAAAGAGCCGTAGAACAGAAACCATAGGCTACTTCTTGGGGAATAATTAGAAAGGACAAGTCTGCAAGCTTATGCTAGTTGAGAATACATTTACATGAATCCTAGTCATTGTGAAGTTCACATTTCAGGAAGGCTGGTGTACTAGTCTAATCGTTTGCACTTGCAAGGTAGTGTGGTTAGTCTTTAGAGACCCAAGAGAGCGTGAAGTTTCAGTGACTCATTAAAAGTCGTAAATTATTTTTCGACGTACGTTGTTTTTGCAATAAAGTAAGCTGTAATAGTTAGTCTAGTTCTATGAGTAGGCTACAGATATAGCCTATAGTTTAGGATGTGTTTTAATCATCGCAGAATTTTATATACAGGCTAATTTAAATCGACACAGTTTACACCTAGCCTACTGTAACAGGCCTGTACGATCTCATCCTTTATCTTAAGCTACATTCTGGATAGGGAAATGTATGATAGCCTACGTTAAGCTATTTCGTGGGTCTTTCCTTGAGTTGAACACTACAGTTCAACGATCAGTTAACTTTTTTAAAAAATAGGCTAGGCTTTACAACGCATTATGAATTATGTTTTTCAGAACGACAGGAGAAGCTACCCTGGACTTTGTAATGTCACATCCTTGTTTTTGTGTGTACCTGTTTGAATTCTGTGACCATGTTCTCTCGTAGCCTGTGTAATAAAAATGGTCTTTTTCATTTGCATACACGAATTTTGTGCAGAATTAGCCGATGCACAATGCGTTGTTAGAGCACGTTTATGGACGGGGTCGTGTTTTAAATTCCTATAGCCTATTAACAGGGCTATAGTTTTTTTTTTCAGTTGACTCAATTAATCACATTTTTGTTCAGGAGTTATTCTACATTGGAAACAGACATGGCTTTGAAGTGGCTTATTCTACACACCAGGCTGCTTTGCACGCATCATGCGCGCGCGCGCTCTCTCTCTCTGTCTCTCTCTCTCTCTCACACACACACACACACACACACAGAGACAGACGCGTGCTGACGTCTCGAAGGCATTTAGGCTGTCTGCCTCTGCTGCAGCGGCTATCACAGCTTTATTTCTTATAGTTTATCAGTTTATTTTTGCTGACGAAAGACCGGCTACTAAGGCAACCAGTTTAATGAACATGGCTGAACATTTGATATTCGATACATTATGTGTATCAGTGAAAACGGGTTATTTGGAATGATTCTGTTCAGTCAGAAGAGGATTTGTGTGATAAGATCCTGGGCTGAATTGTAACACAGCTTGCCGTCTTATGTCAAAAAAGAAACAATTTTATGAGCTATGGCAAGGTTTCGATAATTGCTTGGTTTATTCACGCAATTGCAACAGCATGTTCCCATTGCTTCCTTATGGCTATCGAGCGAAAACAACTCGGTAAATTAGGCGTTAATGATGCGACCCCTCCGTCAGTATTGAGTCTATGGATACCTCTATCGCAGTTTGTTATTATTTTTCATAGAAGTCTCAAACGGTCCTGCCTCATCGCCGCTATTATAACGGAGGATGTCCAACCCTGAGAAATTACTCCCATCACGCCCCCAATCCCCCCTGACCGCTGGGAAAACACACAGATCCGGAGACAGCGTTCACGTCCACAGCAGCAGTGTGTCTCCGGAGGGCGGTTGGGCGGGCGGCGCAGCTCTTTACGCAGCGACACCCAGGAACAGCAGCAGCAATCAGGGAGGAGGAGGCAACAACACCGCGGCCAGCAGCGCAGTCCTCCGCGATCCCTCGTCTGCTTACCCCGCGTTCTCCTCGCCGTCGCCTTCCTCTCCCTCTGGACCACCACAGAAAGGAGGCGGACCGAGTGGGGGCAGAGCGACATTGCCTCTCCCGTACTTGCTGCGCACCATTCACGGCTTCCCCCTCCACGGACTATTAGGACTTCATCCCTCCGCGTCCTGCTCGGGTTATTTCCGTAAAAGCGGAACCGCCTTCAGCAGGAGTCCCCTACGAGGCACGCTTTTCTCTGCCGCTCTTCCCCTCCTGCGCCTGCGGTCAGACATGGAAGATGGTCCGCCTTCAACAAGCTGTTTCAGAAGGTTGACTGACTGTTTTCTCGGTTCAAGTAGGTACTTTAAAATTACATTATGAAAGCAGTTAATCATCAACCCCAGTGTAAAGGAACGATAATTTGCACAACTTTCACTGCTATAATAGGCATTGTGATTAACTTTTCTGCTGTTTTATCACGTCGAATCCCGTGTGGCCATAGTCCTATCCAGACTAGTTGCGCAGGATGTCCTACTGTATATTGGCGAGTCATGTGTGGACAGTTGTATGGTCAATCCTTGACATCCGTCATTTACAAACCGATGTTTGAGAAAAGACAATGCATTATTTACCAAGCACGTGCAACACAGGGTGTGGACGTTCTACTAAAGAGAGCCGAGGGAGGGGGTCTTCGATCAGCCATGGAGATACATGGGTTTTGTGCAAAGTTTAAAGGCAGAAACGTGGCTCATGTCAGCGGAGTGCTTCTGATATCAAATTATAGCGCAACGACATATATCAATATGCAAGAGACGTCCCACGGCAGAGAACGTATGGCTACTGAGGTCAGCAGATAGCATAAACCATGCGAAGCGCATGAAGACGATAAAACTATTCCTAAACGCTGACAGTGTCTCTAATACTGCACACGATTTGTTTCTTCTCACTCTCCTCCCGTTGAAGCGTTTTAACTGTAACCAAAATACAGGTGAATGGTTGAAATTATTGTAATTAAATAGGACTTTTGCATTTAACCTAACCTAACCACTTTTCTAATCGGCCTTTTTATTGCCTTGTTGGCAGCAGCTACGTGAGGAGCTTCCGCATATTCCCGTTGTAATGATAGGCGTTTTCCCAAGGATGATCTTCACCTGTCTCAAGACCTCTCCATGGGCACTTGCTCTATCCAAATGCAAAGGGACAGGTTGGGTTCAGTAATGCCTAGAGGCTTGCGGAGAGCTCGTGTGTCCAAAGTAGACTGCGAACAGGTGCAGCGTTAACTCCTTTCAGTTCAGCATGTTTGAAAGGTGTTGCGCTGACAGGGCTGGAATGTTAAAGGTCATACATGCACCATTGGGGGACAACTGCATTTGTTGATCAGCAGGTATTCCTAACAACTGAATATGACATATTGATAGTTGTAGGACAATACTCCCTATAATTTGTTTTGGCACATTGAATACTAGTGTGAATATTTTAGTGAATTTTAGTGAATATTTTAGTTATTTTAATTATTTAGTAATCAAGTTTTCTATCTACCCAAACAGCAACCTTATAACAAATGGTTTTAAATACAATATAGCCTAAGCAATCTAAATGGCATTTAAAAATAAAGATGCACATTATTTGTTAAATTGTTACATAGAGCATTCTGTAGTTTCCCCACAAATATATGTATATTGTGTGTGATGTGGCCATGAATGGGATTTCTTTGAGTCGTGCATATAGAAACATACTGGGTTCAGTACAGTGGTGCTTGTTTCATTCTCCACATGGTGTAGTCTGCTGGCCGTTGATGTAGGCTTATCAATATGGAACAGCAAAAAACATGTCTCTCTCTCACCGCACGCACACACACACACACACACACACACACACACACACACACACACACAAACACACACACACACATACACACACACAAACACACACACTGTACAGAAAGTAGAGGGAAGTCTTAATGAGAGGGTGTGAAAGAAAATAAGTTGATGTTACTCCGACCAAAATTCTGTATGTGCAGTCGTAGGAGTTTGGTAAATCTTTCTAGCTGTGATGTTAAACCACTCTTGAAAATGGGTCCAATAACACATCTGTGATACTTCCTTTTTCTTTCTTTCTTTCTTTCTTTCTTTCTTTCTTTCATTCTTTCTTTCTTTCTTTCTTCCAAGTGAAGTTGTAGTGTGTTAAGTTGTGTGTCAAGAACAAGCAATGGCTTAATCAGTAATACATTGACTATGACACCTATTTTCCAATGCGTATACGTACAGGTATGTACTGGTTTAGACTGTAACCACTATACAGTCCCACTCCCGTTCTCCCGTATCAAGACTGTGTTGCATCTGAGTACAACCCCCTGCACAAATATTGTCATGACTTGACTTGACTTGTGTGTGTCCTTCATTTCATTATGGCTTTGCTTTTTCAGTGTTCTCTATGAGTACCCAGGAGAATATTGGTTGTTGTGTGGAAGAATTTTGCTTGTGACGTTGTTGAGAGTCACTGAGGGATTAAATCAGATGAAGAAGTTGTTGATAAAGATAATGAGTGATTGATTCAGATCCACTTCCATTGACTTTCGCTAGGATTAGCTTGTCACAAAATACAGATTTGCATTTATTTGTTCTGAGGTGGATCCCGTCTAAAAGTAAAACTGTAGTTTGGTTTGCCACCTTGCCACTTGTAACTGTTGAAGAGGTTTCTCTACAGTCTTGATTGACTTTTATTTGTTTTGCGATCTTGATGGGCCTGAGGTTTCTTAAAAGAGAAACATGGCCATACTTTTTCAACATGATATAGCTGAAGCCTTAAAATTTTCACCACTTTAGCAAAATAGCCACAAGCACTTCTAGCCATTATAATGTAAGTTAAGTTGAATGTCATAAGGACTGGCCTGCACTGATGACACAAAGACCATAAAAAAAGCAAGGTCTATGTGAATTATCCAACT
>NC_063206.1:15346193-15353693 GCF_017589495.1 Alosa alosa | reverse complement strand
GGATCCTCTGCTGGACGAAGCCCAGCCTGCGGGCCACTGCTGCTCCCCTGGTCCCGTCCACTCCATCCTGCCCTACTGGAGGTCAGGGGCTCGGTGGCCAGGGGGAGGCTTGCTCTCATTTCATTTCGCCGACCTCCTACTCTTCATCCTCCCTCTTTCCCTCCTCCCTCTCTCTCTCTCTCTCTCTCTCTCTCTTATAGTCTATCTTTCCCCTCTCGCTCTCTCTCCCTCTTTCTCTCTCATCGTCTATCTTTCCCTTCTCTCTCTCTCCCTCTCTCTCCCTCTCCTTCCTTCCTTTCTTTCTTTCTTTCTTTCGCACGTCAGTGTCCCAGCCGTGCTCCAGCTCTCCCATAGATAAGATAAGAAACACATGCTTCTCCCACCTCCTGGCAAGGGAGTCCCAGGCGGACCTGCTGACGCACGCACCCCCCTCCCCCCCCCTCCCTCCCACACCACACCACACCACACCACACTGCCGCCTCCCCGCGCCTCGCCTCGGCCTCATGTCAGGCCAGTGAAAAGTAGTACCTTGGCAGAGTGCCCTTGACACGGGGCCAAGACGAGAGCACTGCAGAATAAGCTGCACTTTTCTCCTCTTCTCTCTCTCTCTCTCTCTCTCTCTCCATCTCCCTCTCTCTCTCTTTCTCTTTCTCTCTCTTATGCTTTATTCATTCATCTTTTTTTCTCTTTATATCTGTCCTTCATTTTTGATTAGAATTTTGTATGTTTTACTACATGTTTTTCTTATTTTCTTTTCCTTTGTTTCTGTTTGTGTTGCCATTTTTTTTTTTAAAGAAAGGTAGGCCTACAGACTTAGTTGCGACCCCCTTGGCTTTGCTCTGTCCAGTCCAAAAGAAAGATGATGTGAGTGCTTGCTGTTTTTTTTTTCTCTACAAGCCTTTTCCTTTGTTCCTTACTCTGAAGTCCCAATTGAAATAGTCTAAATCTCAATGACAAAGCCTGAGTTCTCATAAACATAGCTGACAAGGAAGAGATGAATAATGTAAGGAAGGGGAGATGGGATATGCTTTTACTGGCAAAAGCCTCTGTGTTTTTTTCCATGGCATTCACCATGTTTTGTTGAGGATTAAGATATTACCACACAATAAGCATTTTTCCTCTGCGTCATTTGTATTGTAACGGAAGAAGCTAGTAGACGTAATATTTCATTGTTTAGCTGACGCGTTATCATGCTGTAAATAAATGTCTGGTTTCTTAAGTGATAAGTGATTTTTTTTTTATTCATGGACTACTTGTGAAGTCATGTGCTGTTTTTGTACGTTGTCCAAAGCCACGTCTGTGTCTGCCGTGATCTGTGCTTAAATGTTGTGTGCATAGGCCAAAATCAGGCAAGTTGTTCCATATTTGGTCGTGTGTTCACTAGTCAGAGATCAGTGAAAGCTATTTTATATTTGTATCACTCTATATTGAATTAGTTGATTTCTTTTGGTGCCAGATTGGCTGGCAGAAGCAACACGTGAAGTCTTGTACATAGTGTTACACATTTACTGTAGCTGGAAACAATTGTTCTATTTCTGCCGTACGTTCTCTCTCCCATTTCCTGCAAGATGTAGAATAGATTGGTGATGATATTTTGACAGTGCAGGGAGGTCACGTGAGAGAAGAAGGAGCAGCCTCTTCAGCTAGACAGCTCGTTTTCTATTACGCACACAAGGGCAAAAAAAAGGGAGAGAGTGAGAGGAGAGAGAGAGAGAGAGAGAAAGGGATGACGTCATGAACGACGTCCAGAGGGATCAGTGACATAGCAGCTGAACTGATCTAAAAAAGGGGATGAAAGAGCTTCAAAGTAAAATAAGGACAAACGTGAATGTGAGCATCAGAATAAGGCCTTGAGTCGACAGATAACCTTTTTTTTCCTCGCCTATGATAGCAATCTGTAGTTGAGCACCGTCAAGCATCTAATGCTGCCTGGATTCAAGTTGAGATATTCCACTTATTGGAAAAATGTTTTACGTTCTTATGACGCAAATGATCATGGGCTTCTGTTTTGGTTCCACCTTTCCACACGGCTTGCTGTGTCTAGGTGACGGTGCGGTCAATTGTGAGCGTGCTAGCCAGATATATGTCCGTCAAATCTGAAGTGCTATCAGGCATTCATTCTGTTTCATTGTCACCCTTGCCATGGCACGTGCGGTTCAAGTTCAAGTCCCAGTGTGTTTACCATATACTTACACAACTCTGAGCTGCATGCGGTGAATTACTTGTGCAGGACCATGGTGCCTTTTTTTCCTAACATGAATTTGCTAACATTTCTCCTCCCGGGATGTTCCAAATGGTTGGTGTGTGTGCACATGTGCTGAGCGGCAGAAGCCCAGTGTATTGTGTAGCAACCTCCAGGACTAATCTGTTCTGTATGTACAACTCTTTCAGGCGCAGCTTGACTTCACCTGGGAAACACTGTAGTCTTTTGTATGTGCATGTTATCCTTCGGGCCTGGTGTCATGTTTTCGTTGGCCCTGGCTGCCTGGATAAGGGCAGGGGGCATGACATTATATGGCAACTACGGAGGGTGCTGATGGTGTGTGTGTGTGTGTGTGTGTGTGTGTGTGTGTGTGTGTGTGTGTGTGTGTTAAGGTGAAATCCTGTGCGACCTATGGAGCCGAAGGTCTGTCTTATACATCCCTGTCAGATATTTTTGGGTAATGCCCATTTAAATTATCCGCATGGACACGGAAAGATTGTCCCTGGCAAGGATAGCGGTGAGCCTATCCAAAATAGGTAACCACCTCCTCCTGTGAAATCAGCCGCAGAGGCTTGGCCCCTTCAGCCAAACGAAACAAGATCCCCGAAATGCGGGGGGAAAATCTGTTTCCAGAGAGCGAATCTGAAAACGGGACGCACCTCTGTGATACGGCCCGCCCGCACGCAACCAACAGCGGAGACCCGGCGTAGACGTTCAGCTCGAGGGAACATGATTGATGGGCTGCTATGAAAAGAGCCATGCGGATGGCCAACTGCTGGTGTCGCTTCGTGAAAAACTTGGCGCCGCACCCGCACTCGGACTCTTAAGGGGTTGTTTTCTCCAGAGAGCGAGAGTGCTGACATTTGGATTTTTCTAAACTAGTTTGGGAGTTAATGTGTCAGATAGATATGCCCGTGTAGTGGGAGAAGGTCCATGAGTGGTAGCAGGGCCGAATGTTTTCCTTTCGGGGGAAACCACAGTCCCATTAGATGACAAGCATCCCTTGAGGGTGAGAGAATTGGGACATTGTCCGGTCTTGAGAAGATTTGTCCATGTATGTGCATTTGTGTGTGTGTGTGTGTGTGTGTGTGCAATTTTTTTGTGTGTGTGTGTTCACGCTGTTGCGTGCAAACCACGGTGACGCCATTGCTCTGGCATTGGTGGCCCAAGTGGGAATAGACCTCAGCTGAGGATTTGACCGTAGTCACAGGTCAAGCCGCTGACCACGACCCCGTCCTGCATCACAGCGGTGCTGAACTTTTCCATCGCTCCCTGCCGGACGGGACTGGGACCCGTGGGGACCACATCAGCTGGGATGGGCGGGGATGGACAATGCCCTCGAGGGTCCCACTCCCCCTCTCCAGGGTCTGGCCTGTCACTGTCACAACAGTCACATGGGTCTACACTGCGCACGTGTAGTATGTGTGTGTGTGTGTGTGTGTGTGTGTGTTGGTGTTCGTGTGTGTCTCTGTGTGTCTGGGTGGCGCATCAAGATAAGTGAGAGGAAAAACAAGAAGGAAGAGGGAAAAAAAGTGGAGAAATCAAAAACAGGAATGTTTGTAATGTGCTGGACAAAACCCTATCCATCACTATTATAAGGAGAACACTGGGCCACATGCCAAACCCAACCTTTGGTTCCAGTGGATAGTTTCTGTTTTTCTTTTTCACTCTATCTCCCTAGGTCTGTGAAAGACAAAAATGGAAAGGTCAAATATGATTAACAAGGCTTCAACAGTGAAAACCCTACTTAGGACCTTTCAGGATCCCCTTACAAAGCCCAAGCCTGACTGATAAGAGGTGTCAGATGGAGAACAGGGCCTTCCCCTTCGGATTATATTACAACAGGGTCCCCGGCTTTACAGGATGGCAGGCGCTGAGCTGATTGAATTGAGGTTTTACTGACAACCTCACATTGCTTGTTGCACGCTTGTCGTCATTGCGTAGCATTCTTGCAATCAAGTTTTTTTTAATTTATGTCAGTCATGTAGTCGCAAGAGAATAAGATCGAGCCCACTGCATACCTATCCCCCAAGGTCACTGTCTCATGACAGGTGACGTCTTTGCTCGGCGTGGGTGATGTCAAACTGTCAGCTATCTCGCATCTCCAGTTGGGTGCTTCATTCGCCCTTGTTTTCAGATGCGAGCTTTGAACAAGCACCCACTTATTATGTCTCAAGGACACCCAGGGCCGCCCTGAGAGTTCTTCGCCTGCGTAATCTGCACTATCTCCCTACCGTCACTATTTGATCTGTAGGCTTAAACGACCATGACATTTGTATCTGCTTTACATGGGAGAGTGACCCTTTGCCGTTTGTAAGCAACAAGCACGTGGTGGACTGTAAGTGACAGGAAGACATCTCTTCTGTACATGCACGCTGTGTAAATCGGATATTATAAGTATCAGGATCATATTAGTGATGCCTTTCTTTAGAGGATACATCTACTATCAGTTTATTCATTAGTTGGTATTAGTATATGTAAACCTCAGTGTAAATAAGCCTTAAGAAATGATAAATGCTGAGGGTAATAGTACATTAATGCATTTTGTGTGTGCATAACTAACAATATGCTATATATTTGATTGACTTGACTTAAATTAATTATATATTAATATAACATAATATTCAATTTGATACATTTCATGTCAGCTTTGAGATGATGGACCCAATTTAAATAATAGGTAAAGAGCAAAGTCATTCAATGAGCAAAATGCATGTGGGAGCATTGATCTGAGCCACCAATGTTTAGGTTTAGGATTGTGGCTCGTCGTATTAAGTTAGCAAAAAAAGAGTTTGCTTTATTACTAAAATCAGGGTCTGGTATGTATGTTTACTGTAGTTAGTCATTAGATTATGCTTTGTGGGGGCCAGCAAAGATGTGCAGAAGAGCTGTGAAGCCATTACCAGTAATTTGCACAAAGTTACAGGGGAGTGTTAATTACAGGAGGTTATGTGATCCAAACTACAGCTACAGTCTAGTGTGAAAACCAGTCGGCAGAGAAACTTATTACAACATTCCCATCTAATTCCAAAGGGTGTAATACCGGCGATTGCATTCCCCTAGCTTTTCCTTGGCAAATCTGTCCAAGAGAGGCCACCCAGCCCAGGTAGGAGTGTGAAAAGACAGCGGGTCTCGCTGGATAACTGCATCTGCTTTTGCCCATGAATAAATGATGGGGACAGATCTGCAAGGCACTGCAGCCAGGGAGGGTTCCGAGCCGGACAGATCAAGAGGAAAGGTGACCATGTGTACTTACATGGATAACATACACACACACACACACACACACATACATACTCATACACACACATAGACATATACATATAGTACATAAGCAAACATTGAAATCTTTGGAAGAGGGGCTACCTTCATAGTGGGGACATGAGGCACTGAATTCACTGTAAGGACATGCTACAGTATTTATGATGTAGCTTTGCAAAATTGACACGAATTTCAGACGCCATTAAGGCTCTTCACGAGCGAGAGTGCTCCAGTGATGTCTACATCCTTGTCAAAGGGAACTCCGCGAGACAAAACCGCTGCCGTTTTTTCATAATGTTTCGTTCGCCACTCCACTGCTTTTTTTTTTCTGGGGGGGGGGCGACTCCCAAAAGCTGCAATAATGTATTATTCATCAGAGGGCCCCAGCGAAGCTTGTGTCAGGGAGAGAGAGGGAGAGGGAGAGAGAGGGAGAGGGAGAGAGAGAGGGAGAGGGAAAAAGAGAGAGGGGAAGGGGGGGGCAGCCGAAGCCTGTGACTGTCAAGAAAACATTCCAAAAAAAGCTAAATTCGGGCGTTTAGTTTCCAATATTACATGGCGTAGAAGCAGCCCCTGATGATTTTTTTTTAGTTGATTATGATTGTGTTGGAAAGTGTAAGGGTTTGTGTGTGTGTGTGCGTGTGTTTGTGTGAGACTGTGATTGTGGAGGTTGTGGGGTGGTGATTTGTGGTGTAGGCTATGGGTGTGTGTGTCACGTACTGGAGAGCCCAGGCTTGTGTACTCTGTGGTTTTGGGGTTGTGTGGAGTTGGTCTGTTGTTGTGATCCCGCTCATCTTGTGATTCACTGGGTAGCTTTGATGATGTGGCATGTGATTAGACCGCTAATATTTTTGTGCTGTTCTTTTTTTACTTTAGAGAAAGAAAGAGAGAGAGAGTGTCTGAGAAGGGGAGAGAGAGAGAGAGAAAGAGAAAGAGAGAGAGAGAGAGAAGCTTAAGGGTGGAGATGGTTGGGGTTGTGAGGATGGCGGTAGAGGTTGAGGTGTCCTACTTTCTGGGGTTTGAAGCTGAAAGGGAACATGTCAGGATAAGTGTGTGTGTGTGTGTGTGTGTGTGTGTGTGTGTGTGTGTGTGTGTTTGTATGTGCATGTGTGTGTGTGTGTGTGTGTGTGTGTGTGTGTGTGTGTGTGTGTGTGTGTGTTTGTATGTGTATGTGTATGTGGTTGAAGCAAGGGATGGCTGGAGGGTTTGGATTTGAGGAGGACACTACACGGTTTACGGCTAGTGTGTATACGTGTGTGTGTGTGTGTGTGTGTGTGTGTGTGTGTGTGTGTGTGGTGTGTGTCCAGTGGTGTGTGGAATGGCTTTGTTTAGTGGTGTGGTTTTGGGGGGGGAAGCCACACATACAACACTCTCAACCCCAAGTGGAGCTTGCCAAACCAGTGAGGCAGCTGCTATTCGTCCGTCCCCTTCAGTGGCGCATCATCTGATGGAAATCTACAGTGCGTTTGTCCACTTCACTCAGTGACCGCTAACAGTACCGCATGCCCTCTTATGGTAGTCACTTTATTTTGCTTGTTTTTTAGATATTTATTTTACAGTTATTTGGCATAGTCATGTTTTACCTGACCTATAACAAAAGGATAAATGAACTTTATATGCTGTTTTGCACGATTAGCAATGATATGGCTGTATGATATGGCTGTATATGGTATTCTTCTTTTATTGCAGTAGTCACCACAATTTAGCTTTGTCTTCATTTGTGCAAAAATAAAAAATACACTTGGTCAACAGAGTGGTGTAAAATAATCATATGCCCACAAAGCTGTTAACAAGGTTGTTTTATAAATAAGCTGTCGAAAGAGGACGGCATGTCTTTCCCTCTCTTTCTCTCCCCTTGTCTCCCTCCTTTCTCTCTCTCTCTCTCTCACCCTGTGAGTGTGTGTGCGTGTGTGTGTGCGTGTGTGTGTGTGTGTGTCGGGCGTCCCCTCCAGTCTCTGATTTATTAAGCACTGCACTCTGCCCATGTGCGTCAGCAGCCGCGGCTCGGCAAGTCTCGTGAGACGATACGCTCCTGAAGA
>NC_063206.1:15338693-15341193 GCF_017589495.1 Alosa alosa | reverse complement strand
TGTGTGTGTGTGTGTGGGGGCATGTCTGTAAAAGCACAAGCAAAATATTTGCAAGTCAAAACTTGCCCATTGTCGTCATCTAACAGGATGTTTGGGAATATTATTGCCCTTTAGTTATGTACTACAGACAGAGTGGTTTTGTTTCAATAGTTTTATTATTAATTTCCACGAAACCTGGAGCTTCTGCTAAAGCATAGGTCAACAGAAAGTAAACAGTAGCAAAGTGTATACATTCAAAAACATAAACAAATACAAAAATAAAATAAAAAGAGAGAAAAATGAAAATAAGAGAAAGAGATTCAAGACAATAGCAAGCAGGCTTTCTTTTGAAAACCTGTGATGAGAATCGACTCCGACTCCCAGGCTGCCCAGAGCTGTGTCCACTTTGCAGGTGCAGAGCCTCAGTCTCGCCTGCGGCCACACACATGCAGCCACCGTCCACTTCCCCCACATCTTTTCTGCTCTGAGCTTCCCTCTGCCCAATACATGTCCACCCCACAAATGGAGGGATAGCAAGAGGAAGAGAGAGAGAGAGAGCGAGAGAGAGAGGGAGGACGAGAGAGGGAGGGAGGAAGACAGAGAATGAAAAGAAGTGTGAACAGTGTGAGGGGAAAATGGAGTTGAAGAGTAAGAGAGAAGGAGAGAGATGGGAAAATAAAGTGAGAATAATAAAAGAGCTGGACAAAACAGAAAAGAACAGAGAAAGAGAATGAAAGTAAATAACTGTAATGTGAGAAAGACAGACAGAGTGCATGTGTGTGCATGTGCATGTGCGTGTCTGTGTGTGTGTGTGTGTGTGTGTGTGTGTGTGTGTGTGTGTCTGTGTGTGCATGTCCGTGCATGTGTGTGTGTGTGTGAGATAGAGGGGGGGGGGTGGACCTGTCAGGTGTTTATGGGTCATTAGATGTGCTGGAGCGGGCTGGCTTCTCTCTGGGCAGCCAGAGTGCTTCGCCGGGACCCACCACATCCATCAAGGGCCCACGGGGCTGGCGTCCGGCCCAGCCTGGCTGCTGACGTCAGAGGCGGCCCCCGGGGGCACGCAGCCGGCCAGGGGGAGGGCATAGTGATGGAGGGGCTGGGAGGGGGGCTACTGGAGTGGGAATGTGTCGCATTTTTAAAATGCGGCACGCAGCGCTGCTTGGAGGGGGGTAGACACAGACTCACCGCCCTACCCGTGCTTGTGCCCTCTTTGCCCCTATACTGACACACACACGCGCACACACACACACACACACACACACACACACACACACACACACACACACACACACACATAATTACAAATACACACATGCATACACACAAACACACACACACACACACACACACACACACACACACAAGCACACGCATACACACACACCCTATATACAGGAACACAGACACAAAAACATGTATTCACATAGTTGCATGGGCACAGACACAGGCAGTCATGCATGACAGCTCAACGTCAGACACTCACACACCAACGGATGCAAGCAGCTATGAATGCACACACAGATGTAAGCTGGCATGCACACACAAACACAAACACACACACACACACACACACACACACACACAGACTTGCATTTAGATTCATTCATGTGCACCCAGACACATGCACCTGCACAGAAGGCTGCAGTTATTTGCACAGTCAAATGCACATAGACATCCAACTGAAAAGATATACACTCACTGACTGAAGTACACATCGATGTATGCATGAAGACACACACACACACAAACACACACACACACTCATATGGACACACACACGTTTACACACTATCACTCTATCGACACTATCGACATATTCACACACACACACATATGCACGTACAAAATCACACACGCATTTACACAAAATCACACACATGCACACACAACACACACACACACACACACACACACACACACACCACTGGCTGCCTCTGTGTCGAGGGAAGGCCAGGCTAGAACAGGGATATGATCTCACCTTTACTGTCCTGTCAAATTAAGGCTGGCCTGCACGTCCCCACGGAGCCGATGCCCCCCCACCAGACCAGTCGGGCGGCCTCCACTCCCCACTCAGCCTGCTGCTGCTGCTGCCAGGCTTTTAAGGGCCGTTCCTCAGAGCCTCTTACCCCCCACCTCCCCCCACCAGCAGCTCGCTGCTCTGCTGCTCACTCGGCGAGGTCCTCTCAGCCACTACAGTGCAGCTGAAGGAAGGGATCACGCTGCAGAGATCAGGGCTTCAGTGAAAGGGATGTTGCCAAGTGAGAGTTAGAGTGACGGGGCCTAACTGCAGTTTTGTGAGAATAAAATTAAAATAAAGAATAAAATTAACCACAGTCATTTTTTTCATACTGTAGTTGCTATTATTTTATAAATTGTGTTTAGAAATATTGCTTTGCACCATTTCCTATTACTGTTTTTTATTATTTGGTGGAAAAAATATACCGGTATTTTGTGGTCACGTCAGTTAATTCCCATTGACAATGTAGCTCCTTTCCTCACCGATACCCTCCGCAAAGCACTT
>NC_063206.1:15326193-15333693 GCF_017589495.1 Alosa alosa | reverse complement strand
TGGCTAGGTGTGATGATGTCTCCATGTCTCTGTCTCATTGGTTTATCTGTAACTAATGAGGACCCTTAGGCCTTACTGACGTCAGCATTACCCCCACCCCTCCCCACCCTGTGTCCCCCCGGCCCTGTTAAGCATCTCACACACATGCAACACACACACACACACACACACACACACACACACACACACACACTTATGTTACACCACACACATACACATACATATGCACACATGATCTCTGAAGTAATAATGTGTGTACTTGAACCCTTTCTTTCACACATACAGACACAGAGTGAGAGATAGAGAGAGAGAGAGAGAGTCATAGTTGCATACACACACATATACACGTACAAACATACACACACACACACACACACACACACAGATGCACACACACACACACACACACATATACTGTACACATAGATACACAGATACATACACACACACACACACACACACACACACACACACACACACACACACACACACACACGCACACACACATACAAAGAAGCATGAGGTAATTGATAAGTCCCAAACCCTCTGTCACACTCCCTCCTGAGAACTACCACTGCTCGGCCCAGTTCTCCAGCTCAAGCTCCTATTAGTCTCATACCTCCCTTCTCCACACACACATCCAGATATGCTCATGTGCACACCACCATGCTCAGACCCACACACACACAGTGATTCATGATCCATTCACAGACAGTCTGTTGCTGGCCCTAATGACCTTGGCCATAAAAGAAAGAGAGGGAAAGAGAGCTTAACATGGCACGTCAGGGAAAGGCAGAGGGGGAAAAAACTAAAATGTGCCATAATTCAATAAGCAACATGGAGATACTGGTCTAGAATGTACTGTTTGTATGCATGGCCTGAACACAGCTGGCAGTCTGGACAAATATTTAACCACTTTCTCCTCTCTCACTCTCTCTCTCTCTCTGGCTGCTGTGGCCATTGTGGTTTTGCCAGCATTGTCATTTTAGGTGCTCCATTCTTGTACGTAGCACTCCCCTAACGAGCCCTCCGCGAACACGTTTGTTTTCACCATCATTTCTCTGAAGCCTGTTTTGTTGTTTCTGTGTGTGTCTTTCCACTGTTGATGTTAGCCGCTGTGGCATTCAGCTCTGGCTGTAACCCCCAGACACAAACACACACACACACACACACACACACAACACAGCTCAACAAGAGGCTCATTGTGCGTGGAATCTGGCTGTGACGCAAAGTGCTAAGCGCTAAGCGCTAGGCTAGCCAGGACAGGTAGAGACGATCCTCTAGTCCACAGCCCCGGGGGAAACACAGGAAGTTCTCACCGTCTCCCCCAGGGGTTAATTCTACAATGTGCGCCACTATGGCCTCCAGTGGCATTAACCATGACTGATGGACAGCGTGCGATTATAGAGAGGAAGCTGTCGTACAGTTAATTACTAGGTTCTGATAGCCTACTTGCTTTAGTTCTAGGAACCTTTTGAATTGATAGACTGCTGTGCATTTTTGAACATACCAGTAGTCTCCCACTCAGGAGTGTTAATATTATTCTTGTGGACATTTTGATGTGGGTACATGGACATCAACAGCAACAATTTGAATGAACACTAAGGTAATTATTGTCATTGTATTGTGTCCAATTTGAAAATGGAGAGCGAATGCACTGTCTGCCATTAGTTCTGGAGCCAGGCCTTTTTTGCTAGAACGTTCTCTGGTGACTATAACCAGCTTAGAATAGATGGTCTAGCTGGAGTGAGGGAGGCTGAGAGAAATGCGAGAAGGAAGATGAAATTAGAAGGAAAGAGGAGTGTAAGAAAGGACTGAAGCAGATTCACTGAAAAGACTGGCAGAAATGTTGGATAAAATGTAGATTCATAAAATAATGAAATTCTATAAAGCAAATTTTGTCCAACTATAAAATTAAACCATTTTAGAAACTGGTAGTTATAATGCTATGACAATTGTATCAATAGCATATGGATAGATACCTTCAGTGGTAGGATGAGAGACATGATAGTGTGGGATTGAGAGCTTGGGCCCCTTAGGTGGTTTTCATTACATTATTTTGACTTTTAGCTGACACACTTATACAAAGCGATTTACAGTGAATTACAGACAGTCCCCCTTACAAAACATGGGGGTTAATGAACTTTCTCAGGGTCACAATGGTGATAGTCCATAGGATTGAAAACCTTTTGATTCAAGTTTCAAAGTAAGTTAGTGCAAGTACAAAGAAATTCTTACTTAAATGCTTCTTCACATACTAAAAAAAATGTCAAATTACCATGCATGTTATAGATCGACTACTTTGGGATATTGTTTAAAGTGCTCTTAATTTATTATCAGGGGTTCCTTTGACCATCAGTTTTGTTGTGGGAGCACCATCCTTTACTGCAATGCTGGGTGGAATAACTTAAGGTTACTATCGTAACCCCGGTTCTTTGAGAATATGAGTATAAGTATAAGTATATACTCTTTTGATCCCGTGAGGGAAATTGGTCTCTGCATTTATCCCAATCCGTGAATTAGTGAAACACACTCAGCACACACTAATCATGGCGTAGTGAGCTGCCTGCAGCAACAGCGGCGCTCGGGGAGCAGTGAGGGGTTAGGTGCCTTGCTCAAGGGCACTTCAGCCGTGCCTACTGGTCGGGGTTCGAACCAGCAACCCTCCGGTAACAAGTCCAAAGCGCTAACCACAGGCCACAGCTGCCCCTAAATGAGTGAGGTATCTCACATATGGGAATGCGCTCCGCACGTACCCAATCACAGAAGCTCCAATGACACCACGTCTGTCTATGTCAGACCAATGGCGTGCGCCGTGCTGGGGCTCCACCCCACTATATTTGCACGCGCACGTCCATCTCGCTAGCCTAGAAATCTAGACGCGCCCCTAGCTGCCAGGGCTAGTCTAGCAACTCTCCGTTGGCTTGTGCGCTCCAGAAATCGAAACTCAATCAGGCCAATCAAATCGTGTATAGAGTCGTTAGGTGGGCTTAACATAATGATTGATGGCAGAGTTGCAACGGTTTGGCTTGAATTCCCTGCTACTTGAAAACAAATAAGATGGATGTTGCTGTTGGCGAACAGTGTTACACGAGTTAAGCTTTTATTAAGTTGGCAAACGTTTGAACTAGCCAACTAGCTCCGCTGGTGGGAAACGCATGGGACTCATAGCTGCCGCTGTCCTATTATTGCGTGCAGAGGGAATTTGAAAGACAACTGATTATCCCGCCCCTCGGACTGAGCACTGCGAACGGTGAGTGCCCAGACCCTACATTTTAATGTGGGTCTGGCTCGTCAGGCTACCATCTCGCCTCATTCTGTGACTATATCTCTTCTCGTGCGCAGCAAGGCGGGCTGCCTGGTGAGATACCTCACTCATATTCTCAAAGAACCGAGGTTACGATAGTAACTTTAAGTTCTTTTTCAAATATTTACTCGGTATCTCACATATGGGAGATATAGACAACTCCTGCCTGGCAGATACACTCACCGAAGCAGCTCTGCCACAGACAGATCACAAGATCACCCAGGCTAATTCCCGGGCTAATTAGACCCTAGGACCGGATTCACTGTTAAAACAGACTGTGCGAGGGACGGCCTAGTCACATCCAGTCTGTAAAATCTCACAAAGGTGTCTGGCGAAGCCCAAGAGGCAGCTGCCATAATCTCCTGCAATGATACACCCTTGAATAAAGCCCAAGATGTAGCCATGTCCCTGGTAGAGTGCGCACGAACCGCCACCGGGTACCGCAAGCCACTCCTTTCATAAGCCAATCCTATAGCGTCCACAATCCAATGTGAGAGGCGCTGAGTAGATATAGGTAACCCTCTATGTGATAATGCCCATGACTCAAAGAGCTGGTCAGCCTGCTGGGAAGCTTCCGCGGCCGACTCCTCCATGAGGTTCGTGTCAGAGCCAGTTGAGGCAGCCACCTTGAGGCGCCTTTGCAGGAGAATTCAAGCTAGCTTGCGCATGCTGAACTCCCAGGCAAGCGATGCAGTAGGGATGGGTATCCCGAGCCGATATAAGGAAAACGCAGGGATTCCTTCTTCTCCTCCATGGTAACACGACGGGAAACCACGCGTAGCCACAGGGGGATATCGTGTGAACGATAACTGTAAATGCTAGCTGGGTAGCTAACACCGGGTCCTCGTATAGCTGGGAAACTCTCAGAGTTTTCTTTTTATTTAAATCAACCTCCTGCGAGTGGTAACTAGTCCATGTCAACGGAGGCTATCCTTAACGGGTCCCTCCTATGAACAGTTCAGTGGTTGCCAGCTAGAGTCCCCCCAAGAGCTGAAGAGGGGAGCTTTCTTGCGATTGCTCGCGAGAAGAGAAGCAGAATGAGGCGAGATGGACGTGCACATGCAAATATAGTGGGGTGGAGCCCCAGCACGGCGCACGCCATTGGTCTGACATAGACAGACGTGGTGTCATTGGAGCTTCTGTGATTGGGCACGCGCGGAGCGCATTCCCATATGTGAGATACCAAGTGAATATTTGAAAAAGGACTATGAATAAATGCCAGTGTAATGTAGTATTTCTTACAGTATGCTAAGGGCGAACTGTATTTATTTTCCTTCAGTAAATATGTGAAGTAAATAATATGTGATGCTCACAGCATTATCTATATTGTAGCCTATATAGTGCATCATCTATTTTGTAAGACTGGCATGTTATGCAGCAGGCTGAACAGGTTGGCGTCTTGGCTGTTGAATCAGGTAGAGAAGTGGTAGTAAGAGCACTAGGAATACTGGTAAGTAAAACACCATGCGTAATTCCTAAACTGAGAGAGAAGCTCTTATTTACTCCGAGGTGTGTGTGTGTGTGTGTGTGTCTGTGCATGTGTGGGGTAGTGCATCAAAGTCAAAGTCAAAGTCAAAGTCAGCTTTATTGTCAATTTCTTCACATGTTCCAGACATACAAAGAGATCGAAATTACGTTTCTTCACTATCCCACGGTGAAGACAAGACATATTTTGCCAATTTAGGTCCACAGACAAACATAACATTCAAGTAAACAAAAAAGTAAGTAAATAAGTAAATAAGAGGGCACATATAATAATGAAAAAATAAGAGCAGCAAAATTTGGTTTGGTGCATGTATTTGTGTGTGTGTGTGTGTGTGTGTGTGTAAGAGAGAGAGAGACGACATGCCATGCCCCCATGGCCATGCCCCCATGCATCACTGGAGCACCAGACTTGTGTTCTGTGAGCATTTACACAGATAACTCCATGCTCTTATGAAGTGACCACCATCTCAACTCCTCTTTTTCTGTCTCTGCTAATGTATCTCTCGCTCCCTCTTTCTTTCTTTTCCTCCCTCAATCCATCATCTCCTTTTCCACACTGATATCCATAATGCACAGATATATTGCGCTGAAGTGACACTTTACTCTGACAGGTAGGCTATGTGTGTCTCTGTGTGGCGTTAAACCCAGGCTTGCTGATTTAGGCTAGTCAATGGTGAGCTTGTAGAGTATAGCTGACTCCTTCTAGTCAATGGTGAGCTGGTAGCATATAGCTGGCTTATTAGGCTAATCTGTCCTGGTAGTTTATATCTGGCTGAGGCTAGTCAATGCTGTCCTGGTATATAGCTGGCTGAGGCTAGTCAGTGGTGAGCTGGTAGAATATAGCTGGCTGAGGCTAGTCAATGGTGAGCTAGCGTATAGCTGGCTGAGGCTAGTTAATGGGGAATTGGTAGCGTATAGCTGGCTTAGGCGAATCCATGCTGTGCTGGTAGCATATAGCTGGCTCATGCTGGTCAATGGTGAGCTGGTAGGGTATAGCTGGCTCATGCTGGTCAACGGTGAGCTAGTAGGGTATAGCTGGCTGAGGCTAGTCAGTAGAAAAGGGAATACAGGTGCTTGACATGGACTTTGTGGGGTTAACCAGAGGCGCATCAACAATGTGTTATAGTACACTCCCAGTCCACTCTTCAGTCCTTCTTTGTGTCATTCAGTGATTCAGTGTCTCTCTTTCCCTGTTTTCCCTCATCTCACTATCTAACCTTTCTCCTCATCATTATCTTACCCTCATGTTTCTCTCTTCAGTCCTTCCACTTCTCTCCCTCTTTCCCAGTATCTCTCTCTCTCTCTCTCTCTCTCTCTCTCTCTTACCCTCCAAGTGATGTTATTTTCTAGGAACACGCTGTCCGTGTCTGTGTCCCGTGTTTACAGCAGGTTCCACAGGCTTCTCACAAAATGGGCAGCCAGTAGCGGTGGAGGCCCTGGTGGTGGGAGGGGCCACGCCAGACCAAGCTCACTGGCTGGGTGGCTCTGTAGCTGGGGCCCTGGGGTGTGTGTATGGGTGTGTGTGTGTGTGGCCAGAGACTGCCCTCCACTTGACCTGTGACTAAGGTGTAGATCAGGCGTAAACACACACACACACACACACACATACAGAGTATATGGTGGTTTATGTATGAAGTATGTATGCATGCACCACACACGGTGGAAAATCCCAATTTAACCCCTGCACACACCACAAACGTATACCCACACACATAACATGTACACACACACAGACACACAGATACATACAAACGGACACACAGACAGCATGTGTTTGCATGTGTGGGATTCGGGCTCTGTAAAGTCCTTGAAACAAAATTGTTGGTGCTATACAAATGGAATTAAATTGAATTGAATGTGATTAGACACATTTAACACACATAAGGCATGGACTGACAAGGCACTTGCCTTCACACAAAGGCCTACTGGCACCACTAATCTGATACAGGATAGAGAGATAGATAGAGAGATAGAGGAACACTCCTCCTCACCGAATCACAGTATTTCTGCCTCAGCCTTTTTCTTACTCATGCCACTGTCAGATACTGTTGACTTATGAGTGAATGCACTGGCAGTGTGTGTGTGTGTGTGTGTGTGTGGGGGTTGTGTGTGTGCACATAGAGTATGTGGTCATATTGTATGTGAGTGTGTCTACATTCATGCATGTATCTGTGTGTATGTGCTCTCTGTGTTTGGCATGTGTGTGAGTGTCTGTGTGTGTGTGTATGTGTGTGTGTGTGTGTGTGTGTGGGTCTGTAGGACTCTGACGTTGACTCTGGCTGCTATGGAGCAGCAGGGCACCCTATGTCACGGCAACTGTTCCCTTCGCTTGCTGTCGCAACACGAGGCGCCCAGCAAGAATGTGTAAAAAAAACAAACAACCTCTAAATCATAATGTTCTCTTGACACTTTGACTTTTTCACATTCCCACACAAATGTTTCAGTGTTTTTTTATGTTCTCAAAGCCATTTTCATTCCCATGGTTGAATGTGAGATGTTATTCTGATTACAATGTGTGTTATTGACATGGAACACTTATAGGCGAAAGTATATGTGTGTGTGTGTGTGTGTGTGTGTTTACTACCCCCGTGTTCTGACGTAGTGTTATTTTCTTTGATTCCTCATAGACGACCCCGCCACAAAAGAAGTCAGCAGGGTAAGTCAAGCGCACTATGTGTGTGTGTGCTTTTGTTATGTATCGGTCATAG
>NC_063206.1:15306193-15323693 GCF_017589495.1 Alosa alosa | reverse complement strand
TAGCGCATGGCACACAGCACTGGGCTGTTCCTTAGGCCCCTTTCAAAGGCATCAAAACACAGTCACACAGGAGTAGTGTGTTGCCTCTAACCATACGTGAGTACAGGTAAGTGGGGTGGCATGGCAGCGCTGATGGGTAGGGATGGGTGCCGTGTACAGTACAGGGTTGTGAACATGCCACAGACAGGTGGATTGCAGGTGAAAGGCTCCTTCTGACTGTTGTTAAAGCCTGTCGGTCTGTTCCATCTAGCAGCCTCTGATGACTGCCTGAGGAAAGATTAGGAGCAAATATGCCTGTGCATAGTCACATTCTGGTCTGTCTGTCTGTCTGTGTGTGTGTGTGTGTGTGTGTGTGTGTGTGTGTGTGTGTGTGTGTGTGTGTGTGTGTGTGTGTGTGTGTGTGTGTGTGAACAGAGCCTGTCATATCTCATCCTCCCACGCTTTGTCAGCATCCATGCAGTACTACTGCAGAGCCCTCTCTCCCCTGAGCCCTGCAACCTGCAGCTTTCTCTCTCCCTCTCTCTCTCCCTCTCTCTCCCTCTCTCTCTCTCTCACTCTCTCTCTCTCTCACTCTCTCTCTCCACAGTGGATTACAGCAACATGCACAAATCACACAAGAACACGAGGTATAAATGTCTGCTATACAGTCACACATGACCATGCACATATTTACACACAAACATACCCACTATGAGGTTTTGTGGTCAAAATGAATTCAAGACAACTAGTGTGAGACTGCAGCTTTATTCATGGCACCGGGACCGTATTACCCACAGTATCGGAACGTCACCTACTTCCGCCCTTTTACGTGTACAGTATGTGTCACTTAATATTAATTTCTATACAAAGCAAGACGCCAGATTCCTAAAGAAACGCAAGCACCCACCCCATAAGTGTATCTACATTAGCTATGTACTAAAATGGCATTTTACCTGTACCTTACCTCTAAGAGCTGTAAACAGTGTTGTAAGGCTACGTGTACAAATCCGCTTGGTGCTCCAGTGGAATTTTGATTTTGCGACAAGAATTCTCGGTGTAACAGTTGATGTGCCCACCAGCCCAGCACCAGCTCTGAGCATGGTTAACAAAATCAGATTTTTAAGGCAGTAAATGCTCTTGTTAAGAACCAAACCAGATTTTGTTCAAATATACACACCTATGGCTACTGAAAGATGTAAGGTTAATTTATCAAATGTTATTTTGAAGTATTAAAATACATCTTCGTTTTAGAATTTTTGAACGAAAGGGACGGAAAGGAATCCGCCGTCTTGGTTTGTATAGAAATGAATATTAAGTGATACATACACGTAAGAGGGTGGAAATAGGGGACGGGCGGTAATAGATGATGTTCCGATATATAATAATTAGGCAGCTGTATTAACATGAACACACACTTACACACAGACACACTGCACATGCAGAATACACACACACACACACACACACACACACACACACACACACACACACTGCACATACTGTCTCAAAACCAAATAATTCACATACCGACAGTTTTGGCTGTCCACAAACACACACCAAAGACCCGTGGTTACCCATGCATACACATTGCACACAAACAAAGGCACACATAAAAACACTTCCTTCAAGTGTACACAAACACACACAGGTGCAGTGTGAATTAAAGATGTATTTACGGCATGACACAGCTAGGTCATAGAAAGCTAGGTCAGCCGTTTCAACCACAGCAAAGCAAGTCAAGGTTCCCCATAACTAAGATCATCATGACTGGACACTGACACTAACACATTGAAAGTGAATCTCTTTGAGCGTCAGCTGACTAACTAATGCTGCCTGTTGTTATTATGTGTTAACAGCCACAAAAGCCGATGGGTTTGCACTTTACTTCCTGGGAGAATGCAACAATGTAAGTGACCTCAACCTCAACCCAAAAGTACTGCACTGCCCGCAGTTAAGCAAGTCCTGGCACTAAGTCAGAGTGACAAAAGTGGATATTAAAGATGCATTATGGAGGACTTGTTTTGATAATCTCACTCCCACCTTGTCACATACACCTCCAGTTACACACCTTTACACTTTTCAACACACTGGGTACCCATTTAGCAGTTTTCAATGTACTGGATAATCCTATAAACAAATGTCACTGGATAATCCTATAAACCATAATTTTAAGGCTATATTTCAACATTTGCAGTAGCAACACATGTACATTTCCTCCAAATGCATGTTAGCTTTATTTGTCTTCAAATGAGTGCCATGCAACAATATGCTTTTGCAATAAGTCAGTAAGATCCTCTTCATCGAAAGGTATGTGAAGGATACAAAACAGCACATCCAAATGGCCATTTTAGCCAATATATTGAACTGTATACTGTGTGGCTGTAGAAAGTGAAGAGGTGAATGGGGCTCTTGGAACTCATGCATCTGTTCAAATATGAAGTGGTCGATACTTTTCTGAGGAAGTGTGTGTGTGTGTGTGCATGTGTGCTTGCACACATTAATGTGTAGTTCCTGACATAATTTAACACTGAATCACTGCTGTGTGTATGTGTCTGTGCATTTCAGTCTAAGTAGGTCTTGACGTAGGTCTTTAATTCTGTGTGTGTGTGTGTGTGTGTGTGTGTGTGTGTGTGTGTGTGTGTGTGTGTGTGCATGTGTGTGTGTGTGTGTGTGTGTCGTGTGTGTGACTGTAATGAGGTGAACTACTGGAATTGAATGAGACATCCAGTGACGGCCTGGATAGTGAGAGTGCTCCTGTTTCTGAATCACCTCTCCCTCTCTTGATCTCTCTATCTCCCTCTCTCTCTCCCTCACTCTGTCTCCCTCTCTCTCTCCCTCTCTCTCTCCCTCTCTCTCTCTCTCTGTCTCTCTGTCTCTTCCCTGCCTATAGAGTTTGTGTTTGTTCACCCCAACGGGGGCCAAAGAGGGGCTCCCGAGCCTCATTTCCTCCTTCCCCATCGCATTTGGTACCACCATCGCCGCCCATGTCGCCAAGACACGCAAAACAGTGCTGGTGGAAGACATCATGGGGGTGAGACACACACACACATACAGAAATATATAGTCTTATATTCACATTTATATATGACTTTGGTTGAAGACAATACTTGATGGATTTTTCAGTATATCAAATCAAATCATAAAAAAAGCATTGGCGTATACAAAAATAAAAATGATTATCAATACATATTCAGTACAGCATACCTTTTTGATAGATGGACTTCAGACCGTGTTAGGCACTTAATCAAAAGCTCTACACCAAGTCGGTGTCCACCTGACCCCCTCCCCCTGCTCGGCCCCTCAGGATGAGCGCTTCCCCCTTGGCACAGGGCAGGACTCAGGGATCCGCGTTCATTCTGTTCTGTGTCTCCCCATCCTCACCGCCATCGGCGACCTCATCGCCATCCTGGAGCTGCACCGGCAATGGGGCCGCGAGCCCTTCAACCTCAGCCACCAGGAGGTAGGCCTCACCACACAACACACACACACACACGCACACATACACACAAGTCTAGAGCTAATTTATAATTAATTTATTGCATTTTTGTTGGTTCTTTGTTAGCTAGCCAGTGGGTCTTTAAGTGTCAAAGCTTCACTGAACTACAAAAGTGTTTTTTTTACAAAACATCAATAGCACCAAAAAGACCTCAACTTATGACTAGTTTACCTCTAAAGCCCATTTTTAGCCACATTGCTGGATGCTGTTCACGTGTAGATGTCTGTGCTGAGTTTGTCCTTGATGGCTGAGAGAAGTGCCATTCTGTTCCATTCACTTGCAGTGTGTATAACATGGGCCTCTTTCTCTTTGAAGGTTGCAACAGCTAACTTAGCGTGGGCCTCAGTAGCCATTCACCAAGTGCAGGTAAGTCACGTCACTACTTTCTGTTACTTTTCTTTGTCCGGATCTGATAAGCTAACATTTCTGTCAAGGAGTTTAGCTGAGGACTGTTTGGGCTTATGCAAGCATTGTTAGTGTGTTTTGTTCTGGTTCTTCTGTGTGTACAGTACACACACACACACACACACACACACACACACACACACACACACACACACACACACACACACACACACATACATACACATACACACACATACACAGGAACATGTTTTGCTGGCCTGAAACCCCACAGTGCACCCGGACTGGGCTGTGAGTGGGCCCGGTGTGTGTAACCACGCCGTCGCTTGAACACATGCATCTCTCCTGAGGGCCAATTATGACACTGCTGAACCCAATCCCCCAGCAAACCACAAGCCTCAGGGTCTTCGTATCCCAAGGCAGACCGTTTCCCCCGACGAACCTGCAAAGCACCATGTGGGATCTCACGCTCAGGCTCTCACGGCCCGGTGGCTTGGAGCTAGCATGGACCCTTGAAAGGAGAGACTCAAGTGGGCCAAACAGGAGGGTCAGTGTGCGTTCGGCAACTACTCTGACCATTAAGCTCTGCTCTCACCTTTGACCCCTTTGCTGGACTTCCTCCATTCAGAGCCAGCGACGGCCCATGGGGGTGCTGTGGGATGACACCACAGTGCTCAGTGCGCTCCTCTTGTAATTGGCTCAGCCCTCTTCCAGCTGGGAGTTGGATGCATGTTAAATAAAATGTGTATCGCTTGCGTCGCTACATGCAGTTTGGATGAATTTTTGTAACCAACGATGCAAGCTCATTAAAATTGTAACATTGCTTTTTTTCTACTCGCAGGTTTGCAGAGGCCTTGCCAAACAGACCGAGCTCAATGACTTCCTCCTAGACGTGTCAAAGTAAGAGTCCCCGGGTATCGGATGGGGCGGGGGGATGGGACGGGAGGTGTTAATTGGATGAGGCTCGTCATTGTAAGACTAGAGCTGTGCCTGTCCATGAGCTAACAGGATAAAAGGACTGAACTGATAAGTTAACAGTCAGTTAATTAAGGTCGATCTGGGTGCTAAACATTGAGTGACATTAGAGCCAAGGGATTCTCACTCTTTCACAGTGGGAGCAATGTCTTACAAGGGTCATCACCTCTCTGCTTGATTGTGTTCAGTGTTGATGGCTGGGGCGCAGTATATAACAGTAGAAATGTGGCATCACATCTGTAAACTGTAAACAATTGCAGACATGGAGACTGGTGTAGTTACATATTTAGTCTTCACATGTCAGTTTTTTGTCTCCATTGTCAGCTGCTGAAATGCTGGTGCTTTTCCCAGAAATAGTGTGTGCACTTTCGACTTGACTTGGGGAGCGTGCAGGTCTCTGAGGTTATGTGTACGTGTGTGTGTGTGGTCTGTGTGTGTGTGTGTGTGTGTGTGTGTGTGTGTGTGTGTGTGTGTGTGTGTGTGTGTGTGTGTGTGTGTGTACGCTGTAGAAGGGCACACACATTCAATGGTTGAACAGGAGTGAGGGGAGACAGCCCAGACCATCCCGTGTTTACGTTTGGTATCTGAAGGCATGTGACTTGGCCATCCTCCTTGATCTCTGTCTTTGAACAGCTGACTAAAGACTTCCTCAACATGCTTTTTTGTGCTGTGTGAGGAGAAAAAAGCAGAAGTGTTACTGAATAGGGTGGAATGTTCAGTGGACTGTTAGTCTGTTGTCTGTTGCCAGTGAAAATAATAAATTAGCATTGTTCTGTTTATGTTGTATAAGGTGCAGTATTTTTAATTGATAAAATCAAAATCAGTCCACAGTCTACAAGAGTCAGAAAATGTTCAGTGAACTCCAAACAAGCAAAACAGTAATCAAACTGAAAGGACAATGATCTGCACATAAGGGATGGTGTTTCTGTGGCTGAGTACTACTTCTCCAGCTCCTCAGCTATGATGACATACAGACATGACAGAAAAAGCTCTCTCTCACACACACACACACACATACACACACACACACACACACACACACACACACACACACACACACACACACACACAGAGACACACACACACACAGAGAAAGTCCAAATGTCCCTGTAGCAGCAGGGCCCATTAACATGAGGACTCAGTGGATATAGCCCACCAATCTGCCTCTTATCACGGCCACACATTAACTGAGCTTCTGCTCGTAAATCTCTCTCTTGGCTCTCTCTGTCTCCTGGTGCTGATGTCATCAGTGTTATCAGATTTAATCAGTGGTAAACACACTCACACACAGACACACACACACACACACACACACACACACACACAGAGAAGCACACATACAGAGACAGAGACACATGCACACACACACACACACACACACACACACACTTAAACACACACACACACACACACACACACACACACACACACACACACACACACACACACACGCACACACACACACACACACACACACACTCTTAAACACACGCAAGCCCATCTGTCTGTGATGACCTCATAATGTACTGTATGTCTCTGAAATGACAACTTTATCTCCACCCCCTCCTCCCCTCTCATTTCTTATTTCTGCTAGAACGTACTTCGACAACATTGTGGCAATAGATTCTCTACTTGAACATATTATGGTGAGTGTATGTTATGGAAAGTTCTGCTTTTAGTGACATCTAAGATGTCTACTCACATTGGATACTGACTGTCTTTGAACAATTTGAGCTATATACTGTGTTATGTACGCAGGTCACACACACACACACACACACACACACACACACACACACACACACACACACACACACACACACACACACATATATACACACACACACACATTCTAACAGACATGTTGGATATCAGGCCGCACTGTTCTCCTCTGCTAGTTTATTTCTGCTCTGAAAGAAAAAGGAAGTGATGGAAGGAAAGTAGGGAGACGAAGCAGGGACAGCCACATGGACACAACACAGTAGCCCTCAACTCACTGTGAGGTGCTTAAAGCAATGTGACAATTGAAATAGTTACATGACTTTCATTGAAAACATTGAATAACTTAAAATGAGTTATTGTTGTCTGTATTGGCTTTTTTTCTGTCTGCTGTCACCACCTCTGTGTCTGGTTACATTCACATTGTATTTATAGTGACTTTTTCTCCACTCAGACCAGACTAATTACACATATATCGTAACACCCCCAATTATCACCACTTTTGTTCGGAAATACTAAAACAACAATGTTTTTTAACACTTCAAAATAACATTTGCTAAATGAACCTTACATTTTTCAGTAGCCATATGTGTGTAGATTTGAACAAAATCTGGTGTGGTTCTTAACGGGAGCATTTACTGCCTGAAATATCCGATTTTGTTTACCATGCTCGGAGTTATAGTGCTGGCCTGATGGGTCGCCTATTTACGCCGTTTCAACGGCACATGAACGGTTAGACTGAGAATTCTCGTCATGAAATTAAAATTCAACTGGAGCCCCAAGGGAAGTGTACACTCAGCCTTACAACACTGTTTACAGCTCTTCAAGTCACGGTAAAATGTAATTTTTGGTACATAGCTAATTTAGATACACCTATGGTGTGGGTGCTTGCGTTTC
Source organism: Alosa alosa (assembly GCF_017589495.1). Lineage (NCBI taxonomy): Eukaryota > Metazoa > Chordata > Actinopteri > Clupeiformes > Clupeidae > Alosa > Alosa alosa. Next base: position 15,316,264 of record NC_063206.1, on the reverse strand, counting down.
TTTAGGGATCCACCGTCTTGGTTTGTATAGAAATGGATATTAAGTGACACATACACGCAAGACGGTGGAAATACGGGACCGACGGTAATAGGGGGAGTTCCGATAAGAGTATACTTACAGGCTTTAACAATATGTATTGAAAACAAAGCATGTTTCTATTGTTGTTTGTATTGTATTGTTTGTATTGTTCTACATGTTTCTGTGTTTCACTACTGAATATTACTGCACAGCTGACTGTCCTAACTTTTATTTCTATGAAGTGCTTTTACTATGTACTTGCTCTCACACCTCTGTCTTCCAGATATATGCAAAAAACCTGGTGAATGCGGACAGGTGTGCACTCTTCCAGGTGGATCACATAAACAAAGAACTGTACTCTGACCTATTCGACATCGGAGAGGAGGACGAGGGGAAGCCCGTTTTTAGGAAAACCAAAGAAATTAGGTGAGCGAGGAAAAAAAACATGTGTCTGTCAGCCTGACCAGAAATGATTCACTAACGTTCACACACTCCACATCTTGAGACGTTTAATGGCCCATATCAGAAAGAATCACCTCAGCTGACTAGTTGGGGAGGATGACAAGGCTGAGGTTTCATTGGTGTTGAGTGTGGATGATGACAAGGCTGACGTTTCTGCTGATTGGTGACGTTTCAAGGCCGATTGGTCTGGATGCACTTTTACTGAACACGCCTCTCAAAAGCACTGAGAAACTTCTAAACATTTCACCGTCTTTTGCAATAATTAGACCCCAAGATGACAACAGCAATTAGCAAATAACGGCTGATTTTGTTGTTCCTGGAAAATGGCCGAGTAGTTTGGGGCGTTGGGTGTCCCAGAACTCCAGTCTCTCCAACATGTCCTCATCTCAGGCCCCATCACTACCACCACTTCACAACAACAACAACAACAAGTTCTCACAGATTTGATTGCTCTCGCATGCGTTCCTACCAGATCGGTGTATCATGCCCTGCAGCAGACCTACACCTATTTCCCGCGACACTACCTGCTCTGCCCACCACCCTGGCGGCCTGTATCTTTTGTGTTTTTTTGTGCCACCGCACCCCTCATGTGAACAGTTTAGCAGGCAGGGCAGCTCTCCCTGGCATGGAGCGAGGCGTTAAGCCTGCAGCGACGTGGCATCTGCGCAACAAGCGGGCACAACAGAGGCCCCGGTAATGAGTAACAAGACAGGGATAGCCTGTCACTTAGTGAGCGAGAGAGAAACAGAGGGAGGGAGAGAGCAGGATAGAGAGAGAGATAGAGAGAGAAAGAGTATAAATCTGCTAACTCATAGAGTGGCTGGCTGTTTTGGCAGGTGGTGGAGGAGGACTGCCTGTGAGGGGAGGGTGATGCCAGTAGCATCACCACACCAGCTTGGTTTGGTGCCGTTTTTTTTTTTTTGTTTGTTTTTTTACGAGAAGTAAAAAGCTCTGACGCTGTCCTGACACGGGCTGGTGTGTGTCTGTGTGTGTGTGTGTGTGTGTGTGTGTGTGATGGGCCGGCAGCCTGCCTTCACTCACTCTTCTGCCCCCTAGGGTTAGCAGAGCAGAGGGCACTCTCTCCTCCCGTAAAGTGAGAGCAGTTAGTCAGAGCAGGTTCAGACGCGTGAGCCCTGTCGTAGCCGTGTGTTTTATGTGTGTGTCTGATTTAGTCTGTGTGTGTGTGCTCCTCTGACAGGTTTTCTATAGAGAAAGGAATAGCCGGCCAGGTGGCCCGGACGGGAGAAGTCTTAAATATTCCAGATGCCTATGCAGACCCTCGATTCAATAGGTAAAACGCGCACACACACACACACACACACACACACACACACACACACACACACACACACACACACACACACACACACACACACACACACACACACACACACACACACTCACACACTCTCTCTCTCTCTCTCACTCACACACACCCACACACACACAGCCTGCAGAATAATATGTCTTTACGTAGTAAAGTAGTTACACGTTCTCACCATTTGCTTATAAACTGGTTCCTCCGTTTAAAGCCCGTATATGTGCAAAGCCACACAGTGATGTGTATGTGACTACTACACAGAGGCCCTGCAGTCATATCCCATGGCATGCCTGTGAAGCCATTCAGCAGGGCTAGCGCAGTGTGTTAGATGAGGCCTTGTTACAGTCACACTCTCCCCCTTACTAGTGCAGTGGTGTAGATTTGGGCGTAATCTGGAGTAAGATGATTACGCAAAGCCTAGATGAGCCGCCAATCTAGACTTGACTTTGTTTAACTCAGCTTCTAATGGATGATGGACACTCATCTGATTTTGTCCTTCTCTCTCTCTCTCTGTCTATCTATCTCTCTCTCCCCTCTCTCTCTCTCTCTGTCCCTACAGAGAGGTGGACCTCTACACTGGCTACACCACTAGGAACATCCTGTGCATGCCCATCGTGAGCCGGGGGACTGTAATAGGTGTCGTACAGATGGTGAACAAGCTGAACGGAAGTGCCTTCACGAAAACTGACGAGAACAACTTTAAGATGTTTGCTGTATTTTGTGCTCTGGCCTTACACTGTGCAAATGTGAGTGCAATATCTCTCTGTGCATGCACGCACACACACATGCACACACACATGCACACACACACACACACACACACACACACACACACACACACACACACACACACACAGATGAGATGTAAGCAAGCACATCTGTAATTGAGGTCTTAATGGTTTCTATAAAGAAAACTCTCCCTGGTCGCCTCCTGGCTCGGTCTACTCACCCGAGCTGACAGTTTGCGCCGCTGCTGCTGACGGCGTAATTACCTCAGGAGACGAGCGGAGGGAGGGGGGGGGGGAGCGCCACAGCGTGCTTTTCCACGCCGGCCGTGACGCCCACAAAGGCACACATTGTGCTGAATCAGAGGCTTGCCCTTTCTCGCCTAACGACTCATTTAGAGTGTGTTTGAAGGTTGTGGGTAAACGACGGGGAGCCATGACAACAGTCTCACACAAGCATGCGGCGGTGTGCCGTCGCCTGCCTGAGCTCCCTCCACCAGCCCCACCCCCGCCTCACCCCTCCACTCCCCTCCTCCAACCGTGAGGTCTGAGTCACCCCCTGTGCGACACACTTGCGCAGGAGTCGCGTCACATCGCTTGCTTTTAAAATTGATGAGGCGCGTTAATATTTTAAGACCACAAGCGCTTTGCCGCCTTCCACCAATGGGATTTATATTTAGACATAATTCACGCCTCAGCCCCTTTAAGGGAAGTCACTCTGGCAGAGTGGTGATTTATTTGTTGTGGTGGAAGGGGCTGGTGATGGAAGATTGGGAGGAGGCGCGCGTGTGTGTGTGTGTGTGTGTGTGTGTGTGTGTGTGTGTGTGTGTGTGTGTGTGTGTGTGTGTGCGCCGACAGCGTAATATCTTTGCCAGTTTACAAGCTTGTGATGCCGGTGGTAGCCAGGATGCTGCTGAATAGCTCTTTGTGAGTGTTGGTGGACCGCAGCTTGGCAGAAGCTCGGCGGCCCAGAAGTCGCCCGCGAGAGCGCGAGGACGCTCGGCACGCAGATACTGGAGTGACGGCAGGATGAATGGTCACCCCCCAAGCATTGTGGGTAGAGGAGGTAGAGCAGAGAAGAAGAAAAAACGAGACAAAGATTGTTGCAGTCAAGGAGGAAGAGAGGAGAGAGAGAGTTTCCAGAGCAGGGGTTTGGACGGTCACCAGTTGCGCTCGCTCGCTTGCTCGCACGCGTACTCGCCCCTGTCTGTCCTTATTTATCGTTGAGTAATGTCTGGAGTCGTCTGCGCTTGGAAAAACACAACCTGGCGAGAAAGTGATTTGCAAACAGGGGAAAATTGGCCACACGTGTGGCCCCAAGTCTGGCCGTCTGAGTCAATCAGCTTGCTCACACACAACTCTGTCTGCGCGCCGCTCTGTTTATCAGTCTGCCTCTCTGTTGGCTGACCGGACTGAGTGATGAGTCCTCCTGTCCTCTCTTCCCCTCTCCTCTCCTCTCCTCTCTTTTCTTCTCTCCTTTGCTCATTTCTCCTTTTGTCTTCTTTCTCTTTCTATCACCTCATCTCCTCCCTTCTCTTCCCCGCTCATCTTTTCTCTCCTTTTCACTCTCTCCTCTGTTCTCTTTCCCTCTCCTTTTCTCATATCTTACCCTTTCTCCCTGTTCTTTCATCTCCTCCTCTCCTTTCTACTCCTCCGTTCTCCTCCTCTGCTCCTCTCTTTGTCCCTGTCTCCTCTCTCCTCTTTGTCCAGATGTACCATCGGATCCGCCACTCGGAATGCATCTACAGGGTGACCATGGAGAAGCTGTCCTACCACAGCATCTGCACGTCTGAGGAGTTGGAGACCCTGGCCGAGCTCAACCTCCCCACACCCATGTACAAGGAGATTGAACTGTGAGTGCTGGCCGCTGCTTTGCTCATCACGTCGCTGCTCTGACACAGTGCTCCTCACAGCAGTATCGCACAAGTTCAACAAAGTCCGCGAATGCCAACACAGTCATACAAATTCCTTCATATTGCACCATCACCACATTCTGGTTTGACCAGCCTGTGAGACTCCCCGTATGCCACCCAGCCTGCACTTGTCATACCTTTACCTTTTACAAATATGCAGAGACCCCAGCCTTTGGCAAACAGGTACTACTGTAGGCTAATGTATCTGGCTTTATTTTCTGTAGATTCTCCAGCCTCTCAAGCTACCTACTGTACAAACAGTAATTTATTCCTCTTTGCCAGTCACAGGGCATAGCAGCAGTCACTGACCCTTACCAGTGTCAGTCACTGACCCTCACCAGTGTTAGTTTATCAGCATCATTCTTCACAGAAGCTCCAGTCAGTGCACTCACAGCTAATAACTGATCCCTGAGACACAACTTAGTACCTTCATACTGCAGTATATATTTACATGATGAATCATGTGAGCCATGGTCGCAGCCATGTAATCCTTTGGAAAGGTAACGTTAGTGAGATGTCAGCTGTTTTATCTTCATTCATAGTCAAGATGACATGGAGATCCAGTGATGATTTATGTCCTTCAGGTGGGGATTCAGATGAGACTCCTGAGTCCTCTCTCCTCATCTCAGATGGACTGAGTTATTGGACTTGGACTCTTTTCTGTCAACCACAGTGTGTGCAGTTGTAACCACAATAGCCCCGTTTACATGTAAGCCAAACCTGATGTTTGTAGCCTCGGCCAAAATTCCTGGGTTTAAGTTCCTGTTCCCATATAAGTGGGGGTATTGTCATCCCAAGTCTCTGTCAGAGATACTGTACGTGCACAAACAATGGCAATGATAGTCTTTTAACTCTACATTCGCAAAACATCTTTAGCTTTGTTTGTAATATGTGCGTGAGCACTATGCATGTCAGACTGCTTCATCTGGTCAGTGTCAGGTGCGGTGTTTGGGCCATTGTGAGTGTCCTCTCAGAGCGGATAAAAAGGTAGAGGTGGCCATGGATGACATCGGCGGTTTGGAATGTGGGACGTCAGCCATGGAGCCCCTGTAGTCACACAGACCTGTTTGTTCTTCTGCTCCTCTCCTCTCCTCTCCTCTCCTCTGCTCTCCTCTTCTCTCCTCCAGGTTCCATTTTGACATCAGCCCCTTTGAGGAGTTCTGGCCTGCTGTCTTTGTGTATATGATCCATAACTCCTGTGGGAAAACTAGGTATGGATATGGAACATGGCTTTTAGCACAAGATGATAGATGGTCTTTGTGGGATTAACAGACCCAGGTGTGTAACATCAAGTCCCTTGAAGCTGGGCATTAAAACTACTAAAGCCATTTGTTTCTGACATTTCTCTCTGGAAAACAAGGCTACTGGATAAAATTGGCGCAAAACCAGAAGGGGAAACGTTCAGTTAACTGTAGCCATTTGTGAAGCTGTTGTTTCGAAGTAAATAAAACATCTGCTAGAGTTTGTGACTGATGGAAGCGGCCCATCTCATTCTCAAATCCCCAATTGCAGCTTTGAGCTGGAGAAACTGTGCCGCTTCACCATGTCTGTGAAGAAGAACTACCGGCGTGTGCCCTACCACAATTGGAAGCACGCGGTGACAGTGGCACACTGCATGTACGTCATTCTGCAGAAGGTCTCGGGCATCTTCACAGAGCTGGAGGTTAGGACCCCAACTTTTAATTCTCATCAGATAGTGCTGTGAGACACTGGGAAATAGACATATGTGAAATGCTTTCAGCATGTGGAAACACATTTCAGGCAGCCAGATGGACTCTTATTTTAATTTTTTTTTTTTTTCCCTCTCTCTCTCTCTCCTCCATTCTGACTCCTTCTGTCCATCTCTCTCACCAAAACTCTTTTTTTTATCTTTGTCTCACTCTGTCTTTCTCTCACGTTCTGTAACTCCCCCTACGTCTCTTACACACACAGAGGAAAGGTCTGCTAATAGCCTGTCTGTGTCATGACCTGGACCACCGGGGCTACAGCAACAGCTACCTGCAGAAGTTTGACCACCCGCTGGCAGCACTCTACTCCACCTCCACCATGGAGCAGCACCACTTCTCCCAGACCGTGTCTATCCTACAGGTAGAGATCCCTTACTTGTCCTTATCATGCACTCTCCCCAAAATGGCTAGCCCTTTCTTTCTCTCCAATGAGCTTTCTCTCTGTCTTTCTCTCTCTCTCTCTCACTCACTCCCTCTCTCTAACTCTTTTCCTCTCTCCTTTCTTGTCCATGTCTCTTCCAGTCCAAATCTCTCCCTGTTTTCTTTCCTCACTCTCTTTCTCCTGTCATATCTGACCAAGAATATTAGGGACTTTCCCGGGATATGTGGGTTCTGAGTGCCCACCACACTGGAACATGCACGCATATTCACACACACACACACATGGGTTTTCTTCTAGTCAGGCAAACCTATTATGGCAATATCCCTTAGGGTTCTTAGCCTTTCTAAGGGTAGGGGTGCACCCTAAATCCATTACAAAGTCAACATATTTGTTACAATTTTCCGGAAAACTAAACCTAGTGTTCATTGGGAACCGGGTTTGGTTGAAAAGCGACACTAGAGTTTTCTAACCACAATCTCTCTAAAGATCTGTTCGTGGTCCAGCAAAGCGGCAGATATTAATATCAAATCTGGCACGACTTTGAAACGTTAGCCTAAAAGTATGCCAACCGCACCTCTTTTCGGCGGTTAAAACTGTCGTTTTTGGACAAGCACTAAAAGGGCTTTTTGACACGGACTGTTTCACACTGACAGTTTCTCACAATGTCTCGCCAAGGAGTTTGCTGACCCTATGCAGGACTGGGTGCTACCCCCTCTTCCACCCCATCCCAACCCCCTGTCCACCCCAAGTCTACCCCCCCACTCCTCGCTGAGGAGGCCCCTTCAGCTGTGACACTGCAGCGTAGCTGAGCCGGACGCCTCATAAGTGGAGCTTTTGCTTTTTTATTGATCTCTTTGTTTCCCATAGCTGGAAGGGCACAATATTTTCTCCAACTTGACTTCCAGCGAGTACGAGCAGGTCCTGGAGATCATCCGCAAGGCCATCATCGCCACCGACCTCGCCCTCTACTTCACCAACCGCAAGCAGCTGGCTGAGCTGCACACCACGGGGGCGCTGGACTTCAACAATCACTCACACAGGTCAGAGGGTCACAGAGGTCACATGCTCTGCACCCTAAACACCTGTTTGGGAGAAAAAGCCAGAGATGATGTTTGGCTTAGCCTCTATCTCTTATTAACTAATGCTGTCAGGAAGTTATGGTTTGAAGTGAATTATTATGAGAAGGGGAACAGAAAGCACTGCTTCCTTCATGGTGCATCCAATTCATTGAACTGATGTCTCATCAGAGTCATCAGAGTCTGACCCTATGCCAGTTTATTGAACTTAACGTTTCGGTCAGTCAGACCGGGTCTGACTGACTGAAATGTCAGTTCAATAAATTAAATGCACGGTGAAGACAACAGTGTTGCACTTTTCTTCTCCCCTTCTCTGAAGTTGCTTTTGTGAAATAGCTGCACCTGCAGTACAATCTAAAAACCTAACCTAACCTAACCTAACACCTTCTATGAAATTATTATAACAAATGATAGGTTGCAGACAGGTGTCTCATTTAGTTTCTTGTCAAATGTTAAACCTTTTTTGTTTCTTAACCTGATCAACAGCATGGTCTTGTGAAGGTTTATGCATGTCTGGGCCCATTCTTTTTCTCAGTCCCTACCAAGTCATGTGGCTTAATTAAAATCTACATCAAATCAACATCAGGCACCAGCTCATGATTAAGTTTAATGAATTGGACCACTGTCTAATTTCACTGCTAGCATTGCACACATTTTATTTGTACTCACAATTAGAAACATATCACAAAATTTGGGTAGACTCTGTCTCATTTTGCCTCATGTAAATTCTGTGGAGGTTTAGAGAGTATGGGGAAGTAAATGCATTTGTATACCTGTTCTTCAATGGGGATAATTGTTTTTTTGTATATGTGGCTGAACCAGTTACTGTATTCTGTATTTGGTGGAAGCTTTGTGGTTGGTCTGAAATGGTGTCTTATCATCTGCAGAGACCGTGTGATTGGTCTGATGATGACAGCCTGTGACTTGTGCTCTGTCACCAAACTGTGGCCCGTCACACGGCTCACAGCCAATGACATCTACGCCGAATTCTGGGCTGAGGTAGGAATCACAGGCATACAGACATCTCCACCATCACCTCTCTGCTGTGTCAGAAACACTGCTCTCATCAGTAGGGATGCATGAGGCGGACTAACATGCCAGGAAATGCAAAGGCTAAAATGCCAGTGTTGGTTTTGCTCATATTTTAGTAGACACGTACGCCTTTTCTGATCCTTATCATCATAATGTTCATTTTGAAGCACATTATTTTGCAATCAGGGCCAACTTTGAGATTTCAAAAGACTTCAGTGGAAACATATTTAAAAAATGAAAAAAAAAAAGTGCTTTTTTGTGTACCTACATATGCTTCAATTATCAATTAACAAAGACCCTTCATTTGAACTCTTCTGGTAAGAGACATTAGATCAGACATCTTGAGCTGAACACCCCTTCCTCCACTGCTTTGCACATGGACCTCTATGGACCTCTATGGATCTCTTGGATCACTGTGGCTCTCTTCCTCATGGTGGACCATCTCTCTCCCTCTCTGCCCACTGCTTCTCTCTCTCTCTCAAATTCAAATTCAAATGGTGCTTTATTGGCATGACAAATATGACACTTGTATTGCCAAAGCAATTGTTACATAAAAGTATGTGTCTGAGTACAACATATTGAGTTCAAGTTCTGAGTGACTCAACATAGGCAACAAACTTACAGACATACAATACATCAGGGCACAAATCTAAAGTGGACTGAGTAGAAACTTCAAGTATGGTACAGTATATACAACATGAGGGGACTGTGTTGAGTTAGTGTATGTGGCTGTGGCTGTGAGAGAGGGGTGCGTGTGTGTGTGTGTGTGTCTGTGTGTGTCACATGTACATGCATACAAAAATCACTCAGTGTCTCTCAGCTGGTGACAGGCAAGGACATATTGGGCAGCAGTAATACAGCTGTCTGTGTCTTCTCCCAATAGGTATAGTATTTTATTCGGGTTTGGTAGGTCATAGAAATTAGGGATTTTTTCTTTCATTTTTGGGAAGTATTTATTGCGAATTGATTCAAATTTTGGGCATTCAGTTAAAAAGTGTAATTCAGTTTCAACAACATCATCTCTGCACTGCTGGCATAGACGCTCGTCTTTTGGAAGCCATGTCTTTTTGTGTCTTCCTGTTTCTATGGCTGTTTCACTGAGTCTGTATTTCGTTAGTGTGCATCTCAAATTTGTCTCTTTTATTTTTGTAATTTAAGGTAATGTGCAAGTGTATATTTCCTGTTTAGGGTCAGATAGCATTGCATTTTACTTTGGGATTGTGTTTTAGATTGCCAATATTAGGTCATAAATGTCTTTTTAGGTTTTGGGGGGTTTGGTTAATCCAAACATTTTGTGTGGATGTGGCCTGGTATTTGGCCTTTAAAGTGTTGGATGTCTCTGGAGGAGGGTGACTGAAGACCAGGTTGGTAGGGGAGTTATCTTTGCTCAACTCTTGGTGTTTCAGGGCTTTATA
>NC_063206.1:15283693-15301193 GCF_017589495.1 Alosa alosa | reverse complement strand
AGTCCAAACTGTACACATTAGGGAATGGATTTACAAAGTTGACACAAGGACTCAAGTATGGGACTCTGACTCAACTTCTACTGAAGACACATTTAAACAGACATCAAATTGGACTTACCGCTTGGCCTTAGATGGCTTCAAACTCAACTTAGATGGCTTCAAACTCAACAAAATCTGACTCATCAGGGAGAGCACTGACTCAGAATCATCTGCATGGCATTACGACTTGCGAATCTGTCCTCACTCATAGCGTACAGACGTCTGGCCAAATACGAAATAACGTGGCAAGGGTTCCAAAACCTCAGCTTTCATGAGGTTTGATTCACAGTCAGGGGGGATGGACACACGTCTGGTGCTACCATACAGACATACCAGAGTTAACAATTGAAACAGGTCATGATTACTCAAAATTAGGCTATTCTTCTAACATCAGGTATTTCCATGAAAATGTTATGATTTTGTCTGCTGCTGGTTAAGTGAGGAATGGCCTCTCCACAGAGGCCACTCACACAGCACCTGGCCTGGCATTTGTCAAGATTTCAGACTTTAAATGAGCTGTACAAATCCTAAGTATGGTGCCTATGTTGACAGCCCTGTTGTGTTGTGCTGAGTTGCGCTGCGTTGCTGTACTATGTCATGCTGTGTTGTATGGTACTGAATTGACTGTCCTGTTGTGCTGTGCTGTGCTGTGCTGTGCTGTGCTGTGCAGTGCTGTGTTGTGTCGTGCAGTGTTGACTGCCCTATTGTGTTGTGCGGTGTTGTGTGGTGCTGTGCAGTGCTGTGCTGTGCTGTGCTGTGCTGTGCTGTGCTGTGCTGTGCTGTGCCGTGCCGTGCCGTGCCGTGCCGTGCCGTGCCGTGCGTGCTTGTGCTGTGCTGTGTTGTATGGTGCCTGTGTTGACTGCCCTGTTGTGCTGTGCTGTGTGCAGAGCTAACCTGGGCCAGTGGGAGCACATCGTGGAGGGAGAGGAGCCTCCCGGCTGGGTCCCCGCCGACGTGGCCGACGTACCCGGCGAGGAGGAGGAGGCGGGCGAGCCTGGCCCCGTGAAGGTGGACAACTGAGCGAGCCCCGCGGAGCATCCGGCCCCCCTCACCGGGCCCAGCCAACCCCACCCTCCACCCCTGCCGCAGACCGCCAAACTGCTCCTGCACTGCTGAGAGACAGACAGATAGAGAGAGAGAAAGATAAAAAGAGAGAGCACTCCATATATCCTGCATGGGACCGGAGGTGTGCAAAGGAGGTCGGGCGGGGTCATTCAAAAAGGTGATATTGTTTTTAATTTCACCACTGGAGAGAGAGAGAGAGAGACAACACAGGAAAACTAGAAAAGACGACGGCAATGAGAATACAAGACAAAGAAAACTTTTAATACGTAAATACATCAAAATAAAGTTACCTTTATTGTTATTTACAAATAAATAAAGTTACCTCACTGGGTGACGGAGGGTTGTTTTCCACCGCGGCTTCCCCAGAGCACAGCCGCCTGTGTAGGCACAGACCCGCACACCTGAAGTCCACTCCATATGGGAACCTGTCGTCTGACTGGACAGTGGCGGGAGTTTTTTTTTTTTTTTTTCGTTTGGTTGTTTTGCATTTGCTGTTAGCATTTTTACTTTTGTTTGTTTTGGTATGGGCTTTTGTTTTCCTTTTGTTTTGTTTGTTAATTTGTTTGTTTTTGTGGTCTTATTTAAAGGGGCCTTAAAAAGCTGAACCCATCTTTTATTATGGTGCGGAATATATGTAAAATCTTGACTAAACTGTAGAGAGTTCAGAGAGCAAAATGGTACTTTTTTCCTGCTGTGGTCAACAAGTCAAATGCCAAGCTTTGGACTTTTTTTAGGTTTGTTTGCTCTTTTTTTTTTTTTTTAACAGAGACGGAAGGAATGTTTAGTGCAGATGCATGTGGCAAGGCCGAATCACCACACTGCTAGTGTGTCTCAAGGAAGTTTCCTGTTACGCGGAGCAAATTTTTATTTTTTTTGCAGTACTTGAATGAAGAGATACAGCCTATTTTGTGTGAAGATGGCACAAATAAAAGATCTATAAAGTTCTATAAAAAAAATTCCGATTCACAGCTCATGCAAGTGGGTTGTGAGGGGGGCAGCATGGATTTAATGCTGATCTCTGCGTGAAGTCACAAAGTTCCCTGCCCCCCCCCCCCTTCCCACACACCTCAACAGCCCCCCTTGTCCCCCGTCCCCTGTCCCCCAAGGCCTGCGGTGTTGTAGAACCTGCTGTACATGTTGGCTTTTGATCATCGTGTAAAAGACGAAGCTTTGGGGCAGTGGGCTCCATCTTAGGACATCCAATGGTACAGGCACTTAACTGCACTGAGCTCTGTAGATGCTGAACAGAAGGGCACGTGCATGCACATATATGTTCAAACACACACACACACACACACACACACACACACGCACGCACACTCCCACATGCACCCACACACACAAACACACCCCTCACACACACACACACTTTGTTATTGGCCTCCCATTTGAATGAACTGAGAGACACTCTTGTTGTGGGAGCTGTTGTCATTTCAATATGGAGGGAGAAGAAGACACAGAATATGTTCTTTTTGTTGTTTCTTATAATATTTATTTTTCAACCAGAATTGATGAAAATGCCTACATCAGCCATGGAAAGCCATGTCCTGCCTTCAGTCCTGCTGTGTTTTCAAGTGTTTGTGTGGACATCTCTGTGGGGAGAAAGGGAGGCACTCGAGACAATGAGAGCAGAAGAGCACGGAGGAAAACGCCAGACTGACACCGAGCAGATAGCTGACCCCTGATCGAGTCATGACATTTGGACGCTCACCTAGAACCTGTTCGTGACCATTTACCAAAATCACGATGTCTGAGGTCAAAAGCTTTGTGGATGGCTGTTTGCGATTTTGACAGCGCGCAGCGGTCATCGTTTGTTCACTCTTCCTTCCAGATGCAGCAACAAAGCGATGACGAGCGTGCTAAGTGGAAATCTGCGAGGTCGCACACCAGATCTGAACCTGAATCTCACTCCCGTTACTGGGTGTGGGAGAAGACCAGGGACCCAAATCACACTGTGGAGCGGGACGCTGTCTATTTGCGGGCGGCCTGACCTGACCTTCGAGTCGCGGCTGGGGCGTACGTGTCGGCCCTGCCAGCACAACACATCTGACAAAACAATTGCTGTAATGTTGTGACACTGCTATTCTGCCACCCTGCCCCATCCCGAACCAACCCCCCCAACCCACCCACCCCTTCCAAAGCCACAATGTCAGCGCAACACTGAGCAGACGTCATGCTCTGAAGCTGGGAGGGGCTCTCCTTGGGGAGCGGATCTTATTGGTCATTTAGTTTCTGAGATACAAGTCCGAGCTGACTAATCACACAGTCTGCGAAACTGTGGACAGGGCAAACGAGTGAATGTAATTATTATAATCACAAAATAGTTTTGGATGTGGTCTGGTTTATGTCTATGTGTGTTTGTGTGTATGTGTGTGTGTGTGTGTGTGTGTGTGTGTGTGTGTGTGTGTGTGTGTGTGTGTGTGTGTGTGTGTGTGTTTTGGAGAGGGAGACACCTGTGGGTGTTAGTAACCTGTGTTACTTTTCAAATCAGCTTCCAGTGTGGTAAACCTGTGTGTGTGTTTGTGTATGTGTGTGTGTGTGTGTGTGTGTGTGTGTGTGTGTGTGTGTGTGTGATCATGTACATGTGTTGTGTGAAACCTTGTTAGATTTGGCAGAAGTAAGCTATCCACTCTTATGGTGCTAACTGTGGCAGTCATGCACTTTCTGACTGTGTGTGCAATGGCTTATGACTGCCCTGCCCTGCCCCCACACACATCCCCACCCCAATCCAAATTAAAGGCTTCATAGCATTGTACACCACCATCAAATCCCACTCTGTCTGAATCAATTTTCTCCCCATGTCTGCACTATGTTTAGCAACTATTATAATTATTAATTATTATTATCATTATTAATTATTATTATTATTACTATTGTTATTTTCTTAATTAGAGTTCAATTTAAATTAACTTATATTTTTTATACAAGAAAGTCAGCATTTCTGTTTTGTACAAAGTGTACGTTATGGAAAACATAATGGTTATCTGAAACCATTGCATAATGTTGCCCAAGAATAATGAGGAATGTCTCAATGATAAATGTAAGAACAGTAATTACTTTTATTAAATATTTCTGAAAATCCTCGGTATGTCAAGTGTACTTCATTTTGACTGTTTGAACTAGGTTGTTGCTCATCAACACACACGTGTGCATGCACAGAGGGCCAGCTAATGTAACCGTATGTGCTTGGGGAGTGTGTGTGTGTGTGTGTGTGTGCTTGGGGAGTGTGTGTGTGTGTGCTTGGGGAGTGCGGGTGTGTGAGAGGAAGGGGTGGGGGATTTTGCATTGACGTCAACACGCACACCTACTGGAATGTACCCTCTGTAGAGCCCACACCGCCATCTAGTGGTTCAGTTCTATACCAAGATTTGGTTGCAGGTATTTGGATGGAACTCTAAACTGAATGATTTTATACACAATTATGCATTTAATGTAATTAATACAAACTTATTAACATGACCAACAACAAATGTGCTTTCCCTTGCCCTTTCTTCATAATAGGCTAAGTTTCTCGACTCACCACTCAAAGAGCAGTTCTTTCAATTAGCCTGTTTATACTTTGTTGCACTGAATGTTGTCTTTCTTGAAAAGGTAAGAAGCATTATAGAATATGTAAATGTAAACATCTAAAAAGCCCAATGATGTTATTCTCCATCTGCTTAGCAATGCACTCAGTTTACAAATATTCTTCAGCATTATGTCTGAATCTTTAAACATATTAGGCTTTCAGATGGGCTGACACAATTCTTCATTGTAGGAAAAGTACATTATTTAAAAACTTTTGTAGCTTAAAAGGAATTCATACTAAACATTCTGGAAAGACTCATTTGGAGAGGGTAAACTGTTAAAAAAACAGGCCTATCTTTTTACTTGATATGATGGGGCCTATCCCATAATAAAGAATGTTTTAACGCCACAACTGACAATAAATTATTTGATACATGATTAAATTCTCCATATTGGACGCAAAGATGAAATAATGTATGAAGGTAGCAAACAGTGCAACTGTGAACTATTTCAGTGTAGCCTGTGCCACTATGCAAAAGCCATTGATATATGAGGATTTGCTTTTGGTAAATGGTTTTGTCATAAAGTTCATAAAGTGGCCTATGCAACGTAAAAAATACAATAGACCTAAAGTAGAAATACCTATGGTAGGCTATTACTTTCTCTAGAAAGATTGTAAATTCAAAGTAAATTGAGATTGGCAGTAGCCTACTATTTATTTATTTTCAACAAATGCATTCTTCTTACAGGACAGGAGTTGAAACAAGAATTTAGCCTATACTTCTCGAAAATTTAAGCCCTATACTGTATGTAGGCCTAAGCCTAAATAATCAAGAACCCTATCACTGATGATTAAATTCTTCATATTGGACACAATGATGAAATAGTGTGAATGATGTGAACAGTGCAAACTATTGCACAGTGTGTAATACACAGGTAATAGGCTACACATTAGTCTGTCAGCTATGCATCAGGCCTTGCACACTCCATAAGATATGCAAACAAAATCATACCAGACGTAATGTGGAATTACCTATGGTATGCCCTTACTTTCTCTAGATAAATTAGTTGAGATTTAGTCTAGTTGCATTTTCTTGAACCCAGAAATGTGGAGTACCCTAAAGTTTTATTGCAGAAATGTCATCTATAGGTCTAGTGGATGAATTTTAACTTGGTTGCTATAAAGTTGCACCTTGGGCAATTTGCATAATTAGCATAACAAGATATTTGGACAAAATCTGGTTTGGTTCTTAACGGGAGCATTTACTGCCTGAAATATCCGATTTTGTTTACCACGCTCGGAGTTATAGTGCTGGCCTGATGGGTCGCCTATTTACGCGGTTTCAACGGCACATGAACGGTTAGACCGAGAATTCTCGTCATGAAATTAAAATTCCACTGGAGCTCCAAGCGGATGTGTACAAGCAGCCTTACAACACTGTTTACAGCTCTTCGAGTCACGGTAAAATGTCATTTTTGGTACATAGCTAATTTAGATACACCTATGGTGTGGGTGCTTGCATTTCTTTAATAATCCGCCGTCTTGGTTTGTATAGAAATGGATATTAAGTGACACATACACGCAAGATGGCGGATATACGGGACCGACGGTAGCCTATAAGGGGAGTTCCGATAGCTATCACCATGAAACTTTCTCAGTTGATTACTTATGTTAAGATAATAAGAATTTTGTTTCTAAGAAAATAAGTGCTTAATCAGAGAGGGCCTCTTTTGCATATTTAAACATTAAAATTGAAAAAACATGCAATATTTTTTTTCTCTCATCTTAACATAAGTAATCAACTGAGAAAGTTTCATGGTGATAGCTAAAATGTTACCCTATTCACGCTTTAATTATCTTATTATGCTAATTATGCAAATTGCCCACAGTGCCACTTTTAGCAACCAAGTTGAAATCCATCCACTAGGCCTACAGGTGACATTTCTGCAATAAAACTTTAAGGTAGGATACTCAACATTTCTGGGTTCACTATTGGGCCTATGGGAGATGCAACTACACTATATTAGTGTACACTACAACTATTGTGTGCTATGTCATTGTGATGTCGGCATCATGGAAAATGAGGGCAATCCTCAATCAGTTTGAATGAAAAGTTTGTAAAAGGTGGCGCACCAAGATCTTTGATCAGAAGGTCTGAAGCATAGAATCTTTGGTCTGAGAACGCAGCGCTTAGCAACCGTAAACAGAACTTTTTTTTCGCTCCCTCCATGTTGTTTACATGCAGACGTTTGAAAGTTCCTCATGTTTCGATTCGACGACACAAAACCAAATTCAGGTAAGAATGCTACTTCAGCATACACTTGACCACAAACGATTAGTTTACCAGCAATTTAGATGTATGTTACATTGTGAGTGCTGAAAAGTGCAACAACGTTTGTGTTGAAAATAAAGCTTTTTGGCTTCATTTTGAAAGCATACTGTAGACTGAAAAATCATGTGCACTCGGCCTATATGTTATTCAATTAAGAACATTTGCTAGTGTTTTTGTTTTATTTACATCTCTCCTGTTTGGTCAAAAACAACATGTACTAGGTTTACTTATTCACTAGCCTAGGCCTATAGCTCTTAAACCTCTTGGGGAATGCATTATGGACATAAATTCACCCAGTAAGAAGTGAATGTCAATCATCATCACACTGCTGTCCAAAGTTGATGTGTTTTTATTGGTGATCATTTCCTACAGTTGAGAAAAGTTTACAATTCTTTTTTTATTTTTTTATTTGGTGTAGTCATGTTTGTCAGTGTGCTTGAGTGAATTGAATGGCCCTTCTTCCCCCTAAATCCTACCACGCTGTTTTTTTGTTCTACTCTTTTAGCAATGTGTGACCTGCAGAGCCCACAGCCCTCTGATCTCCTGTGGGAGCGTCAGAAGCTGCTTCAGGGCCTGGAGAGGGCCCATAAGGCCGACATCAAAGCCTATGTCTCCGGTCACCTCAGCCCTAACAGTTTCCATCAAAAGAGGCCTTATGGGAGGCCGAAGAGGCCCATTTGGGCGATGGCTGAGGCCCCCGGCGAGGATTGGGAGCTGGACTTGGAGGCTTTCGTGAGGGAGCAGCAGGAGAGCACTGCCCTAGTGGAGGACATGAAGGAGGCCGTGACTGACTTCACCACGGCCACCACCTCCCTTCAGGGCTTAGACCTGAGGGAAGACGGCGGGAGTGAGCCTCGCTCCACAAGAGAGAGGAGCCGCAGGACAGCACAGCCCAGGCCAGTGCTGGACACGTCCGAGGTCTTCCTGGTCAAACCCCAGCGAGACGCAGCATGCGAAAGGCCTGCCACTGGGGGCAACAAATGTGGGGAGCAGCAGGTGGACCAGGGCAGGTTCTGGTTCACTCGGACCCATCTGGCCGGCCTGACCCGGAAGGACCAGCTGAGGATGATGAGGCAGTTCGGCCTGAGTGTGGTGAAGAGGCAGGACCTGACGGAAAGGCACTGCATGAGCGGGAGCAAGGTTGCCGAGGCCCACGAGAGGAAACTGAAGCAGGTGTGAGAAACCAGTAGAGCTCACACCTTACCTTTCCGACACCCCGTGTAAACCTATAGGGACCCTAACAGCACCGTGGCCAATATCACCATCCAGTGGAAAAGGAAATTAGATGCATATTAGATTAGTGCAGTGTGCTGCATTTGTACATTTTGACACAGTGTGTCAGATGAGTAATGGTCAGTTCTGTCCAGACCTGCGCCGGAAGAGGCCTGACTATGTCCACCATGGGAAAAGACATAAATTAAAGACTACCAAGAGCCAGGGCAGTCTATTTTGGTCAATTTGTCTCCCAAGTGAGGATTGGCGCAATTAGCTGTGTGTGTGTGTGTGTGTGTGTGTGTGTGTGTGTGTGTGTGTGTGTGTGTGTGTGTGTGTGTGTGTGTGTGTGTGTGGTGTGATCCACAGGAACTACACAAACTCCCTGTCCAGCCGGGTCCCAGCAGAGATCGTCTCAGGGTGTTCAGTGACGTCTTCTCTGACGTGTGTGACGGGTCGCCTACGTTTGGCAGCCTCCTCAGAGAAATCAAGGTTTCCTTCACCCCCCCTAGTGCCTAAAACCCTAATGAGCAGAACTGGACAGGACATGATGTCTCCCACTTTAATTCCACCCATAGCCAAGTGTGACTAATTACTACCACACCTGAAATAACTCAAATCCAGGCCCTTTAAAGGTTTCTGTGCAGTATAATATCAAACTGATGTCAAACTGATATTACTGTGACTCTAACACTCCTTCTCCTGGGTCTTATCATTACAGGAGGAATATGATATCTACCTGAACTCCATTCTTAAGTTCCAGTCTTGCCCTCAGGATATGGTAAACACTGCAACAAAGTCTCCTGCACTCGGGTGATGAATGATACTCAAGCTGGTAACAACAAAAAGCCCTTTTGTGATTCATACAAGACATTCAGTAATGTGAAACAGAGGGGGTTGAAAAGGAGGTAAATTACTTCCACTGTGCTGGGGAAGGCTGGCTTTGGGGTTTCTTTTATAGAACATTATTGATGTCAAGGTGATGAAGCACTGTGGCATTTTGTTGTCGCCGGGTCCTCTTATGTGCGGCCGGTCAAAGGGAGCCCGAGATTAAAAACACGTCTGTTTAGTAATTTGGTGCGAGGGGCCAAGGAGATGTATGAAAACTCCTCATGTCGTTTTCCTCTCTTGGTCTCTGCGAAGTCCGTAATTGGCACTCTGAGGGAGCTGGAGAGCGGGATTGTGGGGGAGATGGAGCTTGAGGAGGCTGAGAAGGAGGTATCGGCACTGGCTGCTGAGGCTCGCAAAGCCCTGGAGGAGAACGACAGGTAAAGGGCTCTGATGATATGTGTGATGTGTTATGAACTTTTATTTATCTGATTAATTTATTTTGGTTTGCTTTTTGTGTATTGTTATTATTTCAATTGATTTGATTTTACTTTAAACTGTTACTTTTAATGCTATGTAATATGTATTGTAATTCTATGTTGTAAGTTGCTTCGGACAAAAGCATCTACTAAGGCTTAAAAATAAACATGATTCCTTATTAAGGTAACTAAGATCCAAAGAAATTGGATGTATTGTTATGCAAGGAGGTTGTGTTTTTGTTTGTTTATTTATTTTTAACAGAGTCAGAAATGAGTACCTGCATGCACGGGACAGATGCCCAGAAATCTCAGAGGAGAAAGGTATTGCATTCAGAGTATTTTCATTGTCTTTCTCCAATTGATATTTTACTGTGCATATGGGTAGCTTCATGATCAGGGTAAGCACTTGATATTATCCGTTTCAATGTGTGTGTACCTCAAAATATGTGATTATGTTGGATAACCGTATGCCATTATTAATGACGACGTAGCAGCACTTTGAGAAAAAGAAGTGCAAAAGTACCAGTTGTTTGCACAATATACATCTTTCAGTTATTTTCATCCTCAAATGGACGTTTCATTGTAAAACTACACCACTTCAACATATCGTTAGCCTAGAAATCTATACGCGCCCCTAGCGGCAGCAAATTACATTTGCTGCCAGGACTAGTCTAGCAACTCTCCGTTGGCTTGTGACCTCCAGAAATCGAAACTCAATCAGGCCAATGAAATCGTGTATAGAGTCGTTAGGTGGGCTTAACATAATGATTGAAGGCAGAGTTGCAACGGTTTGGCTTGAATTTCCTGCTACTTGAAAACAAATAAGGTAATGTTGCTGTTGGCAAACAGTGTGACACGAGTTAAGCTTTTATTAAGTTGGCAAAAGTTTGAACTAGCCAACTAGCTCCGCTGGTGGGAAACATTGGACTCATAGCGCTGTCCTATTGCGTGCAGAGGGAATTTGAAAGACAACCGATTATCCCGCCCCTCGGACTGAGCACTGTGAACGGTGAGTGCCCAGACCCTACATTTTAATGTGGGTCTGGCTCGTCAGGCTAACATATCGTATTAATATGCAGTAATTTTACTGTGGGTAGAAAACTGGGCCACAATAGGACATTTGAATATAATAACTGAGATAGTTGTAAAACTTAACCACTTTTTGTCTACTCCAACACATTTTCCATAAATATGCTCAAAAAGTACAGGATGGTGAGGCAACTTATTTTACCAGTCATACTTGATGTTAACCCAAGGAGTAATAGTAAACTCTACAAATATTGTATTCAAATGTTTAACCTTATACTGATGGTGAAAAACTACCCT
Source organism: Alosa alosa (assembly GCF_017589495.1). NCBI lineage: Eukaryota > Metazoa > Chordata > Actinopteri > Clupeiformes > Clupeidae > Alosa > Alosa alosa. The sequence continues at coordinate 15,290,404 of NC_063206.1, read as the reverse complement.
CCCCCCCCCATGTCCACACCAACACACTACCATAATGTTGGAAGTGTACATCTAAGAATTGTCTATGACCAGTTGCCATGCCGTTTACCCTTCAACGGATGTAGATCAAACAAACAAACAAACAAAAAACTTAAATAATGATGTGTCAAGAAGGTTTCATCAAAGATCCTTTAGAACACGCTTTATCAACCGTCTCTGGTTTCATTTTTAGGCCACGTGAAACACAGCACTTACAGTGATTGTTAAACTACCTATACTGTATGTGACCCTCAACTTAAATCGTACATCAAATCCAAATCCATTTAACCCAAATCCATCAAATGCAACATCTTGTGAGTCACCAAGAGTAAAAATGGTACTGGATTCTGGAGTACTAAATCTCCAGTGTGTATTTCACTGCACATACAGTAATATGACCCAAATAAGCCCACTGCACGAGTCCCTGCATGCTTATTCTCTCCAGCAGCTGACCAGGAAGTGGAAAGCCCGGAGCAGCAGGAGGAGGAGGCCGTGTCTGTGGTGGAGAGCGTCCAGCCCAAGAGGCAGCTGGTGTGGAGAGTGTGGGAGGAGGTCCAGACCCTGGAGAAGGAGATCAAAGAGAACATGGTCTCCACTGCCACCACCTCCACCACAGAGAAGTACATCCGGGACGCCAAGGTATTCTCACATGCCCTTTGGTGGCATTGGTTAGAAGTTGTTGGGCAAAGTGCAAAGTCTTAAGTGTAACTAAAGCTAATTTAAGAAGTTTCAGTTTTTTGCTGATTTTTAACACCATGGGCAAGATATTGAGGCACAAACTATAATGAATCAGCTCAATACTGTCCACATTCCACATCATAGCTATGATTCATGCATGGCAGGTCCTGTTGTCTTACACTTTAATTGGAACAGCGCTGCCATACTAAATATCACACCAGACGTACTTCCATTCTGTTTTACAAAAAATCTGCCATTATGTAATATCATACATAAAAAAAAAAAACATATTTATGGTGTTTATGTGTTTATTTCCTTTAGACTGAAATCCTGCATCTGCTAACTGCAAATGAACATTTGAAGACTAGCAACGAGGCAAGTGCAAAAGTACATACAGAAAAGCAGCTGTGCCCATAAGTGCAGCTTGTGATCTAGAGATTCCCTTATAGTGTATGCAGAGTGGTTTGGGTGCCCAAAAGGCATCATATGATAACAATCAGTTTACTTTGACTAACACATCATCAATATGGATTTTGCAGACACTGTTCTGGCGATGTAGGCGATGACCCATTTATACACCTGACTGTGTTAGACCAACTGAAGGCATTATACATGCATCATACTTCACCTGTGTCCTTCTTTGCACAGGATATGGAGAGTGACGTCAGCGCTGCTCTGGGCGGTGTGGGGGTCAGCGAGGAGATGACGGAGTATGCAGCACCACACACCTTGTGCCCATAATGAATCAAACAGCAATAGACACATGCACAGTTTACAACACATTATTTCAACAACACAGAATATATGCTCCAAAATCAGTCAGAGCATACAAACCTGTATGCTGTATAATATCAACTTCTTAATTACTGAATTGCATCATGAAATGATATTTTGAGTGATGTGATGCGACCTTAGGTCCAATTGGTATTCAGAGGGATTTTGAAATAGGCCAAGGTTCTGGATTCTGAACTAATCTTCTAAAACTGATTATTCCAAAGCAAGTATAGTTTTTTTTTTTCTACAGAGAGATTTGGAGGAGGATCAGGAATGCTCTGGTGGTCACCAATGAAGAGAAGATTGTCCCCACCCAGTAACATTTTGCAATCATATAATTTACCTGCTCAAACACTAAAAAATAAAACGCTCTTATTTTATAATGTGTTTTAAAGTGTTTTCTCAGTCATGTTTCCAAGTCATCCTAAAGTAGTAAACTAACACGTTAATTTATCTAAAACCCTACTGGACAAGATAGTATTCCTCTTTAAATGCAACCCAGATTTAATCAGTTGAGGTTTTGCATGAGAAAGGAATGATTGTTTGTGTTTGTGGCCATTCAGTAGACTTAAGAAAACTCCGCTGTCACTGATGAAAAAGATGAGATGAGAAATTCCTTTGGATGTCATTCCGCACCCTGAACCATGTCCAGCCAGCTTTCTCGAGGCTATCAATATTTCTCGTATCTGTTCCACGTCTTGTTGTTATGCTATGGAGTCGGTATGGGGCACGACACACAGACCCAGACACTTTCACACGTAGTTTCAGACTTTACCCTCCTTCACCACAACACAGCAAGTAGCCTTCCAGCAGTCAAGGCAAAGGTCTGGATCCTGATCTGTCTTACAGCACCCAACTAATTCCCCTCCAACCCTCTGCAAAGACGTTTCTTACATTAACACACTTTAAGTCATTTTTAGGTCAGCTACAGTAGTCTGCCTGCTGAAACAGGGACACAATGTTACTCAAGGGGCATTTAGAAATGCTATCTGTCTTAGGGGAAATGCCGCGGTGCATAATGTTCTTTTAGATATCAGGTAGATATCCAGCCTTGGACATAATGTCACATTGAGCACTAGCAGCACAGATAAGGATGCACTGGACACATTGATGACACAACACGCAGCGTGCTACGTATAAACTGCCCTCATTTGCAGTCATTTAATGTGAATGTTCCTAGTTGTACTTCAGCAAGTCTGATAGGATGACTGTCCCTGTGAGGTACACTAGGTGGTAGTCTTTCTTTATGAACTTTACACAGGAATGCAGTTGAGTATGTGTTATGAAAAAAGATGTGATATAAATATGATATTTTTATATATATATATATATATATATATACAAATTTTATCAGATTATATCAAATATATATAAGGCATAGAACATGAACTGAAATACATAGCAGATTATCTGTAGTGCTAGTGATTTTCCTCTGTGTTGTTGCATCTAATCAATTTCAGTTGCGCTGTGTACAAGGGAGAGCAGACCTCCCAGACACCTGTTTGGTTTAGGCTACATGCCAGGCGAACATACGCGAAACACTCTTCAAAAGGCGCGAGTGAAGTTTCAAATGTATACTAAATCCTTGTCACTAGCACAATGCAAATCTGCCTGCTTCCAAGAATGACAATGTTTAGGGCTCAGATAGTGAGACAATATTTAAAGCCTTGTTGAAGACATAATAGGATTATGGATCAGAGAGTGAGAGAACAGTCAGGGAAGGAATACAAACAGACAAAGATTCTGAAGAACAAGATGAAAAACTGTGTGTGTGGGGGGGTGAAAGCAAATATCTGCCACTGTGAGAGGTAGCTGGGGCTTTTGACCCTTGTGCCAGTGATTGCCTCGCTGTCGGCCTGATCTAATCACTGGACAAAGTCCAAAGCAGGCGGTTGCAAGGCTGGACCTAGAGAAGGGGAGGGTATTATTTCTTCTCTCCTGTCAGTATCTTAAACTCGCCACTACACACAAAACACACACAGACAGACACCCACACACACACACGGGGTGTCCCCACCAAACTTGTCTTCCTTCCTCCCTCACTGAAGCGGCCTTCTTCCTAACAGCACCCGCGCCATGCAGCTCATACGGGTCCTCGCTCTGCTCCTGCTCTGCGTCTCCCCCGGGAGAACGGCCAGTCTGATCCACGCCAGGAAGGCCCTGGAGGAGACAGAAGCTCCAGCCGTCACCGAGGAGGCCCCTGTGACCAACAGCCCAGCTGAGGAGCCTCTAGTGGCCGATAGCTTGGCTGAGAAGCCTCTAGTGGCCGATAGCTCGGCTGAAGAGCCCCTAGTGGCCGATAGCCCGGCCGAAGAGCCCCTAGTAGCCGATAGCCCGGCTGAGGAGCCCCTAGTGGCCGATAGCCTGGCTGAAGAGCCACTAGTGGCCGATAGCCCGGCTGAGAAGCCTCTAGTGGTGAATAGCCAGACTGTGGAGTCCCCTGCCATGGATGGTCCAATCATGGACGACAGTCCAGCAGCAGATTCTCCCGCTGAGGAGGAAACCCTAATGGCTGACTCTCCAGTCCAACCCGAAGAGGAGGCAGATGCCGCTGCAGGGGACATCCAGGTTGCTGACGAGCCCGCTCTGGACAGCCCAGCCGAGGAGGCTGCTGTTGGGGAGGCTCCTGCGATGGATGCCCCAGCTGATGCCACTGGAGCTGTGGACACCCCAGCCGGTGAAGAGGCTCCCGGGGACGCTCCTGTCGCTGACCAAATGGCCGCCGATGCCCCTGCGGACGACACTGTGGTGGGAGAAGCCCCTGTAGAGGAAATGATGGCTGATGCGCCTGTGGATGAGGGAATGACTGCTGATGCCACTGTGGATGAAATGATGGCGGCCGACGCGCCTTCTGAAGATATCCCAGCTGACCTCCACATGAACACCTTCCCTCTGGATGATGACGAGGACATCACATCTCCTCTCCCAAGCAGTTTCCAGGCCACTACGGAGGGCGACTGGGCCATGAGCTCCATCAGGCAGAGCTTCCAGGCCGTCAACGGCTACTTCGACTCGCTGGTAGAGCTGATGGGAGGCCGAAACGGAGTGTGCCAATACAAGTGCCGATACGGTGAGAATGTGTGTGTGTGTGTGTGTGTGTGTGTGAGAAAAAGAGAGAGAGAGTGAGTGGTGTTTGTGTGGATGTATGGATCTGTTTTTGTTTGTTTGTGTGGATATATATGGATGTGTATCCATTTTAATTATCATGGCTTCCTGCAAGTCACAAATCAAACACTGAAAATAATGTAGCTGTCAGGGGTTTATGATCTGCTAAGTAAAAAAAAAGACAGCAGTATTTCTGCTCTAAGCCAAGTGACAAATACAACGGCATGGGGAGAATGATGATTTGAGCAGTGTGTGTTGCACTGCACTCTCCCTCTCTCTCTGGGGTCTTATGCTGACGCACTGGTTTCAATATTAGTACTTGGACACTTGGAGGCCAACACAAAGCCAATGCATTTAAATGTCACCTATTTCACTAATCTTTTTATTGTTACCAAAGTAAAACGAGTGTCTACGTGGCCACAGCAGACCACAGGAAACACAGATTCCTTTCCAAGGTAGAGCAGTGCCCTACCCCTGTTTAACCAGAGATGTGTCGATTAATTTAGGACACAGGGACACTACGAAGTACACAGTGCACAACACTGACCCAGCTTCTCTGAGAGAGAGAGAGAGAGAGATTGCAGGCTTTTAAAATTGATAGTAAGATGTACTTGATAGGCTAGTTACACCCATGTATTTAAAAAAAGTTATGTCCCTGGATGTAGCTATTAAGATTACATTGACACTAAAACTATATGATGTCATACTGACTCCCCTATCAAAATCATTCTCTGTGACTTTTATTAAACAACTTTAGGAGAACAAATTAAGGAGACCCACAGTCCATCATCCAAACACATTAAGCAGAGACTGGTGTTGTTTCACATGCTGACTCAGGACTACACAGCAATCAATCTGTTCCTCTTTTATTGTCACTTCAATTTTCTGACTATTCAGACAGTCAGTTTATAAAATCAATCTTGAAAGTTCTCCAACTTGAACTTGTATCAAATGATTGATTTGTGTTTCACATTGATATTACAGTTTTACTGTAGTTTTTAAAAGTATAATTAGGCTACATATACATGAAATTAGCATCTTATTATTATCTAAACTCTGTGCCAACTATGGCTTTTCCCAACAGGAAAAACACCCACCCCTCGCATTGGCTACGTCATGCCGGAAGCCAATGGCTGCAGCTCCTCTCTACTGGGTTTCGAGGTAGATTCTGTATGTCATTGCTATGAGTGCCAAACACCAGCCATTCCTTTTTTCTAATAACACCCTCTACTCTATACTTAACACAATGAACCTCTCCAATGAACACCTCCTCTGCTAATGCTACAGCTTAAAGCACTGCTGCTAAACACATGGTTCCAAGACAAATGTAAACTTCCATGACTTTTCCCTAGACTTTCCAAAACCTGAATTTCAATGACTTACTATAAAATGAATAGTACAATATACCGACCAATGATTTCAGAGCACCTGCATAGCATTCAAGAATCTTTTACTTTTTTAGAGCCGGAGATGAATAAATAGGCATTGAATAAAGTTGGGCTACTCAAGCAAGCAATAGAGCTAATAACCAGATATACAGTACACCATTTCTGCAGTGGAATTTGTATTAATGTATTTTGGCAAGTACATTTTAAACTGCTACAACAAAATTCCCTGATATTCCATGTCTGGAATAGACTTTCTAAAATTCCATGATATTCCAGAAATTCCATGACCCGTGGGAACCCTGTAAAGATCAAATGTAGCCATTAACTCACTACTACTCACTACTTGTAGCCATTAACTCACTACTGTATTAACTCACTACTGACTCTCTCTTGCAGCTGCTATTGCTTTGCTTTTGGAGATAATATACAGTACAGTATATGAGCACTGCACTGCTGCATGTGTATGCTAGCACAAGTGCTAATGCTAATTTAATAACATATCAAACACTAACCTGTACCCATACTGTATATTTGTATATCTCTTTTAATGCTATATTTTCTACTTATCTGTATCCTTCGCATTCATGTACTGTGTACAGTATGTTGATGAAACTATGAGGTCAATCAATTTGCCCAGTAAGCGTCCATCAGTGTCAGTCCTGTGCTTTCTCTAGTGCTGTCACATTGGCCTTGCCTTGACTAAGCCCTCATCTTGTGTTTCCGGCAGTTTGACCTTGGCATCCCTGCC
>NC_063206.1:15258693-15278693 GCF_017589495.1 Alosa alosa | reverse complement strand
ACTCACAGGTGACCGGAAGCAGGAGCTTGCTGGTGCGGATGATGAGCTCGCTGCTGCCGCCGCTCCCGGGGCCAGAGACAGGGAGGCCAGTCACCAGGTTGGTGCCCACGATTTTGTCGTCGACCACCTGCAGGGGCGCAGATGGGGCACAGGACAGAACAAATAGTCTTCACATTCTCTTTCCCGTTCAATGTGTGCCATTTTTTTAATAGAAAAACATTCTCTAATCTCAGAGTTTTCACAGAAATACATCATGAAACAGCTGCATAAAAAATTACAGTGTCAACCCTATATTTAATAACCCTAATTACTCTATTTAACACTTCATACTTTGATTGTGTCATTTCTATTAAGCACAGGGTAGTTTTTGCATTTTTACCCCCTTTAATGAGCATTTCCAAACCAAACCCTCAACCTCAACAGACTTGTATCTGGTGATACCCCGGACCCAGATGGACCAGAGACAGAGACCCTTACCTCCACCACAGTGCCGCAGGTCCTCAGGCTGAAGTTGAGGTTGATGTGGGTGCCATTGGAGACACCCCGGCAGGAGTCGTTGGCCAGGAAGAGCTCCAGGCCTCCCACCAGCTCCTTTGGCACAGAGACTTCTATGAAGCTGGAGCCACACTGCACAGGAACTGCAGAAGCAGACAGAGCAGTGAGGATGGAACTGTGTGGAGTGTACACAGGATACAGTCTGTAGAGTAAACAGCTACCCTCCCTCACATACAGATGATGCAATTTGGGAGGGCCTGCTACATACTGTAGAGATGATTAAAAGGTGAAATACCAGATATAACAAGCATGGATGTTCTCTGTCTAGTAATTGGTTGAAAATGGTATTGTTTGCAACAATATCAAATTTGATGAATAGACATGCTATACATATGCTGTATACATACTTCTATGTACTGTGTACAGTTAGGATTTATTTACTGAATTTATGTTCTTATTTATTTGTTTTAACACACCACACACGCACACGCACAGTCGCACACACACACACATACACACACACACACACACACACACACACACACACACACACACACACACACACACACACACACACACACACGCACAGTTCTGACCCTGGCAGGTGCGTTTGTCCAGAGCCAACATCAGTCCCCGTGGACAGTGGCAGTAATAGGAGTCCTGAGGCCCAGAGCAGCCATGGCTGCAGCCTCCATTCCCACTGTGGCAGCCCTCAATCTCTGCTCAGGGAGGAAATAGGAGTGAGAATGGTGAGCTTCCTCTACCAGGTTGATGAGGAAAGAATGGATAAAAAGTATCGCTGCAGCCTGCATTCTCATAACGACAGCCCAAAATCTCTGACCAGGAAAGGGAACATGAGTAAGAATGATGAATTTCTTCCCACAACATGACAATGTTGTTGATAGCATAAAAAAATAACATAGTTAAAAATAACATAATTAATAGCATAATTAAAAATAAGTGTTTTTGGTATAATATCTAACCACATTGGAAGACTTTTTTTTTTGTAGAAATAAGGAAGCGCGCTCAACACCCTATAGTACTTCAACTGGGTGCTTAAACTTTCTTGATAATAAATCAAAAACTTAGAAAAATAAATAAAGCAAGCACTTTTTTTTGTCAAATGATGTTGTTAAATCTTGAAGCAGATGTTGGAGGATTACACCCCAGATTTATGACTCTGGTGGAATACTGAGGTGACAGACTGCAGAGTGTTTGCGGCCTTGTCTGGGGTTTGGCAGTTTCACCTTTGCAGGTGCGTCCATCAGCGGCCAGCACACGGCCTGGCCGGCACTCGCACTGTCGGGAACCCTTGGTGTTTACACACACCTCGGCACAGCCGCCATTCCCCTTCTCACACTCGTTCACATCTGAGAGAGTGACAGAGAGAGAGCAATGGAGAAGGTGGAGAAAGAGAGACAATGAAAGGATGGCAGAGAGAGAAAAGAGAGAATGACAAAAAAAGGAAAGTGTGAGAAAGAGAGAGAGTGAGAGCACAAGTGAGCAAAAGTGTGTGAGTGAGAGAGAGAGAAAGAGAGAGAATAATAAACAGAGTGAAAGGCATGTTTGGTGAACAGACATGAAAAGAGTAGCAACCATGAGGTGCATCCACCTCAGTTTATCATAAAGAGCCAGCTGTCCCTTCTTCCTTTCATCTGCTTTCTAAATGCTCATCTTAAGGAGTTTGGTCAGTTTCATTAGAAAGGGGGAAGGCAGCCCAAACACAACTAGGTCTATCCTGACAGAGCGCTAACAACAGGAGGTATAATGAGACCACACATTTCAAATGACAGGTTTTGAAATGTGGAGAGAAAAATGAATGCAGAAATGATATTTAGAGAGCTGGAAGAAAAGAGTCGGTCAGACATCTTTAGACATAAATGGTCTTCGGCGACGAACTGAATATATCTAGTTGATTCTGAACATTTAGGACTTGACAGACCAGGATTTGTTTTATTTAGAGAGCAGAAGTCAGCTCTCTATAGCTGCACCTTATCAGAAAGGAACAAGCAGACCAATATGTGACAAGATGTGTTTTTTGTAGCTTGTCTCTGTGGTAGGTTCTCCGGTCCGCTGGGATAATTAACTTTTAAACACCTGATATTTTCAAAGACGCCAAAACATATTTACTTTTCAAAGATTTTCCTCAAACTCCTTTCTGGCCCATTGTTTATAAAGACGTGACTAAGTTTTATGACCAGCATGGGAGAATTCCATTATAGGATTTCTGCCAGTTTTATTATTTATTTATATTTATTTATTTTATTCAGGACATTTTGTTTTGTTGTTGAATTTTTCTTTATTATTCAGACTGAAGCTTGCCGCTTTCTGGTTGACTCATTTCCCACACTCTTCTCTCAGCGGATCTGTGGTGGTTCCCTCACCTAGGCAGGTCTGTCCATCAAGCCCAAGGACGGTTCCGTTGCCACAGCGACACTCAGGTTCTCCACAGTGGGGCCCAACGCACTCCTCCTCATCACAGATGTCATAGAAATCTGAAGGCAAGCAGTCACACACAATAGACAGAGTGACACAGCTTTTGCAAACTGCTAAAAAAAAAACGTGTTTAAACAAATATCAGAGAAGCATCAAAGACAAGTATAAATTATATCATCTGGAGGATAATTTAGGGGAACTGAGCAAGAACTAGAATATATTACTGGAGGACTTCACACATGGTGCTTTGTGTGTGATCGGTTAGAATTTTCAGTCTCCCCTAATAGACCTATTATCTCTTGCGGCATCTCACTTCCATTTGCCAAGATGCAAATAAGGGGCTACGGTTTAAAAATTAGGGAAAAGGTTTGGGAACTTAATTTTTAATCTTGCACTTGAGGAGGCAAAAGCTTGAATGATTCAGGGTGTTTGAAGATTTCTCATTAATTCACTTTCATTTGTGTAGAACGTTGTTGAGGCACTGAGCGCTCACTCATGGGAGACTCCTGCAGCTGTTACACATTTCAGCCACGATGGCAGATCTCTCTCACACACACTCACACACACACACACACACACACACACACACACACACACACACACACACACACACACACACACACACAGAATGAGAAAAAGAAAACACTGAAAACCAACACAAAAGGTTATTTTCCATTTAAGTACAGGCACATTTCAACAGATTATCCACACTGAAGGGACAGACAGATGGAGGAAAACAGACACACAGACAGAAACTGCAGACTAAAAGGCGGATGGACAGACAGACAGAGACACTTCACAGTGTGAAATGTGGACAGACAAAAACATTGCAGGGTAAAAGTGGACAGAAGGCCTCTGCCAACTCACGTCCACAGTAGACATGGAAGCAGACAGAGGGTCTTGGCAGGCGGTACACATAGTAGCCCCCTGGGCAGGCCTTGATGTCCACGTTGGCCGTCCAGTGGCAGCAATTGTCATTGAAGCTGGCGCAGGCTGGCAGAGAGACGATGCCCTCGTTGAGCTGAGGGTGGCTACCGTTTAGCCAGATGGGGGCGTGGGTGCCGCAGTGGTTCTCCTCGATGCAGAACGTCGGCATGGCGTCACCAGCCATGCCGGTGAATCTGTACCACTCCCCCGAAACATGTTGATCACACAGAGGCACACCCCTGGAGTTGTTGACGTGATACTCCGTGTTGCGCCAAGGCTCATTGAGACTGATGTATGCATTGCAAGGATCAAAGACTGGGCAACATAAAAGGGGTGAATAAAATTAGGTGAGGTCTCATAATTGCATAGACTCACATACACCTACAAGGAAGTCAATTTGGTATAATTACCAGAGATAGTAACTAAATATGTGCGTCAAATTGTGTTCTCAATGGGCCTTTGACAATGGAGTCTTTCTCAAGAAGTGCGTCAGATAAGATTCCCTGTAGTTTTAAATAGATGGACATTTCAGGGGGGGAAACTCAATCGAAGGAGAAAACAAATAGCAGTGACCATGATCGATACGCTCCCCTTCTCCCTAATTTCACTCTTCCTTCCTCTACAAAACTAATTAAGGGGATGAATTAAGCCCAAGTGGAAAGAGCTTGTGGATGCTCGGACATGAAGAATAACCCTGCCGTGGGAGGGTAAAGGATTCTCACATGTCAGCAGGCAAACAAGTGGGAGCTCAGTAATCACTGCTGCCAGGAGCCTTTGACGGCTCAGGAGACACTCTGCAGGGGAGCCCAACTGTAGATCCCTGCGTCTGCGAGTAAGTTATTAGTTACAACACTAAGTAGGCATCTCAGTACCATCTGAGTCAAGGTGCACTGCTTTGCTTAGACACAAACGCAAACGTTAAACAGCTACAAAAAATGACATATGGTTTCCAACCTTCATCCTGTCCATTCTAATAGAATGGGGCTATCTCTTTGTTCCCATGGTCCTATGTTCCCCAGATTTGTATGATACAGTACACATTTATTTCAAGTGGGACAAAATCAGATACTTCTGTATAACACAGACACACACATACACACACAAGGACATTTATTACTTGGGAAAACTTGCTTAAAACACTTAATTAAAAAAGGGACCAACTATTCAATCTATACCTAAAAATGAGATTATGAGATTATCCATGGTCTTGAATAACAATAAACAGAACTGGGGAACATGGGTACTCTTCTGACATTTGTAAATGTTCCACTGTTTTTGTTCAGCAAACTTCATTGTTAACTTATTAGAACAGACTCAGTAGTCCTTGACCATGAAAATAGTTTGGGCTCCCATCTCTGTCAGTTTCAAGAACTGCAGGAACTTCAGATAGATGTTTTTCAGGTTGCTACAATCAATTCCAGAAAGAAGATTTAAGGGAATCGAGGTGTTATTATTTTATAGTAATGAAATGACATTATGAAACAGATAACTTGACAAGACATCTACAGTTAGGTGTAGTTTCATTTAGCTTCAATTGGGAGAACCATCCCCAATCAAACACATTTTCCCAGTGTATTTCAAAGACTAAGTGAAATGCACAAACTCCAGAAAGAACACAGTAGGACGGCACCATAATGAGACATCATTAGGGGAAAAGAATATGAAGACATTTTCTGGATGGCGGTGTCATTAGAGTCTTTAAATCATTTAGTATTTTCAAACAAACACTCAGAACAACAGTTTAATGAGCATGCGCTGCATGTTTAACTCTCAAGATTAGTTTGTGGCAAGAGAGTATAAATCAGGCCTAACCCAGTTTATTTGGCCCTGCATTCCTGGTACAATAATCTAATGGATTGCAAGCATAACTTTTAAAAGATTACAAAAGTAAACTGATGAGACACAATGAAAGTTTTGTTCATGCTCTTGGTTCATTAATCAATGTACATCTGTTATCGGAAAAGGCTTGGCAATTCATTCATATGTAGCCATGCACAATTCATCACCCTGATTAAGCATCTTGAATGTACTAAACCAGAAGCATATTTCCTAAAAATGCTCTTACCTCTGGCGTCTGTGAAGAGAGCAGCCTGGAGGAGGATGGCTATTAACGGAATCATATTGTTGGTTTGCAGAGCAGAACGCTGCAGGACAAGCACACTTGTGTGGTCAGATACAAAATGCTTTATGACAGTCTATGTTCCCCCGAGTTAGACCAATCTTTCTTTTTTTTTCAAACTAAGGGACAGCTTATCATGGTACGCTTGCCTGTGGGCTGGACAGGGACCTGCCTGTGTGAGGGTCCTGGGGGCAAAACAGGACATCTGTGTCACCTTGACCTTGTCCCTCCTGTCCCCACGTCTCTGACTGACCACACACACATACTCACTGATACACACCCTCTCCGGCCTGTGACAGGACCATCCTACTATTGTTCCAGAGGCATCTCTTATCCACATGATGAGACTGCATTTAGAAACTACCTACATTTATTATTCCAGTCAGTAAGTTAAAACTTTTAGTTAAATACAATGTGGGGGGAAAGGTGTAGTTTAAGAGTTATGTCAACATGTTTTGTTGCAAATCAGCCTTCAAGATTATACTGGCAAAAAACATAAAAAAATGCAAAGATTAAGTAATACAGTTTACTCAAAAATATTTCAAAAGCACACATAATTTGCTCTCTACTGAGTGCTTTAAAATGATCAACACCAAATATCAGGCACTTATGTAATCAGACTTGAAATTGGATAGAAACCCTTTCTGTTTGATCATGTCTAAGCTCTCCTGCCCATTGTCTCTACATTCCTTTTTAAAAACCACTATCTCCTTTCAAACTTCTAAACCCCTTTTCTCCCCTCAGCTCCACCTCTCTCTGTAGCTACCAGATAACCCCAGACAACCTTAAAAACCAAGTTCCCGTTGAAGCCCATTCATCTATTGTCATTCCTCTGATACACTCTTTCATTGAATCTGCATTCTTCCTTCCTGTCTTTACGCATGTTTTTGTCTTCATATCTCAAAGATACAGAACAGACACAAAGGCCTAATGAAGAATATACAGCTATACCAGTGTTTCTATCACAATACTTCACTAATAGTTCTTGCACTCTTTGAGGTAGACATATAGTTGCTGTTGGAGAATAGCACAAGTAAGGGCTTTTCTATGTCAAAGTGTAGTTCCCATAAGAAATAAAACGTTATTGGTATTGTGAATTCCTGTAAGATGCCTAGGTTCAACCTGAAGCGGGCAGATTTCGTTCCCCCCTCCGTCTTTTAATTAAATTAATGGCTCCTCTAATCAATGAGGCCGTTAGAAGAAACGAGCTGGAACATGTCAGGCCTCTTACACAATTACTCTCTTGCCCATCTTGCAGACCATCTCACTTATTTCTCTCCCTCTAGGTCTGACTGCAGATTTACTGTTTTAATGAAGATGTACTTTCTCTGTGGGCCAGAGGATTAACATCACATTCACTGATTGGGTCCTGCCTGCTGCCCCCCCTGACTGCATGATGAGGTACACCTTCAAACACTTTTGTGCATGAACGAACACACGAACACACACAGTCACTGAATCTGCAGGTAATGTTTGATGGCATATAAAGTAACGATTATGTGCAGATATTATTTTAGATGTTTGCCTTTTAAGGCAGTATATAAGAATCTCTGAATACAGAATACACTGTATGTGAACACTGACAGATCTCTCTCATTACTGTGGTTCTTCTGTAATGATGGGATGTGTATTCTCTCGTCACACACAGCCACACAGTGCAGACAAGCCTATCTATTGAGGATATCCAGCAATTACAGGAAGGCGCAGAGGCCAAGGATGCCCAGATGATCAGGTCAAGGATATAGTGTTCTCATCCATCTTTTGTAAACATGGAAACCCAAACTATTCCACAAGCGCCATGTGTTACCTATTGCAAAATAGTGGCTTGTACATGACCGTATGCATGTGGACAGAACATACCAATTACATGAACGCCTTTGATTAAGCATGGATAAAAGACCCGAGAAACATCACTAAAACAAAACTTTTGTCTCCATCGTCTCCTCCCGATTTCAAGGTACTTTGAACATTTTGAGCCTGTAATTGAATTGTGTTTCCGCTTCTGTGGTCCTCATCTCCCAAAGAGAATGTAAACATCTCCCACTTTCATCAGCTCTTCACCTTAAACAGACAGCACTATGCAGACTCCCAGAATGTAATGGCAGTGCCCCTCACACCACTTTAGCATGACAGCCTCTTACGCAGCATAACATTACATCCCGTCGCCACAAAGAGCCATCTCAGGGGCCACTAACAAATTGGGCCGGCACTGATTGTGACAGTAGAGTGGGCAGACAGTCCCGAATGGTCCAGTCAAGACGGACAGAGACTTAATTCTGCCTAAAACGGCTGGTGTCTACTTATATGGCTGTCTTTGTCAGGTCTCTACGTTTGTGAGGTCAGTTGGAACATCCAGCTGCTAACATCCATTGGCGGCTACTCTCTGAGGAACAGTATATGTCATCATAAAAACGTTAATCTGAGAATGGCTCAGCCTTGCTGATTCAGCTTTTTATCCATTATGGCCCATTGGAGAAACATATTAAGGTTTATCCAATTAGAATGAGACTTCAGAGGGGAAGTAACTAACTGGCTTCATATGGTACATGGTAAAAGAGGACTGACATGTTGACAATAGCAACTTATACAAACCTGCTTAAGAAAATGACAAAACATGGCACGTGACACAAGAATTCCAAAACTGGATAAGTATTTTATTGATAACTGAATTACATTTCTCTTTTATACACATTTCTTAAATGATACAGGATTTTACATTTTCATTTTTATAGTCTTCCAACATTACAGCATCCGATGCCAATGAGAGGAAACAAAAGAGATAGGGAAACCTAAGAACTAGAATGATCATTCAATCATGGATCCTGCATAACTCTCTTTGCTTTTTTTTTTAAACATAGGTTTAATCTAAGTGCACACAAACAGGATAAAAAATAAAAAATAAAAATGCACACAACCAAAACTAAATACATGTGATTTTGATTTGAGAAAGAAGAAAGGTGGCAGGTTTAAAAAAAATTGAAGTGCTTGAAACTGCTGGAGAAAAACAAAAGAGAGGTGGATGGATGGATGGATGGATGGATGGATGAAGAGAGGGAGGTCAGTGAGTGAGGTAAACGAGAAAGACGGGGGCGTGCACTCAGGAGCTCTTCCCGAAACATGCAGAGAGCATAAGCCCCTCTCTCTGCTCTCATAACACACACACACACACACTGAACACACACACTCACACTGAACACACACACTCACAGAGGGGAAGTTTGGGCCTATCCCTGCCTTCCATGATGGCTTGTCTGGCTATAAATCCTGAACTGAATAGGGACAAAACCAAAAACACACAGACCATGTCAAGTCAAGCAGACATAACTGTATCATGTTTACTTTTTTCTTTTTTTTTAAAGAGCCAATTTAGGCTGCCAGCACTTGCTCCACGTCACACATTTAGATGACTATAAGTGGCTAACTGCTGCATTACATTTTTGCCTTAAAGTAATTTAGCAGAAAAGTCTTTTGGCTTGAGTCGCCCCAAGTGACTATAAGGTTTGGTGGCCAATGCGTAGCTGAAAGAAGGCAGGGAGCAGGGGTCAATATGAGAGGGAAGGATGGGAACCCTAGAGGACATGGGTCACACACTGGAGAATAGAGGACAGTTGAACGGAGACAGAAGGGAAGACAGGAAGTGACGAGGGGTCAAAGGTCACCTTTGGCAACAGCAGACCCGAACATCGTGGAAGGGGGGGGCGGCAGCCAAACCTCGCCCTCTGCATCCAAAGAGTCCATGTCTCATAAATAATTTTTGCCTTTGTATTTTTTTTTCTCAATGTCATTTTTATATAATTTCCCCATGTAAACATACATTCATGCAACACCCGCATTTGAATAGTTCTCTATATTTGATATATTTTTGTAGAAAAAAAAGAAAAGAAAAAAGAAAGAAAGAAAAGACCAAAACACCAACTTAAAAACCAACAAAAGACAAAAGGAGTAGTGATCCAATGGAAAACAGGTGATGAGAGTGGAGCCCTGAAACAGGGGAGAGAGGCGAGCAGGATAGAAATGGAGGTTCACAGGGGTCAACTGGAGATGCAGGGGCTCATAGATCGCTGACCAAGCCTTGCCTTCTAATTTAACATGTGAGCGTGAGTAAGTGTGTGTGTGTGTGTGTGTGCAGCGGAAGGTCTGAGTGAGATTCATGACCCTAGATGATAAAGGTTGGAGAGAGAAAAAAATAATTGATGATATTGATCTGGACCAATCAGAAGAGGGATAGTTCATTGATTTACACTTTGCCCTTTGCTTCACACACAAATGCACGCACACACACGCACTTTCCCTTTTGCACATGCCCTCTCCATGTGTCTTGCCATACAACACAAGACCACAGGGCTCTCAGTTGGAATCTAGTTCATTTTAACATGTGTGAACTGCCTAGAATCATTTACTAGCTACAGTAGCTTTACTAGCTTCCAGTCAACCTCTGTGAGGCTACCGTTCACCTCATAAACACCAAGTCAGTTGCTGTGTCAAATTGGGTGTTAACCACTTAGCAAGTGTGGCTGTGGGAACGTCTGTCCAGGCCAAAAATGCCTGTACACACATGTGAAATCACATATGAATCACGTGTGTGTACAAACATACACAAAGACACAGACACAGACACAGACACACACTCATAGCTGTGGCATGGTTCAGGTGGACACCACCTGAACAGAGGGGTGTGAGGGCCCATGGGGAGTCGGGTGATTTGATTGTGCTTCCCGTTGCCCATGGGTACCTGTCACCTGGCCGTCTCAGCTTTGGGCCTACCCTGCATTCCATAGACCGGCGGACAGAGGAAGAGAGGACAGACAGAAAGACAGACGGACGGACGGATTGACAGACAATCCAACCGTTCCCCTGCGAACAGCAGACAGGGCCCAGACGCATTTTAAACAGACCCACTATAGACACACACAGAAACACAAAACACAGATATGGCTTCAAGCTTCTGCAGAAAACTACAGCCCATTGAGGACTGAATGGAGAACGTAAACAAGGGCGACGTGTCCTAATGACAACAATTACATTGTACTTCCCACACCACACCACACCACATCTCTAATTCATAAGGGTTATAGTAGTGCATGCAAGCAGTCTGCTTTGCCTTGGAGTCTGGAGGGCCAAGTTTGTGTGTGTGTGTGTGTGTGTGTGTGTGTGTGTGTGTGTGTGTGCGTGTGCGCCTGCGTGTGTGCGTATTGAGGTCTAAATCACTCCTTGGACGCATATGTTGGATATGTGGATATGTAGCTATTCTGAATGAGAAGGCTCAGGGTAAAGCTTTAAAATGTCACCTTTAAAAAAAAAAAAAAAACGAAAAGAAAACAGAAGAAGAAATTCATTCAACATTTGGCCAGAGGATATAATAAATTACTGTCTCTCTAGCCAACGTGGTCTTGTGGGTTCGCTTGAGCCATTGTATGTAAACAACCTTACTCAATTTGATAAGGATATGCTCGAGAAATGACAATCACGTCAAGGTTATTTGACAGGGTTCGAGATATTGTTTCCATGTGTGATATTGGTAATGCGTGTCTCGCTCCTCTAACACGGGCCCTCTCTACAAACACATCACACACACACACACACATACAGAACATCCATACATACATACCTACATACACACACAGACTAAAAAGATGCAACAATCTCGCTCTACAGCATGCCTGGATGTGTGCGAGAGAACACACTAAAACTACGATCTATGTATATATTACATCTGTTCCCCCATCCAACATCACCACTTGACTTCTTTACATGTCGCCCTCGATCCTCCCACTAAAATTCTTGGCATTTTGAGGACTCTTTTTTGCGTGAGAGGATGGGGAGTTGCGATGCAATGCTGAATTTGCAGTTAGTGTCCTTGTTACCACCGTTATAGTCGAGACTCGCGTTGATCTCGTCACTAGATGTCAAGGCGAGAGAGTGCGGCACAGCGATGCACTCTGTGGCGAGGAACCTAAGCACAACTGGAGAGTCCTGCGTACAAAGCAGCGCTCCAGGACAGTGTATGTGTGGGTGTGTGTGTGGGAGGTCTTGGCAGAGCTGGATGCAGGGGAGCCCTAGGCAGCGCACTGGGGTGTTCTGCACACTGAGAGGCACTGTGGAGAGAGATGGCGTGGACAGGGCTGGGGATGGTGGTGGTAGTGGACAGGGCTGGGGATGGTGGTGGTAGTGGGCTGGACTGGGGATGGTGGTGGTAGTGGACAGGGCTGGACTGGGGATGGTGGTGGTAGTGGACAGGGCTGGGGATGGTGGTGCAGGAGACTGGGGCCAGGCTGAGGCTGTGTGGCGGAGAAGCTGGAGGAGATCCCTGCTCTGCATCTTTCACACCGCTAGCGCATTCCATTTGCATGTTACATGTACTCTAGATTTGTACAGGAGTGGTTAGTAGGCACTGGCAAGCAGGCGTCAGAGTAGTCATACTACTCACAGAGTACTGTTACCTATCAGCTAGCAGGTGTGTGTGCGTGTGTGGGGGGCATGTGGTTAGGTATATGACACAGTTCTGATAGCTGAAGTGGGCACTGACAGAAATGTTGTGATTGACAAGATGGGGCTGAAACAAGACAGTCTCTCTCCGAGAGAGAGTGAGATGGAGCAAAGAGAGAAGAAAGCTTTCTGTTCATTATGATTGATTGTTTCTTTTTTCATAACAAATATAATATGGCTTCTAAAATAAAAAGTGCCAAAATGTTTCTTTATGTTGAATTTGTTTTTTTTCTTTCTTTTTTTTTGGAACAATAAAACCCACAGTGATGTTCCGTCGGCCGCTGGAGTGTCTCACACTGGCGAGAGAGAACTGAGCTTGAAGCTGAGAGCAGCAGCTCAGACTCGTCCCAGCAGCTGTCAATCAAAGCTCAGGGGGCTCTGGAACCATGAAATGCAGCCAGCACAGTTTCAGAGCCTCAGCCAAGAAGGGACCGAGAAATGACCAGAGAGGCTGGGTGGTTGTGTGGATTTGGCGGGGCAGATACCGGCGGACTAAAGGTCAGTTGAAGGTCAAAGCAGCTCTTTCAGTGAGATGTGCGTCCCACATGATGGAGGGCAAGATGAGTGGGTGGGAGTCCATCCTTGTTGACTGACTCTTAGGATGAGTCCTGAATCTCACCTCCATCTACAGGGATGCTGACAGGCTGAGGGAGCTCCATGTGTCTGACTCCACACAGTGTGTGTATGTGTGTGTGTGTGTGTGTGTGTGTGTGTGTGTGTGTGTGTGTGTGTGTGTGTGTGTGTGTGTGTGTGTGTGTGTGTGTGAACAGTCAAGAGCCCTGCTCAGTCACCCTGTGTTGTGAGAAACATCTACCCTCCAGAAGGCTCTGAGGCTGCAATATGTTTTTGTACGCGTAATTTCCTGTCCAGAAGCAGGAAGTTCCTGTTGTCCACAGAGGTTTGCTGTAGGCGGGGGTGGTGTTGGTGGGAGGTGGTATTGGCTGCTGGTCTTTCAGTACCTCTCTGCCTGGCTGTCAACAAGCTCCTGCATGAAGTTCACCTTCATCCTTATCGATATCAATCCATTGTCTCTTGTCACCTTCTCGATTTCAACCTTCTATACACACTTGCTGTTGTTGTCATCAATATTTTCAGCCAGAAAAGTTTTTTAAAAAGGAAAAGAAAACAAAATCCCTCCCAGAAACAGGAGAAGAGATGGTTCTGTCAGAATGAGGAAGACAGAAACATAGAGCGAGGGATTTAAAAAAAGGCAAAGGGGAGAAATAAAAAGACTAGAGGAGAGGGGTGGACAGAGAGAGGGAGAGAGATAGAAAGAGAGAGAGAGAAAAAGAGAGAGAAAGAGAGAGAAGATGGGGGGGATGGGGAAGAGGGCTGGAGAGGAAAGGATGCTCTGGTTCCATCAATCCTTGCTGGAGGTGAGCTGCTGGACAGGGAGTTGGAGCTGCAGAGGGTCTCTCAAGCGCTTCAGATCTAACTCGGCCTGCAGGAGGGACAGAGAGACAGAGCCAGAGAGAGAAAGAGAGAGAGAGAGAGAGAGAGAGAGAGAGAGAGAGAGAGAGAGAGAGAGAGAGAGAGAGAAAAAGCATGTTATGTGAGAGACGTACAGTAAGACAGTGGAGGAGTGTAGGAGTGCAGAGGGAGGGAGAAAAAGAGAGTGTATCTGTTTGGGAGGGAGTGATGGAGGTGGGCATACACATACCTCAGCAATGGCCCCCTTTAGTTCGTTGTACTTCTCAATGTCAAAGCGTTTACTCTTAGCCCCCCTATGGAAAAACAGCAGGTACTGTCTGTCTCTGGCATCAGGGTACACATACTCCTGTGAAAAAGACAGAGAGGAGAGGAGAGGAGAGGAGAGGAGAGAGGTGAGGAAAAACAATGAATGGGAAGAGTCGACAGACAACAGCAATTTCTTCCCATTTCTGCCCTTAAAATATTCATGAATCCCAAAACACCAGCTTGTGTGTGTGTGTGTGTGTTTCTGTGTGTGTGTGAGAGAGAGAAAGAGAGAGAAAGAGAGTGAGGCAGAGAAAATGTAAGAGAGGGAAAAGATGGATGATGGAGGCATTGCCTTCAGAGGCAGGGAGAAGAGAGAAGCCTGAACAGAAAGGGACTCAAAGAGAGTGAGAAAGAAAAAAGGGAGGAAGAGAGAGAAAGAAAAAAGGGAGGAAGAGTGAGAAAGAAAAAAGGGAGGAAGAGTGAACTAAAGGAGGGAAAAACAACAGAAAGAGTAAGGGAGAGCAGAGAGAGGAACCAGAACATACGGGAGAGGAATGGGTCACAAAAAAAGAACAGCGGGAGGCTTAGAAAAAAAAGACAGATGGAAAGAGAGAGAGAAAGAGTGAGAGAATAAAAATAGGCAAAAGAGGGATGCTAGACCAACTGAATATACATGCGGTGTGAGGTGGTGGGGGTGAGGACAGTAAGTATGTTTCCAAATGCTCGACAATCCTTTGACACAGTTGTGCATTTTGTCATGCAAATAAAGTGTCTGGATGTCTGAATGTTTGAATGGAGCTGCAAATCAAGAAATGAGTTACGCTGCCTAGAATAGAGCAGAATAGGCCTGATTGAGCTAAAAGCAGCTGTGCCGCGGCCGCGCTTACCTGGCGCCGCGGAGCACGCTAGGAGCATGGCCATGGCGGTGCCGTAGGTGATGAAGTAGGTGACGGGCTCCATGATGTCCCAGGAGTACTCCCACCAGGTGAGGCGCGCCAGGATGCCAAACTGCGTGGCCATGTAGGCCATGCCACCCCACAGCACCCAGGTGGTGCGGCGCTCCGCCTTCCTGCTCAGCTCCGCTTTCACCTGCGGGGGGAACACACACACACACACACACACACACACACACACACACACACACACACACACACACACACACACACACACACACACACACACACACACACACACCATAAACATATTCTTAGATAACAGACAAGAATGACAAGCCTCATGACACTAAAAAGTCAGGAAACTTGGCATGAGATAGACTCAAAGACCGATGTTGATGATGAAATTTATTGAAATGAAATGATTTATTGAACTGATTGGATATAGCTGTAATGAGTGTAAAAAGATTGCACTCTATGTAACATATTGAGTCATGCCTGTGACCAGGGTTCACACATTTCCACCAGAGAATTTTCATGACTTTTCGACAAATTTCCATGACCTTATATTCCCTAAAACATCAACTAGCCTACTAAAAATAGGAAATCCATTCTCAAAACAGTCCTGGGAAATTGAATTAAAATTGCTATTTATCTATGTATTTCTAATACATACAAAATGTAGGCCAACACTGACACACCAGCAGGCACACATAGCCTAAGGCTATATTTAAGACTCCACATTAAGCAAAGTTGTGCATTTAACTTTATGTGATCGCCACACAGACAACACCACACATTGAAATCCTTGATTAATGTAATAAATTGATCAATTACTAATCAGCTCTTCTTCAACACTGTCGGTTCATCATGACCACGCACTGGCGGTTTAATTCACACAGCTTTTGTAGCCAAGCACACACTGGCTAGTGTAAGATGCAATGCTGAAGTAACAGGGCTGTAGCCTCCCAGTAGGCTACCGCGAATAGTGGTGTGCGATACTGTAAAATTTGGTTTGGTCTTCACAAAATTGACTGCAACCGGGAAATAGATAATATCAATGCAGACGTGGAATAGGCTACAACATCGGTGTGCATGACATCGACTGAAATATTTTTGGTCCTTGCATGACTAAACAACGGATTAAAAGGCTAATGCACCAAACATAAGCTGACAATTATATTTAAAATTTGTGTGTTTTACGGCAATGGATAAAGCGAGTCGAATGAGTAGAGGGAGGGCAGAGTTAGAAAAGGCCGATCTCTGGTCTTTTCATTTTTCCAAAACTTTTCCAGGCCTGGAAATTGCCATTTTCAAATTCCATAACTTTCCCAGGTTTTTTCAAAACGTACAAAGTACTACGAACCCTGTATGACATTAGGAGACAGGCTGGGCTACCTTTTCCAGTGGGCGGATCTGGGATTGGAGGTCCTCCAGTCGTACAACCAGCTCGCGTTCTTTGCTGAGCTGGTGATCCTCGATGCGCAGCGTAGTGTAGAGCTGCTGCACCAGGAACTTCACATCATTAAGCCTCTCGGCCTGCTCATGGGCCAGCAGCTCTGAGGCATGCAAACACACACACACACACACACACAGACAGACACAGACACACACACAGACACACACACACAAAGACAGACACAAAGACAGACACACAGACACACACACAGACACACTGTTGAAAGTTGTCTGGTCTATATTGGCTGTCTAATTGTGCCCTGAGGACTGCAGATGTTTAGCTAACTCGGGTACAATGCATCAAATGGCAACATTTATGTTTAAAATTGTACATGTTCCCTTACAAACAAAATGAATAATAGATATGTAGGAAAAAGATAGAGCATTGTAATCAAAGGTACACTCTGAATCTCCTGGCCCTAACTCACCTCTACTAGGCGGCCGCACCAGGTATGTGGCGTCGTTGATGACCAGCTTGAAGTCATCCAGCAGCAGCACATCTATGCCTGTGGAGGAGGCAACTCTCACCCCATCTACAGACAGAGAGAGAGAGAGAGAGAGAGGAAGGTGAGGGAGGAAGGAGGAGAAAGGGACAGAGGGACTGAGAGAGAGAGAGGGAAAGAGGGGTAGGAAGTAGAGAGTGAGAATGATGAAGAGAAAGAAGGAGAGAGAGAGAGAGAGAGAGAAAGTGTGATAGGAAGTGGAGTGAGAGAATGATGAAGAGAAAGAAGGAGAGAGAGAGAGAGAGAGAGAAAGTGGTAGGAAGTGGAGAGTGAGAATGATAAAGAGAAGGAGAGAGAGAGAGAGAGAGAGAAAGAGTGATAGGAAGTGGAGTGAGAGAATGATGAAGAGAAAGAAGGAGAGAGAGAGAGAGAGGGAAAGTGGTAGGAAGTGGAGAGTTTGAATGATAAAGAAAAAGAAGGAGAGAGAGAGAGTAAGAGTGATAGGAAGTGGAGTGAGAGAATGATGAAGAGAAAGAAGAGAGAGAGAGAGAGAGAGAGTAAGATAGGTAGGAAGCAAATGACAGAGTAAGAGAGAGTAAGAGAGACCGCTGTAAGAGAGAGTGGGAGGTAAACAAGCCCAAAGTGGAGTGAAAGTTAATCTGTATATGTACATGAGCCATCCTCATGAGTGAGGTGGGTCCACCTGTGCAGAGGGACAGCTGAGCATCCTCTCCCCGCAGGGTTGCACTGGCACACAGGCAGGATGCGTGTGGTGCTCTCTCCAGGCCTGGAGCACAGCCACTTAGAACTCATCAGGAGTACACTCAAGAGCTCTCATCATGACAGGGACACTCTCCCTATCTGTGTGTGTGTGTGTGTGTGTGTGTGTGTGTCAGAGAGTGGCAGAGAGTGTGTGTGTGTGTGTTTGTGTGCATTTGTATAAGGGAAAAAGAGAGTGTGTGTGTGTGTGTGTGTGTGTGTGTGTGTGTGTGTGTGTGTGTACAGTCAAGTGTTTGAGACTGAATGCATGTACTGTATGGAGCAGCAGCCTGTTCAAACTGTTCTCCACTGCAGTAGAGGAGTGTTAACATTCCCACACTGCAAGCGTGTGCTTCATGCATAATCAGTGTTTTGGGCATTCGGTATTTTAGCGAAAAGAAAGAAAGAAAAGAAAGACTGGAGGAGAGGGAAGGGTGAGGTAGTGTGAAGGAGGAGAAAGGGATAGAGGGATTGAGAGAGAGAGAGGGGAAGGGTGAGGGAGTGTGAAGGAGGAGAAAGGGATAGAGGGATTGAGAGAGAGAGAGGGAAGGGTGAGGGAGTGTGAAGGAGGAGAAAGGGATAGAGGGATTGAGAGAGAGAGAGGGAAGGGTGAGGGAGTGTGAAGGAGGAGAAAGGGATAGAGGGATTGAGAGAGAGAGGGAAGGGTGAGGGAGTGTGAAGGAGGAGAAAGGGATAGAGGGATTGAGAGAGAGAGAGGGAAGGGGTGAGGTAGTGAAGGAGGAGAAAGGATAGAGGATCGAGAGAGAGAGGAAGGAAGTGAGGGAGGAAGGAGGAGAAAGGATGAGGGATTGAGAGAGAGAGGGAAGGGTGAGGACAGAGGCAGGAGAGAGGAAGGGTGAGGGAGTGAAGGAGGAGAAAGGATAGAGGATTGAGAGAGAGAAAGGAAGGGGTAGGACAGAGTGCAGGAGAGGAGGGAAGGGTGAGGAGAAGGAGGAGAAAGGATGAGGGATTGAGAGAGAGGGAGAGGTGAGGGAAGGGTGAGGACAGAGGGCAGGAGAGAGGGAAGGGGTGAGGGAGTGGAAGGAGGAGAAAGGATAGAGAGGAGAGGGAGAGAGAGAGAGGGAAGGGTGAGGGACAGAGTGCAGGAGAGAGGGAAGGGTGAGGTAGTGTGAAGGAGGAGAAAGGGATAGAGGGATTGAGAGAGAGAGAGGGAAGGGTGAGGGACAGAGTGCAGGAGAGAGGGAAGGGTGAGGGAGTGTGAAGGAGGAGAAAGGGATAGAGGGATTGAGAGAGAGAGAGGGAAGGGTGAGGGACAGAGTGCAGGAGAGAGGGAAGGGTGAGGGAGTGTGAAGGAGGAGAAAGGGATAGAGGGATTGAGAGAGAGAGGGAAGGGTGAGGGAGTGTGAAGGAGGAGAAAGGGATAGAGGGATTGAGAGAGAGAGGGAAGGGTGAGGTAGTGTGAAGGAGGAGAAAGGGATAGAGGGATTGAGAGAGAGAGAGAGGGAAGGGTGAGGCAGTGGAAGGAGGAGAGAAAGGATAGAGGGGATTGAGAGAGAGAGGGAAGGTGAGGTAGTGAAGGAGGAGAAAGGGATAGAGGGATTGAGAGAGAGAGAGGGAAGGGTGAGGTAGTGTGAAGGAGGAGAAAGGGATAGAGGGATTGAGAGAGAGAGAGGGAAGGGTGAGGGACAGAGTGCAGGAGAGAGGGAAGGGCAGAGGTAGTGTGAAGGAGGAGAAAGGGATAGAGGGATTGAGAGAGAGAGAGAGAGAGAGAGAGAGGAGGTGTGCACCTGTGGAGTAGATGGCTACGCGGTCGATGCCGCGGTCCTCGGCCTGCAGCTGCTGGAGGAAGACGCCCACGCAGTCACTCAGCGGCTTCAGTGTGAACTGGCAGCGCTCGCGCCGCGACGGCAGGTTCACCGAGATCACCGGCAACCCGTTCTGATACAGCACCGTCACCTCTGCAGACACACACACACACACACACACACACATTTCACACACACATGCTTTTATTCTAAACAGTTTAAAATGGAAGCCATTCATAGCTTAAAGTATAAATATTTTGAGGGAATACAGAAATAAACACACAGACACCACACACACACACACAAACACACACATAAATACACACACAAACACACACGCGCACACACACACACAAACAGTCAAACACTGTCTGACACACACACACAAACAGTCAAACACTGTCACTGCACAATGGGAGAGGGATCTGGGGGAACTCCAGCATATTGAGTGGCTGCTGTAAAAATAATGCCTCCTCATCATTCTCCTCTACCTCCTCCTCTTCCTCCTACTCTTGGTGCTGACCATTCTCCTCTACCTCCT
>NC_063206.1:15156193-15246193 GCF_017589495.1 Alosa alosa | reverse complement strand
GCAGATATTTAATTACACTCACACACACACACAGACATTGCAGATATCTAAACACACACAAAAACAATATCATGTGCAGCAGTATACAGGTGCACAAAATGTACAAGCATGCTGCACACACACACACACACACACACTGATGAATCCTCCTGGCTTAATGAACGCTCTGTGTTGGGAGCACTTTGTACACTCAGCCTTGGCACACCACTTCACATAAATCAGCCATGGGATCAGTTCATTATGCGCACACGGACACACACACACACACACACACACACACACACACACTCACGGACACACACACACAAACTCACTAGGCTCATGCAAGTGAAGGCATAAATGTACGAGACACATGGACACACACAAGGCACATAAGCAGCTACAAAGGACTGTTATGATGGTCATTACACTAGCCCCTATAGTAGCTAGCAAGCACACACACCCACAAACACACAACCACCCAGTCACACTCTCTCTCTCACACACACACACACACACACACACACACACAAACACACACACACAAACACACAGAGATTAAAAGACCATGTCGACCCCCTGTGCCCATGCAGTTTCTGCAGTGGTGATGCATGGTCCAGAGTAAGCAGCAGGAGGGTGGACTGCTCATTACCCCCCACCCGGAGCAGGAGACATGGGCTACAAAAACAGCCGAGTATCCCTCTCCCACCCTGGTTCTCTCCCATTCATACATATTCATACTACATCCTCAGCGTTATTCACAAACCACCACACGCTGCTCTGGTGCGCCTCCGTCCACACACTGCCCACACATGTGTCTACTTCGTCCCCAGTTGCAGGGGTGAAGTGTGGTTGAATGTGTATAAATGTGTATGAATGTGTGTGGTGTGTGTGTGTGTGTGTGTGTGTGTGACCGAGAGAGAGAGAGAGTAAGGGCAGGTAAGTGCTGCAAGGAGCTCTCCCCACACAGTTATCAGAGGAGAGCAGCAGGCAGCCATTAATTAACTCAATGGGCCCATCCATCTACACACCCATGTCAAGGAGCAGCAGCGCAGGTACACACACATGTACACACACACACATGCGCGCACGCATGCACGCACTCTCACTCTCTAATTGCTCTATACTCATTCCCTTTCTCAAACACACAAAATCAGATACACACACAGACACATGTTCATACACATAAAAGGCAACCCCTTAAACACAAAACAGTGTGGCATGCTCACTCACACACACACACACACACACACACACACACACACACACACACACACGGAAAAGAGGATAAATTAAAAAATGTATCATCCCTTCACACATTAGAGTGGCTCATAAAAGCAACTCACAAACCCTGATGGGAGTCCTCTGTCCTCATAAAACACACACACAAACCATGATACTCACAGTCATTCACAAGCCCATGTCTGAGAGTTCATGACAGATGCCATTAATATCGGAGCTCAGACCCATTTTCCCCAATGGCCATGATGAACTGAGCGGTCAGGGCCAGGTGAGGACACACACACACACACACAGAAACAAACACAAACACACACACTGGACAATGCGTTGGTGAGTGTCTGTCCTTCATGGCTGTACTATATGTTACATCATCATATGTGGCATTATGGTATTCTACTGCTTTATAGCACTGTGTCAGTGAGATCAAGGATATGATTTCTTCTATTCTGTGAGTATAACTCACAACGTTTTTAACACTGCACAGGGTTATTTTTGTGTGTTTGTCTTCTCTCTCTCTCTCTCTGTGTGTGTGTGTGTGTGTGTGTGTGTGTGTGTGTGTGTGTTTAGCTAGTCTACTGAATCCCTTTCCTAGTGTCCAGTGTTGCTACTGGCAAACACACACCTCCCTGCTGTGGGGTTAAGCAATGGAAAAGAACCCTGGCTTCTCTACCAACCTGTAAACACACACACACTAACACACAGGCACACACAAACAAACACACACACACACAAAAGCTCTGCCACCAAATCCTCTCCAGGATCTCCATCACAGATCAGTTAGCTATTACCTCACTCACACATGGGAAGTGGCCACTAGCAACGCTAGCCAAGCTCAACACATCAGAGGATTCAATAATTCCACAGCATGCAAGGGCATCCCATTGACTGGGAATGAACCATGCACCTTCAGATCAGCCAGGAAGGCGATAGTGCAGAACCACAACATGGGCCTAGAGGACACAAAGGCCCCCGCTTTGTGTCAGATCCATGGGGCAGGTCCTTTCAATTGCACTTAACCTCAAGATCTTTTCAATCTGATTATTCATTGAAAAGTAATGGACAACAAGAATTGGCGCTAGGTGCTGATTAGCGGATAAAGATCTGTAAGCGTCAGACACTCTGGCTCAATATGCATTTCTATTATTTTTTTAAATGACATTGCAGCCTCAGGCCTCACGGCCGATACGTCATATAATGCCACAGTGTGCGACACTTAGATAGATACTTTATTGATCCCCAAGGGGAAATTCAAGGGTCTCAGTAGCATACAGACATCACACACAACATGCACTTACAGCAGAAATGGTAAACATAAGTATATATATATATATATATATATATATATATATATATATATATATATATTATATAAGTATAAACATATAACTAAACTCCACTGTACAATAAAGATAGTAGAAGATAAGAAAACTAAATATACTATATACTATATAAATTTAAATTTAAAAAGTCCCCCCATTGTGTCTCCTTCTGCAACAAGAGAGCAGGAGGGGTTGGTTAAAGTGCCTCTCATTGATTCCACTGATGTTCCAATCATGCAAACATGCTTAGTCCAGGATGTATTAAGGATATCAATGATAAGCAATCAATAATGCAGATAGCTAATTCTTTTCTGATTCATCAACATTTAAACCCCCCCACACACACACACACACACACACTTCTCATGTGTAACGCCTGTCCACAGTGCAATCCGGGAGGTCGATCAAGCTCCACGAGATCGTGGAGGCTTCATGCCTGCATATGTGAGTGAGGCGGTTCTGACAGGCGTGTTGTGTGTGTGGGCAGCCATATTTAGAAAGCGCTGGTAAGAAAAGCTCCTCGCAGGGCAGTTCCTTATGAATCTAATGCATTATTGACTGGAGCTACTTAGAGCACTATTACCACAGCGAATGCATGCATGCACACAGGCACACATGCACACACAGGCACACACACACACACAGGCACACACACACACGGAGAGAGGAGTAGACATTACACATGAATACATAAACCAAGGGCAAGGGGTCATGTGCATATGAGAAATGGTTGCCATGATCCATTAGTCAATCAAACTGACATGGGCTGCACTGGCACAGCTAACCCCACCTCTTATCATCTGAGGAGGGGAAAGTCATATAGCTGGCCGGCTCAGTCCGGCCAATCACAATTCCTTTACAAACACTCACTCTAATGGTAGACAGCAGCTCGCTGCAGGAGTGCCCAATTAAGCTCTAGTTCCACAGAAAGGTGCACAATTTTTGTATGGGAATGTATAGAAATGTATGTGTGTGTGTGTGTGTGTGTGTGTGTACACTGGTGATGAGTGGAAGGTCCAGTGTGGTGTGTGTGTGTGTGTGTGTGTGTGTGTGTGTGTACTCGTCAGTGTGTGCCCATTCTGTCGGCCTGCACAGCGTGCTGCAGCCTGATTACTTTGAGAGACAGATGGTGGGGTCCACCGGTGCCAGTGAGCATTGGTGTGTGCATCACGCAACACACACAAACCACCCTGGGCCTTCCGCTCATCACCAACACCCTTATGCAACACACACACAAGCAAACCAACTAGCATGCACACGCACACACACACACACACACCAACTAGCAGGTCTCTGAAAAGTGCACAGACATGACAAATTGATTATTGAGAGGGATGTCCAAGCATACGATACAGATCTACACTAGCCATATGTTTATGTTTATTGGGTGCAAGGTAAGCACATGGGTCTTTAAAGATTTCCTGCAAATCCAATAATGACAACACATCGGTGTAGCATCTGGTTATTCCACAGTTTTCTCAAAGCCCTGAGCTCTAAATCTGGTCCAAATGACCCCAACAAGAGAGCAGCCCTGAATGAAGTGGATAATCCAAAAGGGGTCATGTTGTGTTTATTCTGCAAGCACAGTATTTATACTTATATTTTAGGAATCAGCCAACAAAACAGACACACGCACGCACACACACACACACACACACACACACACACACACACACACACAGAGAGAGAGAACACACAAACAGCAAAACCCACAAACACACACAGATATAAAATACACACTTCTCTCCCATAGCCTCTGCCTCCCCCCTGACCCCTGACCCCCTCTTCTTCTCTCCCAGGACCATGGAGGCCCTCTCATCCGTGCAGCAAATCAATGGAGCTGAAAAAACACTGCTCGCTCACTCACTGTCTTCCACTTCCTTTCTATCTCTCTCGCCCTCTCTCCATCACTCTCTAAACTCTCTGCTCCTCCTCCTCCTTTTCCACTTTTCCAAAACAAACCCTCTCCCTCCCTCCTCCTGCAGTTTTCTCTGCACCCCACCTCTCTTCTCATCTGTATTCTGTCCATCCTACGGCTATTGCAGGCCAACTGCGTCTGTTCAGGGTCTGCTGAGGTGCTGGGCGCAGCTGCCTCTTCTCTCTCCTCTCCTCTCCTCTCCTCTCCTCTCCCTCCCTGCAGCACTCAGGCCTGGGCCTGGCTCTCAATTTGGGTCACTCGTGGGTACTGTAACAGTGACAGATGCCATGGCTCTTGTCAGCAAAGGCCACACAAGGCCATTCTGTGCTATACAAGGAGTCTCAACGAGGGAATCTTTCATGGGTTCAGAAACCTCAACGCTGCAAAGACCACAAACAGAAAAAGAAACCTCAGAAAAAAGACAGAAATGGAAATGTTCCTTGGTGCCGAACAGGTCTCTCAATAGCAGAAAGGCACTAGACAAAAAGACTCCAATAATAACCTTTGATCAGAATGTCAAAGGCTCCAATAATAACCTTTGATCAGAATCTCTAGGTTACAGGCGTAGAAGTAGGCCAGCGCATGTTATGCCGCGGCTGCGCAGTGGACTCGCTGTTGGATGCGCTACACTGCGCCGCTCGTCTGTAACACACCTGTCCAGCCGGGAGATGTGAGGAGCAGGCTTGATCTCCCTCTGGGCAGATTTACAGCACTGAGAGGCCACGGAGGTAAAGCCCATCTCTCTCCTTTCTCTTCCCATCACGGGGAAAAGGTGTCAAGCTATCAATCACCGACTGCCATGGGGTGACATGCTGTGTGGATCAGAAGATGAGTGTGTGTGTGTGTGTTTGTAAGGAACACTACTGTAATTTATGAAATTTATATCCTCCACACACACACACACACACACACACACACACTGCCTGTGAAGAGTGACAGAGGCCGTTGAGGAAGGCTGCAATGACTGGCTAATGAGAGCCTCCTCTGTGATAAAAACAACCATCAGTAGGAGCACTAACTCCCAGCCATCACCGCCATGCCAACCTGTACCAACACTGGGCCTCTGCTGTCAGTGGAAGGGCATCCCGATGTCCATAACCAACCACGGGCATTGTGCCAGTCCAGCCTAGGCATCATCACCAACACAGCCATGACCATGTGCACTGGAAATGTGGGGGTACGACCGATGTTCATGGGTGGAGATGGCACTACATGAAGTATAACTGCTTAATGAGGTTGGTGCTTTTGACCGAAGCCATTAAGTAACAGAGATGGTGCATTTTAATGTTATAAAGAATGGGACCTCGACAGACTCTAATGTGAACAGTGTTAATGGAATTAGGCTTAGCCACCACACAAGTGGATAAAATATAACACAATCCAAATCCTTCTGGCCTCTAGATGGACAGGTCTCCTTACCTCAAATGAGTGGGGGTAATATCAACACGGCATTTGCCAAGATGATAGACAGATCAACAGTTGACCAGTATATGAATATATAAATATAGGTGCGCATTAGCTACATACATGTATGGGTACCTGAAAAGGAAAGACGTCAGATTCAAAACCACATTAAAGGTGTCATGTGTAAGAATTGAGGTAAAAATATCACAAAAAATGAGATACACGCATCAAAAGAACGAGAAGAAATAAGGGTGATGATGTCATTAAAAAAATGACAAGGTATAGTGCCGCAGAGATATCAACCTGAATTAGCATGCTAAATTACTAGCCACAGCCCAACAGGTGTCATAATACCAGTTTCGGCCATGGGAGGCGGTATGCGGGCAACATGACCGCCAGCCAAACTGCAATATACGTGTCTCGGTTGTTACTCTAGGGTAGACCAACTCACTTTCTGGAGGTATACTGCCCCCTTTTTTTATGGAATGTGGAGTATGAATTGATTTTTTGGCGGACATTACACATGGCACCTTTAAGTACAAAGTCAAAGTCAGCTTTATTGTCAATTTCTTCACATGTTCCAGACATACAAAGAGATCGAAATTACGTTTCTCACTATCCCACGGTGAAGACAGACATATTTTACCAATTTTAAGTCCACAGACAAACATAACATTCAAGTAAACAAAAAAGTAAGTAAATAAGTAAATAAGAGGGCACATATAATAATGAAAAAATAAGAGCAGCAAAATTTTGTTGAAATTGTGCATAGACAGTCAATAAAAAACTAGTGCAAAGTCAGGCCAATAAGAGGCTTGGGTAGTTCTGTTTGACCTGAGTAATAAAGAAAGTGGCATAGTGGTGCAAGTTATGTAAGAGCAGCAGAAGTGTTGTGTTTTCAGGACAACAACACCAAGTTGTAAAGTGTACAAGTGTGCAAGTGTTCAAGTGTGCAAGTGGAGTAGTGCAGGCGGCCATTGTGGGTCCAATGTCCAGGATGTTATGTAGCTGAGGGTGGAGGGGGGAGAGGAGGGAGAGAGTTCAGCATCCTTACAGCTTGGTGTATGAAGCTGTTGGTGAGTCTGGTAGTGCGGGAGCGCAGGCTTCTGTACCTCTTCCCAGAGGGCAGTAGATCAAACAGATTGTGAGCGGGGTGACTTGCATCACTCACAATTTTGGTCGCCTTGCGGGTGAGGTGGGTGGTGTAAATGTCCTTCAGGGAGGGGAGTGAAGCACCAATGATCCTTCCAGCTGTGTTCACTATGCGCTGCAGGGCTTTCCTGTTGTATTCAGTGCAGCTTCCGCCCCACACAGCGATACAGCTGGAGAGGATGCTCTCAATGGTGCCTCGGTAGAATGTGGTCATGATGGCTGGTGGAGCACTTGCTCGCCTGAGTTTCCGCAGGAAGTACAGGCGGCGCTGAGCCTCTTCGCCAGTGATGCAGTGTTGGTGGTCCAGGAGAGGTCTTCACTGATGTGCACCCCCAGGAATTTGGTGCTGCTCGCTCTCTCCACCACAGCACCGGGCCGATGGTCAGTGGCAGGTGTTGGGTGTGACCTCTCCGAAGTCAACAACAATCTCTTT
The DNA here is from genome assembly GCF_017589495.1 of Alosa alosa. Taxonomy (NCBI): domain Eukaryota; kingdom Metazoa; phylum Chordata; class Actinopteri; order Clupeiformes; family Clupeidae; genus Alosa; species Alosa alosa. The sequence goes on along the minus strand of NC_063206.1, from coordinate 15,238,746 downwards.
GGTCTTGCTGACGCTCAGCAGGAGGTTGTTGTCCCTGCACCACGGGTCAGATGGTCGACCTCCAACCTGTATTGAGTCTCAAGCCCTTGGTGATGAGACCCACCAGAGTTGTGTCGTCAGCAAATTTCACTATGTGATTGTTGCTGTAGGTTGCAGTGCAGTCATCGTCAGCAGGGTGAAGAGCAGCGGACTGAGCACGCAGCCCTTTGGGGCCCCTGTGCTCAGTGTGATGCTGCTTGAGGTATTGTTGCCAACACGTACTACTTGGGGCCTCTGACAGAGGAAGTCCAGTAGCCAGTTGCAGAGGTAGGTACTGAGTCCCAGTTTGTCGAGTTTGCAGATGAGTTGTTGTGGTATTATGGTGTTGAATGCAGAACTGAAGTCTATAAACAGCAATCTCACATATGAGTCTCTTTTTTCCAGGTGGGTGAGGGCTGGGTGGAGGGCAGAGCAGATTGCATCCTCTGTAGACCGCTTGGCTCGGTATGCAAACTGGAAGGGGTCCAGGGTGGGGGGGAGAATGGCTTTGATATGTGACATGACAATACAATTAGTTGCGTAATGGGATGTGGCTGTTTGCATGACTGTAATAGATGGGTATTTCCACCAAAATGATGCGATCCAAATTCTTTGCCACAAATGTGTCAGAAATTTAATGTGTTGGTGTAAACAGCCTAAACTCCTTCCATATAAATAGTAGAGCAGGCAGCACCTTCGTTTGATCACAGATACTTAATGCAAACCATGTAACAATGAACCCACGGGATCCACTTGTCCAATGATGAGAAATTTGGTTGGACGGTTTGTTTTGTTAACACCCATGCTTAACATCAAAGTGCCACCAGTGTTTTGGAGTATGTGTGTTTGTGTAAATGTCCACAGGCTCAAGGCCCTGCACCAGTTAAAGTCACCAGCCTAAGTGAAGTGGAGTGAATGTGATCCAGAAGTGTCTATTTAATGTTGCACTAAACCAAACAGAGCGGTTGTTGTTCAAACTCCTTTTGATTGCATACTGTACACTGAATAGAATGTTTTATGATTTGGTTGTTATCCATTGAATGCATAAAGGTTGGTTTGGACATAAACCTTGAAGCTTGAAATACATGTAGGGTTTTATTTTGAAACTATTCAACTAATCGATTAATCTCAAATGACAGAATAACTGATTATCAAAAGTATCATTAGTTGCAGCCCTGGAGTGCTGGTAATTAATGCACGTCATGAAGCTATAATCACAACTCTCATGATCACTATCATTAACCTATCATAACGACAGCAGAGAGAGACAGACAGAGAGAGAGGAGAGAAAGAGAGAGAGAGACAGAGAAAGGAGAGCAAGAGAGAAAGAGAGAGAGAAAAACAGAGAGAGAGAGAGAGAGAGAGAGAGAGAGAGAGAGAGAGACCCAATTACATAAGCAGTTATCTCCCATATGGGAAGCAAAAAAAAATCTGTTTTCACACAAGTTTAATTAAAAGATTTCACATCCATTTCCCAACTCCACAAAGAATTGCCATAAAAAGGCATGAGAGTATCAGTGACTGTCTCTGGCATCATAAAGATTTGTTTAGACTTCAGTGTTAGCCTCAGTGAACACCATTTTCTCCAGGGGAGATCACTGGGACACATAATATCTGTGTGTGTGTGTGTGTGTGTGTGTTTTGTATGGGTATGTATCTTTGAGAGTGTGTGTTGAGCGTAACTGCACATTTGCTCTTTCAGTGTGTGTGTGTGTGTGTGTGTGTGTGTGTGTGTGTGTGTGTGTGTGTGTGTGTGTGTGTGTGTGTGTGCGCATGTGTGTGTGTGTGCCTCCTTGCATGTCTGACTAACCCCAACGTTATTCCTCCCTCTCCTCTCCGGCTCACTTGCGTGCCTGTTAAAGATTTAGGGCCCTTTTTTGGGCGCTGCACTGAAGCAGCAGCGCTAGTGTGACATCTCCTCTAGAGATGATGGCTGACCAAACTCTCTGATCTGGGATCAGCTCCAGCTCCACATCAACAGGAGGCACAAGGACCACGTTCACCGGCCACGGAAGGTCCCCTTTGGCTGGCAAATTAATGCAGATTGACTGGCCGATGACACACGTATAATGTGTGCTGTAGCCATGGAGACCAGACGTTTCTTTCATGGCGCTCACTGATGATGGTTGGCAGTCTCTGTGTGTGTATGTGTGGAAGAAAGACACAGAGAGAGTGAAGAAGTACATGGGGACAAAGTACTAGAAGGGAGGCTCTGTGGCTATTATTGTAACAATGTATTATTGTAGCAATGGTGTAACATTGTAATCAGTGTGCATTGAGCTGTGTGTGTGTGAAAAAGAGAGAGCATGCATGCTGATGTGTGTGTGTGTGTGTATATGTTTGTGGCAGAGAGAGAAAAGGGAGGGAAACGGTTTCAGTGTAACATTGTAATCAGTGTGCATTGAGCTGTGTGTGTGTGTGTGTGTGAGTGTGTGTGTGTGTGTGTGTGTGTGTGTGTGTGTGTGTGTGTGTGAGTGTGTGAGAAAGAGAGAGAGCATGCATGCTGATGTGTGTGTGTGCATGTCTGGCCTCCCCCCTCTCTCCCTCTGAGCTGCCAGTCTCTCGGCCTCAGTGCGCTACACTTGTGCTGCCTCAGCACCTCCTCTCCAGTGAGTGATGGCTAAATCCATACCCTGCGGCCTGTTACAGGAGCCACACACACACACACCTGATGAAGCCAGCCACAGGAATCCCATCTGTAGGACTGGCTGTAATGACCCAGCTTAGTTATGGGATGGTCAACTCTGTTGTGCTGCATCGGCACCATATGAACAGAAGTCCTTGGGTTGTAACTGGTGAGCATGTTCCTGTACCTGCTGGCTAGCGCTAGCCTGAGATGCTATCAGCTGAGTCTGAGCTGTGCTGCGGCTAACTCACCACAGAGTCCATCTTATCTCACCACAACAGCTCCCAACACTACTATTACTCACACGGTATTTCTCACACACATACACACATGGCACTTCAGAGGACTTCACTTCAATAGGAAGATTAAAGTAAGTGGTGGCTTCAAGCACACTCACACACACATGCACACGCACACAGACTCATGCATGTAAGCACACACACACACATACACAACAGGGGAGAAGGGTTGACTTGTGGACTGACTGACTTGTTTTAGGAGTGAACTGAGGGGTGCTAATGGCAGAAGCATTGATCAGCGGGTGGCAGCTAAATCACACGTCACCTCTGATGTCTCCACTACAACCACTGAAGCCCGCACACATACACAGGATTCAACACAGGTGTGTGTGTGTGTTTATGTGTGTGTGTGTATTCGTCTGTGTTAATGAGAAAGTAGTCACATCTGATGCTGTATGCACAATGGTAGACTTATACAAGAGTCCCTGTGTGACCGAGTAAGTGAATGGGAGTGAGTCTGTGTGTGTGTATATGTGTGTGTTTCAGAAAGTACTGTACGTGTGAGTGTAGTTGGCCTCTGCAGGCAGCTCCGTACCACTGAGAGCTCCTGCTGCTGTCATCATTCTCCCAGCTCAACATCTGCTGCACGGGCTGGCACATCGGGGGCACACACACACACACACACACACACACACACACACACACACACACACACACACACACACACACACACACACACACACACCTCTCTTTCATGCCCATCCATTTTTTATCCCTTCACCTTTCTTGCTGTTGCCACGCTATCCTCTGATCCCTCTCTGTGTGTGAAAACCTGCAATCAGAAGTCTTTTCCCCATTAGCCGTTTACCCACCTCTGTCAAAATGTCTTTTCATCTGTTCTGCACTCCAGCTATCAGAATCTCATCTGTTAGTATTCCTCTCATTTGGGCTTCTCCCGCGATCGCTTTCAATTTGCATGATTTTAGCATCTCATTTTTACACCTTTCGCTTTACATCTCGTTCACTCACTCCCTCTCTCCATCTCTTTTCCCTGTCTCCCACCATCCCCCTCTCTCTCTCTCCTATTGAAGGTGAATAGAGTGTGCGGCTCTATCCTGTCTCCAATGTTGACTGTGACAGGTTGAGTAGAAACGCTCTCACACTGTGTGTGTATGTGTGTGTGTGTGTGTGTTGTGTGTGGTTGGATATGCTGGAGAGGAAAGGGGCTTTACATCTTGTTCACTCACTCCCTCTCTCCATCTCTTTTCCCTATCTCTCTCTCTCTCTCTCTCTCCTATTGAAGGTGAATAGAGTGTGCGGCTCTATCCTGTCTCCAATGTTGACTGTGACAGGTTGAGTAGAAACGCTCTCACACTGTGTGTGTGTGTGTGTGTGTGTGTGTGTGTGTGTGTGTGTGTTGTGTGTGTTGTGTGTGTTTGGCTATGCTGGAGAGGAAAGGGGCAGAAGTGCAAAGCTAAGGACAGACTCTGTTCCTCACTTTAGCACCATGCTGTTCTAGTGTCACCCCCTTATGGAGCAAGTGCGTACACACGCACACACACAGTTAATTTTGACAATCCACAGAGATGTTCCCACCTTGGAGTGCAAGGACTCCCATCCAACTGACATTCACACAAGCTGGTGTGTGTGCGCGTGTGTGTGTCTGTGTCTGTGCGTGCGTGCGTGCGTGGATTTCTGTGGATTTCTCACTCCTGCAGTGTTGCCTGACAGGTGGGAACTAAGTTGGGTCAAACACTGAATCCCCGCTGATCTTTGCCTCTGTGTCTCTTCCGCAAGTCCAGAGAGGAGCGGAGGGCCCCACCCCACCCCACCATCCACACCACAACAACACACTCACCTCATACTTCACTCGTCTACCTGCACACCACACTTCATTCACTCATTCATCGCCACGCCACAGCATACCTCACTCGTTCACCCCAGCCCCAACTCCACTCATTCACTTCTCTCATCACCCCTGACTACTGCCTCCTGAAGATTCACTGCGTGCTCCCAATCACCGCCAAGAAAACTAAGTCCAACTGGATCCCGCGAGGAGCATGTCAATATGCACGTCAATGCAAGTCGATAGAAGTCATTAAGTCCTACAAACATTCAGGGTCATAATTGCTGGAGGAAGGCAGCCAGTGGAGCCGTCTTGGCTCTGCAGGTTCTCGTTGTTTATTTGCAGCAATAGCCTCAGGCGCGTTTAGATGCAATCAGTCAGTTCTGCAGAGCACGGAGGACGAGAAGAAAGACAAATCAGTCACTCCAGACAGGAGGCTCCACCAAGGGCAACTGAGGTTAACATGATGCTGAATCAGCCAGATGCAGCCTTTTGTGGCTGGACAAGAGGAGAGTGGTGAAGCTCGGCTTCAAACCAGCATCGCTTTTTTCCCCCCCTTCTCCTGGATGCATGGAACGCACGCACACACACTCATCGGGTCCCAAAGGCAGAGCTGTGGTTGTTGCAGGGGCACACACACACACACACACACACACACACACACACACACACACACACACACGTGTACCCTTGGGTCCCATGTCACAGTCCATTGTCTCCAGACAGTCTCGAGGGACCTCAGCCCCTCTGTGCTCTACCCGTGACGGCCCTTTAGCTAATCTAATAGAAGCAGATTTAGAAAATACCTCGGACAGCTCTTTTTTTAAAATCATCCTCCCCCACAAATGTTCTACAACGGTCCTCCCATCTCTCTCTCTCTCTCTTACTCACTAACTCAATTTCAACCTTCTGGTGGCTGAATACATCATGGGAGAGACCCACATTCTGACCATCCCATGGCCATTTCAGGAAGAAGGTCGAACAAGAAAGGAAAACCTGAAGGTCGAGCTGAGAGAACGCTAACCGTGATCGAGCTAGCGGTTCGGATCCCACTGCAGAAAGTCACGGTGGAGAACACTTCGCCCTAGTTGCAGTCCAGAGTGATGCCACCTCCCCATCACCGAGCCCTGCAGCCCTTCAGCAGCGAGAGGAAGGACATCAGGGGAAGCACTGCATCCCAACCCAACGCAGGCTACGATAAGCCCTGTTATCGCATCAGTGTTATTGTACAGGAACACACCGCACAGCCCGATACATCTCCTTTATTGATATCCATGTATGGATCCTTCTGGAATGCAGCCAGAGAGAAGGCAGAGGAACAACACTGGGAGAGCTGACTGTTGTTAACTGCCCAGAGCCTGCCTAACCAGTCAGTGGTCAGTATTTCAGTTAGAGTTTGCCCTAATAACCTTATCCCTGAAGACAATGACACAATTGTGGGCCGTATGAAAGTGTCACCACCATGGCGGAGGAGTGGCAGTGCTAACGGGAGAGCAATACACTTACACTTCATATATTCACACATGTGTGTGTGCGTATGTGTTTGTGTGTGTGTACACACTCAAGTAGCCACTGGCGATAGGGTCTTATTAAATCATGTACTTTAATGTGAGTTTCCTCATCAGCAAGGGTGCAACAGCTCCCTAGCAGTGGGTTCCTCAGGTCATTTCTGTACTCTCCTCTCCTGTCCTGTCCGTCCTTTCCTGTCCTCTTAGTGGACACAAGCACCCCGAGGGCAATCCCTCAGCCGTGAACCATGATTAAAAAAAGGAGACACTGGAACAGAGGCATGCAGGATGAAGGAGGAGGAAGAGGAGGAGGAGGAGGGGTGGGTTGCTAATCTCTAAAGCAGGAAATTGCTAAGCAATAGAGGATGTTTGTGTTTATTCTGTACATTCTATGAGTGAGTGCTGCTGTATTGTATGTGTGTGTGTGTCTGTGTGTGTGTGTTGTAGAGGACTTTCCTGATCTGCTGTGATAAAACAGCTTAAGCAAAAAGACAAGAGGAAGAGAGATCAGGTTTCCTGGTGAGCGCCACTGAAGCATGGCCAACACTCCCGCCGTGTACCTATATAAGGCCTCACTTGCTCGCTGTTTATCACTTCAGCGTGTAAACACCGCACACCTGCCAAGCCACCACTCTTACCCCAGCGACATCGCAGGGAGAGCTCCCGCTAATAAATGGCTTGTAAGTGGTGGGAACCTGGCCCCCGGTTTACAGCCAATCTGCAGCGATGGCCTGGGTGCTTTGACGACACATTGTTTCATCAGCTGCTTCCGGGCTTCAGAAACTTCTAGAAGCTTCTTCTGTTCTGGGAGATTAGCTTTTGCTCTGAGAGTTGAAGAGAGAAGGGGCTCTCAATGTCCTCAATGAATTTAAAGTCTATTCAACAGCCTGTCTACTCATCTTCTCTTCCCTCTGTCTATCCCTCTCTCATTCTCTCTCTCCCTCTCTCTCATTCTCACTGTCTGTCATAGTGGCACACCTCCCTTATGTCCTCTCCTCCTAATGGGTCTCACCCCAGCCCCGTCTGCTTCTGTCAGGAGGACAAAGTGTTTCCGTGGTAATCCCCAAAACCTTTTCATTCCAACACACACACACTCTCTCTCTCTCTCTCTCTCTCTCTCTCTCTCTCTCTCTCTCTCTCTCTCTCTCTCTCTCTCTCTCTCTCTCTCTTTCTGCTCTGTTCTCTGCATGATAAACTGTGCCCTAGCCCTATGTGAAGGCTTGAGAATTGCCATCTCCATCTTCTTGCCTCTCTGCCCCCACCCCCATTAACGCTTCAATTTCTCTTCTTCTTTTAAGGCCCTCCGAGCTTTCCTCCACAGAACGCTTTCCTCCTTCTTTTCAACTTTCACTGCCTCCCTCTCTCTCTCCCTCTCCTCATGTTGCTCTCCTCTGCTCATGTTGTCGATCTATCCCTTTAAATCTCTCTCTCTCTCTCTCTCTCTCTCTTCTCTCTCTTCTCTCTCTTCTCTCTCTTCTCTCACACACGCTCAATTTTTCCTACTTTCCCTTCCACTCTCTCCCTCTCTCTCTCTCTCTGTGAAATGCCAGCTGCCCAGGCTGGACTGATAGGCCGTCATGGGCCAGCGAGGGCAGCAGCAGCTCTGTGCGATCGATGCACTGCTGCCACGACAAGCCTCAGCAGTCAATGGCAACCAGGCACCGAAGAGAGGTGTGGAGAGAGAGAGAGAGAGAGAGAGAGAGAGAGAGATAGATAGAGAGAGGAGAGAGAGATAGATAGAGATAGAGATAGAGAGATAGATAGATAGAGATAGAGAGAGAGAGAGAGAGAGAGAGAGAGAGATAGATAGAGATAGATAGAGAGATAGAGAGAGAGATAGAGATAGAGATAGAGATAGAGAGAGAGATAGAGAGAGAGAGAGAATTTACCAACCTAATACCGGAGTTCCGAAACCTGGGAGAACAGGAAGTACTGCCTGTCTTACTTGGACAGCAAGGACAGACAGCAGCTCTTGCTGCTAAATATGTCACTGAATGCCATAGAGCGAGGGACAGTGATTAGACACTATACACACCTACACACACACACACACCTACACACACACACACACACACACACACACACACACACGTTTATATGTATAAATGTCTTATCTATCGTATGTTCTGTATTGTATTGTTTGATGTCCTGCTTTGGCAATGCAAATAAATATTTGTCATGCCAATAAAGCTACCTTGAATTGAATTGAATTGAACTGAGAGAGAGAGAGAGAGAGAGAGAGAGAGAGGGAGAGGGGTTGAGGAAGGTAGGAAGAGAGAGAGAGAGTGAGAGTGAGAGAGGGTAGAATGGAGAGCAGGAAATGAGAGTTGAGGAAAAAACTAGCTGGGTGGAGCAGGAATGAGAGGAAAAGAGCAGCAGCTCTGCAGAGAGGGCACACGAGGAGGACAAAACAAGGAGCTGGACTTCACTCACTCCTTCATTCTCCCTCCGTCTTACATTATTTACTCACACTCCCTCTCTTTTCTATCTCTCTCTCTCTCTCAATTCAATTCAATTCAATTCAAGAAAGCTTTATTGGCATGAACGTTGCATTAACATTATTGCCAAAGCTCAATTACATGTACACATAAGAGGTAAAGAGGAAAAAATAGAAAATAAATACATGTTTCTCTCTCTCTCTCTCTCTCAGTCCAGGAGTCCTCTTCTCCCCTCTTCCTCCATCTACCACTATACTAGATCATCATCATTAGAGTCACACATGCACACACAGATATGAAGAAGTACCAGCTAGATGATCCTCAAGCACAGTTAGAAAATCTGAAAAAAAAAAAAAAAAAAAAAAAAAAAAAGCACATCAACCTTACCTAACCTAACCACAACCACCATCTAGGGCAAAATCACAAGCTATGAGGATGTCAACATCCGTGGCTAGGTGTTAGTGGTTAACTGCAGGTCCCTTAAAGCTAAAGAGTTCAGCGTGAGAGGGAGGACTGAAAAGAGAGACGCAGTGAGTGGAAATGAAGAGTGATAAAGAAAGATTTCTTTAGAAGAGGAAAGCAAGAAAAAGAAGCCAAATAATTTCCCCAGAGTACAATTGAGGAAGACATGACCCTGCAGAAGCCGAAGGACTTACTTCCCCGTTCATTCAGTGTGACAGTCATGAATACACAGCATGTGATGGCATGTCAGGAATGCAGACACACAGACATGATTATCAATGTACATATCTGTTACGATAGGTTAGGGTCACATGGTAGGGCAAGCACTGACTTACAGGTGGGGCTTCAGTGATGTCAGTGATGCTGTGCCTTGGCCTGCCCGTAACAATATCCATGCACACACTCTCTCATTACACACATTAGCATGACTGTGAATGCACTCTATTTCCCCCAAAAGCCTCTTACTCACTCTCTCTCTCTCTCACACACACACACACACACACACACACAATGCACTTGTGTGAGTGTACCAAGTTAACTAGACTCATGGAGCTCCCAGCCTGTTTCTGGTCATAAAAGTTTCATCTGGCATGCGTTCGCTCTCCATGTGAGGCGTTGGAAGAGAAAAAAAAAAGATAAAAGCAATGCCGCTTAACCTTCAGCTGATCTCTATAGCACGACACTCTATGCTCCAGCCAATCCCACGGCAGAATAGACATCATAGACATCCCCACTGACCAATCGCGGCTAAGCTCCCAAAAAGGAGGGTGGGAGGAAGCGGAAGGAAGGCATGTCAGAAACAAGCTGGACATTGGCTACAGTTATCCAGTCAGACAGGAGATGCAGGCCAGCGAGGCCCTCATTTAGAGAATGGACATCAGCTGACCAACACATTCACCCGGACAGACAAGACTCCCGACAGCAGGCTTCGGTCTGTGAGACCATGGAGAGGTCAGACATGCACACCGGTGCAGCAATCGTGCCCAATAGCGCTGATCAAAGGAGCCCTGCCCAGATCAAAGACCGAGTGCTGTGCAGCCGTGACAGCACACACATGGCAAGCCAACACAGTCAATGAAGCGCCGGTGTGTCCACGCCACAGAAACAGACACTGACCGCAACACGAACTGGATCTGCAACACTCTGTAATGCACAATCACCACTAGCAGAGTTCTAAGGGGTTAGGATTTCAGGTGAAGGTGGATTCAGGTGGATAGCGGTGATAAGTGAGGGTTCGGTTTTAACACGAGCGCAGCGCTGCTGAAGGTGTCCCTGTGCTGATGAGAGGGTGACCGGGACGGGAGAACAGGAGGTCAGGAGATGCAGACACTCCGTGCCAGGACCAATCACCTCACAGCAGGAGGAGTGCCAGGGCCAGCTAGTGCCCAGAGATCTCTTATCTGCAGTTAGACCTGTCTGCTTAGACACACACACACACACACACACACACACACACACACAAGAAAGCAACTCTGCCACATACACACAATAATGCAACTCTGCCACACACACACACACACACACACACACATACATACATACAATAATGCAACTCTGCTACACACACACACACATAGAATAAAACAATTCTGCCTCACACACACACTTTTACACCTATCTCACAAGGTCAGCGGCCTGTCCTTCCCCATTTTAATGAGATGGTAGACAGTAGGCAAGGCAGCCACTGCGGAGACCGGCGAGAGAGAACTGCCAAAGTTTCAAGCAGCAGGACACACAGACAATTTCACATGGAAGTATTCACGCACACACACACAGTACTCTGACACAGTACACAAACCCTCTCGCTTTCTCTCTCACACACACACACACACACACACACACACACACACACACACACACACACACACACTGACCTGACCTGAGGCGACAGGGAGGTAGGTGGATGAGAGAAGAGGGAAGATCTGGCGGCAGCCCGCAGGCCATGTGCTCTCCTGACGGTCTGGTGGGCGAGGGGGCCAGACAGCGCCTCCTGCTGTAGGGGAGGAATAATGATACAATGTCAGTGGAGAGGAGTGGAGTCAGAACGACAGAATTATCCTTTCACTACCCTCTACTGCACTCGACCATGCTAAAAAGCGCTTCCCACAATCACTTCACTTCCAGCAGATAAAAGATCTCACACAGGATAAACCCAAGCAGTCTAAACAACAGGTGCACTGGCAGGCTGTAGAGCTCAAACTCATGCGCACTGGAGTCAAAAATGTCTTTGAGCGTTTCCCCACAGTAATAGCAGCTCTGCCGTTTTCTGCTTGTGTACATAAAGTCACGTTAAATTAGATTTGAGCCCATTTGGATGGGCTCAAACAACTAGAACAGAGATATCTTCCATCATTACAGGCACATTGATTCATTCTCCCGCCCACACACACGGTCAAGAGCCTGATAAAGCTTGGCTGAAAAAGCTCCAGCACTACAAGCTTGGCCCTCCTGTCACAGGCTCATGTGTGAAGAGGTGCTCTGGGTAAAAATACACCCAGCACCTTTATACTGTGTTAGAAAAGAGAGAAAGAGAAAGGGAGAGAGAGGGGGAGAGGGAGAAAGAGAGAGAGAGAGAGAGAGAGATGGAATGAGAGATGGCTCTGATGCCATTCACTCTGATCACACACTACCTTCCTGCCTACACTCCAATTAGCTCTGTGACAATTAATTGCTCATTAACTAGGCCCAAAGACTTCCAAAGCCACACTAGGAGACGATACACTAATAACTGCTCCAGAGGAGAGAGAGTGTGTGTGTGTGTTTGTGTGTGTGTGTGGAGGGCGGTGGTGTTGGAAGAAGGGTGGGGGCAACAGAGTGGCCAGGCGATGGGGGTGGAGGGGGTTTGTGGAGGTAAGACGGGGTCGTTTAGGGTGAAGGTGTGCATTGATGGTGAGGCTTTTATCTGGAAAGTTAATGTAAGCAGCTGACTCTTAAATCATTACTCTACCGGGGCAAACAGATATGGAGCCCCATATGGAGCAAGTGCACACACACACACACACGGGGAGAGAGAGATAAAGAGTAGGCAGTCCATCAAGTCATGGAGAGGAAAAAGGGAGAAAAAAAGAGTGAAGAAACAGACTGAAAGACAAAAGATAGAAAAAATATTCATGAGGGAAAATGAAGAGAAAGAATGTGACAAGAGTGAAGAATAGATGGATGGATGGATGGATGGATGGGCAGAAATGTAAGAAAAGGTAAGAAAGAACTAAAGAAACCCGTGGACGCTGAATGAGGGCTAGCAGTGATGTGGTAGGAGTCCCAGGTGAGAGGGGTGCCAGAGTGGAGATTAGGCTTCAGTAGTGGAGCGGCCTCTTCTCAACACACTCGGTCACCGCGGCCGAGACGAAGCCGCGCCAGCACAGCTCGTTTGATTAGCGCCCCGCAAACCATTCGGCCGCGACACGGCCACCACTCGGCTGCACTTTGTCTCCCTGACAACAGAGCTCTCCTCACGGCGACCACGCTGGCCCGTGACCTTCTTTCAGCGGAGCCCCATTAACACCTTCATCAGGCTCTCAGGGAGGAAGTCGCACCGACAAATTCCCCACAGCTCAAATGCCTCGGCACCACCATGAAGCAGCATCAAGTTGTGTTGGAGGACTTTAAATGTAGCTCATTTTCTTTTCTGTTTTTCTTTGGGGAAAAAAAACCTACAAGTCTATTTGAAAGATAAAAACTACATTGATGCCATTTGAATGATAAACATAACCACTAATATCAAAAACACATCTGTGATGAGGCTTTCTTTTACAGAGAACTGATTAAAAACTTCAAAAGCAAACGTATCAAAAATTGCTAGAATATAATTTAAGTTTGCAGACGGTCTTTGAAGCTCCACAAATGTGGCAGCTGCGGCTTGATTCGAAGGCTGTGGTAGAGTTGGCATATTTTTAGTTTGTTTGTCCCAAGCAGAGCAATATGTATCCACAACTGCATGCCAAGTACCTGTAAGAGTCTCTCAGATATACTAAGTGGTCATGTGTCTGACACTCATCACGCACTACTGGACAAGTGTTCATATAGAATCTATGATAGGTAGCTATTTCTGTTGAAGTAAAAGAGCAGCTGGCTATGAAGCATCAGAGAAAACTATAGACCTCTGCCCTAAGAGACATGTTCACGACAGCAAAACTGGTGACATATATCTGTGTTGCACAAATGCAGTCTTCTGGGAGCACACTGATCTGGAATCAGTTTTTTCCCCACCTGTGTGTTCTTAAATGTCATCAGAGCCAGAGTTGTTACCAGGCCAGTACATGAATAAATAAAAGTCTCCATAAACTAGGACCACGATCCCATTCCACATGCCTTGAGTCATCTGCAAATGCCCGAGCCTCTCTGTCTTCCAGTGCTGGTGTCTATTAAAAGAGAAAGTTACTGGACAGTTCTGGCTGCGTCTCAGAATACAGTCGACCATGACCCTGGGCAGGATGAGAACATGAGTGCTGGTTAAAATGGTCACCTCCAGCTGGGAGGCAATTTGTCTGCATTAGCTGCCACAGATTACAGAGGGCTTAGCAGCGCATGTTTAAGGAGCAGCACCAACCTGTCGTGGGTTCATGACATTTACACACACACATATATACGTGCATGCATGGAACAAGCTATACGAGTTTTAAGTATGAACAAATGTAGGGGCTAGTGTGACAAGTTTAGCTCGTTAGCGCAAACATGCTCGACATTCTCAACAGTCCACTTGATGGGGAAGCGCTTAAAACCAAGATGGCTGTGGAGGGTACCAATTAGTGCTCAACTAGCACAATTAAAAGATCTGGGATTGTTTTTGACGTCTGGAGGCTGGAACGCGCACGCTCGACTGGACTCATTAGGATGGAGACCCAGAGGAGATGCCAGATCTGCTGCAGCAAAATAACCATAACCACACACACACACACACACACACATCCCCCAATGGGGCATCTCCGGGAGCCTAACTTATTGTGAGCGGACATGTTCTACAAATCCATGCTCCTTGCTCCAGTGCATTCATAATGCCACAAGCTCTTGTATTTCAAAAAAAGTCTCTTTTCATATTATCTTATTCTTTTAAAATGCATGTCTGACACACAAATATATTCAGTCAATATGTATCACTGAACAGACAGGGGAAAAGAACAGATGTGTTTGGACCATGAAGAAAGGGAAGAGAGAGGAGTGTTGTTGTTCACAGGAGAATGCCACCCCCTCTTTGGAGTACACTGCTGGAGGATTTTGGCTGGCGTTAAATCTCAGTTCTTTCCTGGTGGAATGAAACATGATTTATTTTTTAAAAACTGCCCACTTCTACTGGTATGTGGGCATGACTATCGTGACTTGACAGCAATGTAGCTCCACCCCTATGAAGGCGGGTGTGAAGCCGTCACTGATTCACGGCAAGTCACGGGAGAGGTGTGCTGTTCTCTGGGACTACGGGTGTGGTGTGTGTGTGTGTATATGTATGTGTGTGTGTGTGTGTGTGTGTGTGTGTGTGTGTGTGTGTGTGTGTGTGTGTGTGTATATGGGGTCAGCTGCAGTGACTATCTTTACTCCCTGGGCACCAGTGGGGCTTGTTGGGATGGGCGGGTCCATATCTACTGATAGGCAAGGCCTCCCAAGCCAGAGACTCCACAGCTGTCAGAAACAAAACACACACCTAAAAGGCCCAAACAAACAGAAAACTTCATACCCAACACACACACAGAAAGACACACACACACAGTCACACACACGACTGCCCATACATACACACATACACACAGTGCAGAAATGTCAGCATGGCACAAGCTGTTATTTGGTGTGGAGCCAGTGTGGCTGCACAGTCACCCGTAAGCCTCTGGAGCTGACAGGGGAAATATGGCCCCTCTGACACTCACTGCAGGCCGGGGCTTCCACACACACAGTCAGTGACTTTCAAGTAGAGGACACCCAAACGTGTCACACCCCCAGGGTAGAGGAATAACAGACAAAAAAAAGATAAGGAAAAAGAAAGTAAAAAAAAGCCTAGCACTCTTTCACCTCTCTAACTTCTCACATTTTCTTTTAAAAGGCAACTCATGCAGAAGGAAAAGTCCGTTTTTTTTATCAGGCTGAATGTGTGCGTGTGTGTGTGTGTGTGTGTGTGTGTGTGTGTGTGTGTGTGTGTTGCATTATTCATATCGCCTGCATCTACCGCAGACAGCACTACTACTATATAACTGTGGTGCTATGGCTATCACATAGCATGGAACACATATCTCCTGTCACACATTGACGTGGTGCCATACTGAGCCGTCTCTCGGACACAGATAAGAGATGGAGCTGGACTCCCTGGGTGGGCTCAAGTGAACTGGAGCACCCTTCTCCAGAGCCCGATTCCCATGCTGTTTACACACACACACGCACACGCACAACACACACACACACACACACACACACACACCAGTGTTTCCCCTACAGTGTATTTAACAGCGGCGCAGCGCCGCCGCTGGATTTTCAGCGCCACTGCAACATAATATCACGAGATTCACTTAACACACTGTAAAAGCACAACGGCCAACGTCATCTCGAAATTGTTTTCTGAAAGTCTTGAGTAAGTTAAGTGCATCAAATCCGCACTTAGCCTCTCATTATTCAGGACATATATGCGGCATGATGTGTCAGGTGATTACAAGCCCAAAGACAAGTCTGCAGCCCATATGGCTAGCCTACGTTCTGAGCACGGTTACATTGTTTAGCTATCCGACTGATGGGGTCTTGCTCCGCCACAGTGTAGCGTATGGTGTCATCGTTCACTTGTAGGTTACACAATAAATAGCCTACTTATAGGCCTGGTGACAATAAAAATGATATTAGTTATATTTCATCACGAAGCTGTTTGTATGCGTGAATTAAGCTTGTAGCCTATGCCATATGTTAAGCTTGAGCAATTCCTCTGATCCAAAGCCTGCTTTGACACATTGACACTAATGTGAAACATGCATCCTCCTCTCCTAGCCTACATCAAATAAAAGAAACCAATTCATGATTACGAAATGAATTTAACATGGGGGAAAAAGTTTGTTCGCGATTCAGCCTACTGTTGTGATGCGGTTCTTTCTGCTGATTGATTTCGTCCGGTGTCGTCAACTCTGAGAACTCTTGCTCCGGCTGACAATTTTATCCAGAGAGCTGATTTCCCAAAGATGAGCCTCCATCAACATTCAACGACAAATTATTAAAACGTAAGTAATGCAATAGAGTAAACCAATGTGCTACAAGGTGTATGGTCTTAACGTTAAATGTAGCCTAGACTTTGTAACGTTTAGCGTAGGGGCTACATGTAATGTTTGCATGGGAAAGCTAGGCGAACACAGTCTAGGCCTGTTTAAACTTTCTGATAGTTAAAGGAAATATGAGCATATGTTTGCATATCGTATAGCCTAAATTCTGTCCACTTAGCTATAATAGGCTATCACAAACAGACCTTTTCTACGTTTATGCATTAGACATAGGAGCCTACATTCTCTTATCAGAAAGACGTGTTCTCATAACTTCAGCGTTCTCTTGACGGTGAGAATGAGCGGTCGCACTTCAATCAAGTAGCCTAGGTCCTTTTCGAGTTAATTGTGAGTGAGTTGTATGGTAACTGTGGGAGTGATGTAGAAGAAAAGTGAGTATTTACTTTTTTTTCATAATGGGTTTGTTGTTTTGGGACTGAGAAATAGACTACAAGGAGAGCATCAGGCTAATGCATGCGTGTCAGCATTAATGGCCCCCCAACAATTCAATTCAATTACCAAAGAGCCTTAGAGATGTTCTTTGAAAAGCCCAGAAAAATTAAGTGACAAATTTAAATAAATTGTAAATAATCTTTTTCTGGGTTGTGCCATTTCATTTTTCTTCTATCATTTTTAACCAATAATGTAAAAGAAAGCTGAAAATGTCCACAAAAGAAACACGAAGGTATGATATAAAAAAAATATCCCCCCCATGCCCAAGTAATAGCACCGCTGCTGGAAAAATTTCTAGGGGAAACACTGCACACCCCAATGGGAGCATCTCCACCAGGCATGATCTCCTTCTGCTGAACACAGTGAAAGTAAAAGGAGTAACTTGATATCTCTTGTTAACTGATGAGTGTGAGACTACACACACACACACACACACACACACACACTCTCTCTCTCTCTTAGGTCACTTGCCCTTGTGTGACAGCTCCTTTGCAGCGTCTGGTCTTGGCAAGTGTTTGGTCTGGCTGCTATGGCTCTGGATGTGTTTAAAAGACACCTCAGCATCATTCGACCCCATGCCGCAGAGCCAGGGCTTGTGACGTGCTAGAGAAATGCATTCCCCCTGCAGTCCTACCACACACACACACACACACACACTAAAAGCCAAAGGTGATTCATTTACCCAAAGACTTACTGCAATAGCTAAGGCATAGGGGTAAAGGCAACAATCTACCACTGCAGCTCTGTGTGTGTGTGTGTGGTCTGTAATCTGTTTGATTGGCCTTCATTGAGTCTCAGAGTTCAGATTAATTTCTTGGTTAAATTTAACTGAATATTATGCAGAGTAACACAATCTGTAAAGTAGTTTGTTGAGCGGTGGAGGCAGTCACCAGGAAAGATGGTTCCAGTATGAAGAATGCTATTTATTTTTAAGCTGCCGGCAGGTGAACAGACAAGACAGACTGGTACATTTAACATTCAATGAAGTACGCAGTTAGCGAAACCCTTAATATCAGCAATAAGGTAGTAATAACACTGAGTCAACAAACCTCTCACAACAGAGGTCCAGAATAGACTGAATTCCCTATTACCTGGACACAGGTAATAAAGTGAGTTACTCCTCCCCTCAGGAGTAAACCAGCATTCATAAATCAATTAAGTGAATAATGTATAATACATACAAAGTTCCATGTTGAACACGCTAATATGCACACATTTAAATATCACAGCTCATTACAGCTAAAACAATGATACAATACAACACGAGAGCAAAACACCCCTCCTGGATGTGGTAGTCCACTTGTTGGCGCTCCTGCGCGAATAAGGAAGCCACAGTCAATGCGCTCTGCTTTGGCAGACATCGGTAATGCTGCAGGTAAGCTCCGCGATTAATATAAAGTTCTCCAGTGTGAATGAATGGATGAGTGTGTGGAAAGCCAGGCTCACGGCATGGCGCGCATCATGCCAATACACCCGCAATCTCCCGCACTCGCTGACAATGTCAATTAAGAGTTGCATCGCTTCATAAAGTAGTTGCCACGCTAGTATACCAAAAGTCCCAACCGCGTCACAGTTGAAAAGCATTCATACCCGATTCCTTAATATTATTTCACATAGTCATTATTTGAGTAGAAGTCCATTATTTTAATGTAGCGCTCACAATGTTCATAAGCACTCAATAGCGCTCATAATGTTTATAAGTACTCAATAGCGCTCATAGCGCTATTTATAGTGACGGGGTGCATATCGCTCCGTCACACCATCATATATCCAAAGGGGCACCAGGATAGTGTTACACAGACACATCAAAACACACACACACACACACACACACACCCAGTCATTAGGCCATTACCCCCCGCAGATATCATGAGAGAAGCATGTAGCCTGACAGTGACACCAGAGAGCTTGAAGGCAGTAAGGACTATTCACCTCAGCGGTCGCCATAAACTCACTCAGTTGTGTCATGTTCCAGCTTAGTGCTGTTGTAACATGCTTTTCATGGGAAGGGAATCGAAAGAAATCGGTAGAACCATTTAGCAGTCTGTGTACTGTGGTCAAGTAGACCTAGTGAAGAGGCTGCCTCTGTGTTTGTGTGTATGTGAGTGTGTGGTGTGTGTGTGTATGAGGATGTGCGCAGTAGCCATATGGTGTATGTGTGTGAGAGTGTGTGTGTGTGTGTGTGTGTGTATATATATAGGAGTCACCTTGACCAAACTGCTGGTCTAGCATTTTACAGATGGCTGGGTGTATTGGAAGGAGAGATGGGGGGGTTGTAAGGCCATGAGGAAAAGCCTCCACCCCCCACCCCCTCTGTGACTTCATGTCTGTGATGATGTAACGAGGCGGACCTGGCACAACCACGAGAGGATCCAAGCGCCTCCACATCCATCCGTGTGTGTGTGTGTGTGTGTGTGTGTGTGTGAGAGTGAGAGAGAGAGAGAGAGATGTCATGATTGTGCTGATTGAGTGAGTGCTCGAGGTGAGGGCTTCACTCCCAGATGGGACACACAGACAGCAGGGGCAGTGCAGTGGACGGGAGAGAGGCCTGCTTACACAAGCCCTGGGATGGAGCTCCGCTTATTCCTACCCCTCTCTCTCACTCTCCCTTCATCACTCTATCCATAACTCTCTCTCTATCTTTCTCTCTGTTGCCGTCTCTCTTTCTCTCCATTGCTCTCTCTCCATTTCTCTGTACTGTATTATGTGCTTCAATGGGGCAGAGATGCTACGGTTTGACGATTGATTCAATAAATGGGTGTTAAATCTCAACCTCTTCCTCTCTCTCTCTCTCTCCCTCTCTCTCTCGCTCACTTTGTCCCGGTTTCGGTCTTCATCTTTTTCACCCTCCTGCTGACCCCACCCCCTTCCCTGTTCTCACCGAGCTGTCAAAAGCCGACGGCAACCAGCTTCACACACGCAAACACTTCACAAACACACACAAGGAAAGGAGTAGGATCACACAAGGCCAACTAACAAGATCTCATCTTCTCACTGAAGTACCAACTAAAACAGGAAGCTCTGATAATGCACAAGATGTCCAAGCACACAAGCTCCAGAAGAACTATAACACGGTACTTACGGTGTTGTAATTCTTCAAGGAAGAGACTGAGAGAGAGAGAGAAAGAAACCAGGATTGACGTTAAGAAAAGGGAGTTGCTCAAAAGCAAAAGAGGCAGAGAGAGCAGTTGAGAGAAAGGAAAAATCAAATTTCCACTACATTAAGCCGGCACCGTTAGACAACGCTAACGGGAGTGCTGACCGGGGGGTGGGGATGCTGGATTGCACCAGCGGACGTTGAGGGTAGTTCCAAGCTATGAGAAATGTGTGTGTAGTGTGATTAATCTATGGCTCTCTGTGTGTGAATGATGCATGTGTGAAAATGTGTGTGTGTGTGTGTGCGTGTATGTGTGCGTGAATGTGTGCATGCATGCACGTGCATAGTAGCTGAAGGATTTGCAAGAGGGCTGTCTAGCTCCTTAGCTGAATCTGAAAAACTCGGGGAATCCCCGCTTTTAGAGAAATACTTAAGAAAGGGTATGTATGTGTGTGTGTGTGTGTGTGTGTGTGTGTTTGTGTGTGTGTTTGAGGGAAAGCACCAATTCCCTCTATAATCCGAAAGTAGGCAGCTCTGGGTCTCAGGGGTCTCACACTCCTTTATGTGTGTGTGTGTGTGTGTGTGTGTGTGTGTGTGTCTGGTGCAACCTTGATGAAAGCCTGAAGGACACAGTAGCCTCTATGCTCCCTCAGCTGGGGAGAGGGGTGAGCACAGAGGCTCAGGGCTTCCCCATATGGAGCTGGACCTGCAGGGTAACACAGCTATTCATCATCACTGTAGCTACACCACACACACACACACACACACGAAAATAACTTCATAAAGTGACATAAGAAAAACAAACACACAGACACACACCCAGAGACACACACACACACACACACACACACAGACTGACTCTCCCAGACAGGCACTGGGAACGAGCCGACACACATAGCTTAATCTCCTCAGCTGGCTGCAGCAGTGACAGAGACGCTGAATGGCCAAGGAGAAACAGCACTCCATTCATACCACTGCAGACCTGCTCCAACAGACTAAACACTGAGCAAGAGAGAGAGAGAGAGAGAGAGAAGGAGAATGAGAGGGAGAGAGAGATGAGGCAGAATGGACAATGTAAACATTTCTATAGGCAGAAACTGGACTAGAGGAGAGGAAGAGTGGGGATGGCAAGACAGGCAGAGAGCATTAGAGAGAGTGCACAATGCACTATACATTTCCCATCAGAGACACACACACACACACACACACACACACACAGGCACGCACATACACACACACACACACATCCACTCAAAGGCACATACACACACACACACACACACACACACACACACACACACACACACACACACACACACACGTCTGTAGATGGCTTGTTCCTGCTGGGACCCATATATTTACGGCTGTGGCGCGTGCTCAAATAAAGGCGTGGGCAGGAGGAAAGAGAAGAAGGCTGGGCGCTGTAAGGGCAGATTTATACGCAACGCTACTGTAAAGCCACACAAGGCCTCGCAATGTCAAGAGATACAACAGAGTTTATTAAGCTTGAAACAAGCCCCCCCCCCCCCCCAATATCAGTTATTTATTCTCTCTGTCGCTGCGCACGCTATCGCTTTCTCAAATGTCAGGAGGGAGGGAGAGAGAGAGCGAGATGGAAGGAGAGAGAGAGTGCGAGTGAGAGAGAGGGAGGGAGGGAGGGAGGAGGAGAGAGAGAGAAGGCAGCAATCCATGTCCAGTGATAGGTGGTGTGAAAAAAGCAGAGCCTGTTTGCAGAGCACTTGTGTGTGCAGACACACACACACACACACACACACACACACAGACGCAAGCAGAGGGCTATGTGAAAATAACATCCAATGGTGATGAACTGAGAAAGCTGTGCGTGGGCGTGAGAGAGGCAGAGACTCAGAGAGAGAGAGAGAGAGAGAGAGAGAGAGAGAGCAAAACAAAGAGAAAGAGAGAGAAAGAGAAAGAGAGAGAGCATATTCAACAATCAAGCAGTGAGGACTGGTCTGCATGTACATGAACAAGCACAAAGGGAGGGGACACGGTCACCTCTTCTCTGGCTGTGTGACGTCCTGCCACAGCTGTGGGAGAAGTCCCTGCTTTCCAGTCAGTAGCCTAAATTATAAACCACTGACCACAGGTACTTTCATTGAGATGCAGTTCAATTCTTATCTATATTGTGCTTCCGCATTTTGATCATTTCTGTACGACTCATTTAGCTTTGGTTTGGTTTTAGGCCCTGTAGTATTGACGCAGATTATAAAAATAAATGGTCTTTCGAGAGCAAGAGCTGCAGCACCACAGAGCATCTGAGTACACCTACACACGCACGCAGGGAGAACCATATCTGTGTCAGTGGATCTCATAAACAGGAGCTGACCGTTCCTGAAGCTGAGCACGGAGTAAAGCTGGCAGTTCTGTTAGCCACTCTGCAGACCTGTGTCTGTCTGTCTGTGTGTGTGTGTGTGTGTGTGTGTTTTGTGAAGGAGAGAAACGAGTGGGGTGGAAACAGTAATGCCTGCTAGTTTTCTGTGTCCGTCTCTCACACACTCAAAACGCATACCTCAAGACATTTCCTTTCCACTGACCTCCTGAAGTCAGTCTAGTGCTGTCAGATAAGACCGCATCAAAAAAAAGCATGCGCAGACATGGACACACACACACACACACACACACACACACAAACAAACACATACACACATACCAAAGCGGTGTGCTGACACTATGGCTGGTTGGGAGTATGTATGTCATTTATTCTGTGCTTAGCCACAGATCACACACACACACACACACACATACACACACACACACATACATAAAAGCGGTCTGCTGACAATATGGCTGGTTGAGAGTATGTATGTCATTTATTCTGTGCTTAGCCACAGATCTCCAGCAGACGGCTATGTGTCATCTTGCTCTAATCATAGTGCCGACTAGTGCATGGTATTTCACACACACACACACACACACACACTGGTATTCTCACTCTCTCTCTAAGGAGAGAGACATACACACACATATTCTCTCGCTCGCAAACACGCGCACACGCATGCACACACACACACACACACAGGCACACACACACGCACACACACTCTCTTTCCTTGTTTTCACTTGAGCCTCGTCTCCTAGCTACAGATTCACAAAACAATGGTGATTCATGGTCAGGCAACTGTAGCAATAAAATGTGCCTCTTGAAAAGCCATGTAAACAAGGGGGAGTTTGAGGGGCCGATAAGCAGATAGGAGAAGAGAAAGACACACTCTGATATGAAAAGATACATTAGGCAGACAATGAGGGGGGCATTAGAGACAGGAAAGGTAGTGAATTGAGGTCCAACAGACAAGGAGAGATGGAGTGAGACATAGAGATGCATGTAAACAGACAGAGAGAAAGAGGGAAAGAGAAAAGGTTTTAGAGAAAGCGGAGTGTGTGGTGGGGCTGGGCCCCTGGGCTTTCTACCTGCACAACAGGGGTTACACAGAGAGACACACGGACACGGACACACACACACACACACAGCAGAGAGCTGTAAACACAAATACCCTTCAGAGAGCACACACACACACACACATTACAAAACTTTAGCTTTGCAGAGCTATATCAAACAAATGCTTGTTCAGTTCACTGTTCATGGCAACAAACAACACACACAGACACAGACACGCACAGACGTGCAAACACACACACACACACTGTTTTCCACTGAGTTTATTAAGCTTGAAACAAGCCCCCCCCCACCCCCAATATCAGTTATTTAAAGCAGGGGCAGGGGGCTGAAAACACACACATACAGTAGTCTGAGTAAACAGCTTTATGTGGAAACCAGAGCTGGACACACTGGGCCCTTTATGTCAGGGAGCAATGACCACAACTTACTCACAGTCCTGCATGAGTTCTTTATTTAAATCTACCAGTATGTATTCACCCTATGTATGTTTATGATTTTACGCACATCACATCACTGCCTAAATGCGTACATTACATCTCACCACTGGCCATGCATATAATGATTCTTCAGGCTCAACACAGGTAGTAGGTCTATTGCTTTAAAAAAAATAACGGGGTTTGACAGGGTTAACAACGTCAGTGATGTTTGCGGAGAGACACAATGAGGCAAACAAGTGGTGACCTGAGTGTGCATCCTGTGGTTTGAAAATGACACAGAAATGTGTGATGTCACTTCCTGCCTATTGCCACCAACACTATATGCAAAGGGCTTCTCGGTTGGGGCATGGGAATTACAGCCAAACTAAAAATATATTCAGCTAAAGCAGTATCCTCAGGCTCAAGAGAGAGAGAAAGAGAGAAAGAGAGAGAGATGGAAACTGCTTTTGAGACCAGTCCTTTGTACATCCGTGTGTTCCGTTGGAAAACATGGCTCCTTTCTCACAACATGCCAAAAGGCAACTCCCTTTTCTTCTCCCTCCCTCATTCCTTTCTCCCGCCTTTTCAGTCCTCCCTCTCTCCCTCTCTCTCACTCTCTCTCTGGTGGGGATTCCCTGAGGATTCCCTAGCTGAAGGAGAGCTGTGGGGAAACAGTGACTACTCAGCAGAGTGACGAATGCTGTGGAGAAGATTGACCTTTCCTGTCCCACCCTCTCTTTTACCCACTTTCTCTCTCTCCGTTTGGCTCATCCCCTCTCTCTTTCTCTCTCCCACCCTCTCTGTCTCTCCTTCTGCAGTGATAAGATGGGCGGTTCATGATTGGGTCTGTGGAGGATCCAATCTCAGAAACAGATTACATTGACAAGCCATGACAATTACGATGGGGCCCTGCGTGTTAAACACACACAAACACACACACACACACACACCTGGAACCACCCTCATCTAGGAATTCCTCTTGCCAAACTAGCATGAGGTTGCAAAGCCACACAGAGACACACCCAAACAGGATGAGTGACAGCCGCTCCAGGTAGCAGACATCCTTCACTACGGAGAGCGCTAGAGCCCGTAATGGTGTCTCTCAGCTCTCCCATATATAATACGCAGGAGCCATACCTTCCCAGACCATCCCCTGGAGACTGCCACCCTGGGTGACTGCACCCATCAACGGCTCCGAGTTAGAACACCATCTGTGCTCGCTCGCTCCCTCCCTCCCTCACCCATCCACCACCCACAGGCACAGGAGCCATTACCTGCCTGATGGGAGCTTCATGACTTCCACACCTGCCCACTGGCAAATGCCTATAAGGCACCCGGCCAGCTTTGCGGAAACAGGGCCTTGGCGTGACAGTGGTGTGTGTGTGGGGGGGTTGCGTGTGGCCGTGTGCATGAATGCTGTTTGAGACAGCAGCAGATATGGTCAATGCATACGCTGCCCAGAACAAGACCAAACTCAAAACGTTGTTTCACTAGTTTCCCCCTCGTCCACGCTAGATCCTTCCACAAGCTGAATCAATGCCCACTATGGATCTAAAGCCCCTAATCGCACAACCCATCACAGTGTAAACCATTGTTATATAGTCCTCCTCTTGGTAGAAGCGCTTCAAAAACACGAATCCCTTCATCTCCCAAATATCCTATTTATAGATGGGGCTGTGTCAGAGGTGCTGGAGGTAGGCTGATCCAACACTGTGCTGTATCTGACAGATACCAAGAGAAAGAACACTGCCTTTAAAAGAAACGAGCTTGCTTATTCCACTGAATTGATACTGAATTGATCAGTTTTCAGAAGAGGGTCCAAGCTCTGCTTTGAGAGATGTCTACAAACTCTGGGGTAATCTTTAACAGTCTGGTCTGGATTTCACATCCCAATAAACACTACTCTTTCTATGTAAAAACTTGTTACAGAACAGGAAAAAACAAGGTTTGTGTACCAATAAATAAAAATCCAATGCATGACTAGTGCAAATGCACTAAAACATACATTTTCACTTTACAAACCCCCAAAAAACGAAATAACTCTGCAAGATACTGTGCCTGTGAAATCTATATTTACAATTCCATAGAAGCAACCCTTGGATAAAGCAAAGAAAATACACAACTAAGGAATGATTTGATCGCCTTCGCTCCTCCCCGTCTCTTGCTCCCAGGTGCGGTGTGATAAGGGGCTGCAGGTAGCCGGGTCATCTGTAGCTCCCCTCTCCCCCCCTCTCTCTCTCTCTCTCTCCCCCTCTCTCTCTCTCCCCCTCTCTCTCTCTCGCCCCGGACCCAGGAGACGCATCACCACAACCCACTGCTGTCGCTGCAGCCGCCAGGC
Source organism: Alosa alosa (assembly GCF_017589495.1). Classification (NCBI taxonomy): domain Eukaryota; kingdom Metazoa; phylum Chordata; class Actinopteri; order Clupeiformes; family Clupeidae; genus Alosa; species Alosa alosa. The sequence goes on along the minus strand of NC_063206.1, from coordinate 15,212,670 downwards.
CCGTGTGCTGAATGAGGATGAGGAGGGAGAGACATATGGCTGGCTACACCTCTCCTCGTCTCGTCGGGTATCTCTTATTCTTCTCTCGTCCCCACTTCGCTCCGTTTTTTCTTTCTTTCATTCTTTTTTATCCATCCCTCATGACCCACAAGTCTCTCTCTCTTCTTCCTATTCCCAGCAGCAAGACTACAGCATGTGCACAACATTCTGAATGATTATTGAATAAACCTTCTCGCTACATCTACCAACACACACACACACACACACACACACACACACACACACACACACACACACACACACACACACACACACACACACACACACACACACGGTGTTCGCCAACTAAAAACACCACTGGGGATATGTGCTGTGCTCTGTGTGCGTGTGTCTGTGTGTGTGTGTTGTGTATGAGAAGCAGAGATAAAACGAGTGTTGATGTATAGAAGAGTCATCCTCTCTGGGGGTCACTCATGGTAATTGTGATAAAGAACAATTAGCCCACGTTTACATGAGCGCCCTGCCAGTGTAGCACTGCACCACACAAAAGGCCAGGATGCCAGCTCTTTCGGCAGGCACACACACACACACACACACACACAGCTCCATTTGTGACAACTGATACCCCGCAATTACAGCTATCGTGTTCCATTACCAAGCGGGGATCATTAACACACACGCACCACGTCATTTCTCAGTCTGACCGGCCAGCCGCAGTAGCGATGACTTTTATCAGCGTCACTCCTTCAGCACTCACTTATGACTGAGGCCAGGCTCATATTAGGGGACAAATATCGCGCCAATTACCTCCATGGCAGCCTTAGGAAATGGAAGATGCGCCGGAAGATGATGTTATTTACATAAACAATTCGCTTAGCGTGCTCGCTTCTTAAAAGGTGCCTTTGAACACGGACCAGATTCCATCTAAGGCAAATTACCCATCAGGCTGTGCATGGCGCTCCTGCCAGCGGTGTAGGGGGCAGTTTGGCTGCCCTGCTCTGTCGCTAAACAGGAGAGAGAGGGAGAGAGAGAGAGACTGTGTGTTTGTGTGTGTGAGTAAATGAGTGTTTGAGAGAGCATGTGAGAGAGGTGGAGAGGAAGAGGTGGAAAGAGGAAGAGGAGAACGAGAGAGAAAGATGGAGCTTGCCTCCAGCCACCCGCAACTCCAACATCACCCCTACCTCCCTTCATTGACCACCGCCTGCTAGGATGAGCTGCCAGCGGAGTAATTACATTGATTCCCCTCCCGGCTCCACGTGCATGTCCCCCACCCCAGGTGTCCACCTCCCCTGCCTTTCAAACAGTCCTTCAGCAGGGAGGGCCCACCACTCCCCTCGTGCTAGAGACAGACGAGGCTAGGCTAACACACACAGGCTAAGCACCACTTGACCACAAGCGCTAGCCAGACTGTAGTCCAGGCCCAACACTCTGATGGCTTCTGTTCCGTCACTCTGGCTGACTGCTTATATTCCCTGTGTGTTAAAGTGTCGGAGGGTTGCTTACGCTGCAGTGTGTTCCACGAGCTGTTCTGTTTTGGCAGAGCCTTGGGGTTTGGGGGCTTTAAAAAAAAAACGAGAACCAAGGACTCAGACGTATCAGCGCGGAGCTATGAGTAAAATAGAAAGTTGCAGACACAACAAGCTGCGATTTGGTAAATGTGATGGGCCGGGTGACACGACGGGGGCGGGGCAGAGGGAGAGGGGCTAAGAAAGTGTGAAGTGAGAGTGAGTGAGAAAGAGAAAGAGAAAGAGATCGAGAACATGAAAAGAGGAAAAACTGCTAACGTTACAGTAAGATGCAGCTGTTCAGTAATTAGGTAGTAGAGAAGTGTAAGCAGAACAAGCTAGCATTTCGCTTCTCTTCCATCCTGGCCACTCGGGAGGCCAGAGGACGGTCGACAGACACAGGTGTGTGTTTGCAAACACAGCATTCTCTCGCTGTCGTTCCTACCTCCCCCTCTCTCTTTCTTTCTCTCCCTCCTTCCCTCCATCAAGTCCACAGTCAGTGTGTGTCTATGCCGTCAGGTTGGCGACTAATTGCATCGCAAACAGAGGACAGGCCAGACACTCTTTAGTGACTCCCGAGGCTCTCCCCTCAAAATAAGACCTCATTAAATCTCCATAGCTTTCCTTCAGGAAGACGCAAAATTATTATCTCTTTTTCCATGGATGACCGACTCTCTTTGAATATGCAAACCTCTCCCACTTAATCGTAGGAAAGAGCACAGATTCCCGGAACAAGGAAAGTAAATGGAATCCTTGGGTTGCCCGAAGAGTGCACTTAAAAGTACCGAGGAGCCGGACACGAACTTTTAACCTGCAGCAGTGCCATATGTCTCATGCCTGCAAAAAACTATAGAAGTGAATTTAGGCTGGGTAGAGGCATGTCTGCTGTCCTGACTTGCACACAGTCACGGCACAAACAGCCTTGTGGTCAAGTCCCCACAGCAGGGACATTTTTCTGACATCACATCGAGTCCCATCTACCACAGTGTCTCTTTCTGCAGTCTCGACAGGCCTGTTAGAGCTGTCCGCGTCTTTGTGTTGGCTTGCCCGCTTTGTCACGTCCTGGCTACATCCTCAGGCTAATATCCAAATGCCATGTCGGAACTGGATCACGACGAGAGGTATGGGTGCTCGCTAACTAGCAAGACACAATCAAAGTGTACATGGCGTAGGCTATCTTAGAATGTCGCCTCGTCACTAAGTCGTCCCAATTTACCTCGACGGTGCGGGCTACATGAAGCAAGCCTGGAAATGCCAAGCCTTTCTGATGTCAGCTCTGCTAATCGATACTGACCTGCGCCGGACACCCAATCGCCTCTCACAGCAGTGTCACAGGGAAAGGTGGGTTTTAGAAAGGGACAGCAGACACAACCTTCACCCAACATGGCCCACCTCCTCCTATTTCCTGGGTCATATCGCAAGAGGTAGACAGCAGCCTGTATAAGCAACCATGCCAATTTGAGCTTTGTAATGACCCTCAATATACAAATGTTAAATGAGACACTTTTGGTGTTTGTACCTGGTTCATCCTTCAGATCCCAAGACAACTTGGCTAGTGTTTTGTAGGCCTATGGATTGTATCTCTTCATAGAGTAATAACAACATGTCCAGTACAGATGTAGTGTAAACGACGTTTCAAATCAATGCAAATTGTGAAAATGTCAATTACGTTCAAATTTACACCATCACTGTTTAGAACTGAAGCAAAACAAGTGTCAAAATTACTAACGTATGTGCTAATTACTAACGTATGTGCTAAATATGCTAGCACTAAAAAGTGCTAACATATTTAGCAACTGATGGAATATTAAATATTTACTCTCTGTTCAGCCCTCTCTGGCACAACACACGGCCCAAACTTAGGCAATACTGTCTAAAAGAGATCTAACCGTCATGTATTTATTGTTTTAATAGTGTGGTCTCAGGTAAAATACCTGCACCAATGGTGCTTCAGTGGAGTTGTGAACATCTCTGATTGGCAAAGAATTCTGAAAAGGAGACTCTGCAGACATGACATGCCTCATGCAGGAAATGACAACAGATGCACCTCCATCAATCATCTCATCAGGCCCTCATTCTTATTTCTATAGCCTCTCCATTTTGCGGTTGAGTGGTGTTTGTGTTTCTGCTTAATCAGCAGGACGTCTGGTGCAACCACTTATGGATTTTCAGAGGGCTTGCTTAAAATGATGAACCACGCCGAATCGAATCTGTCAAATTTCATTTATTGTTTTCAATTAAGCAAGGCGACGAAATGAAGATCAATTGGTGGTGGCTGGAAAGGTGGGGCTGGAGGGGGGGCATGGAGGGGTTGTGAGATGGTTAGAGGAGAGGGGGTGTGTATGGAGAGATGGGAGAGGCTGGGCAGAATGGTAAGTATAGCCAAAGTCCTTTTAGGCAAGTCCCTCCACTCGGCGGCCATATAGCAACGCTTTTTGGGCACTCATCGGGCATCCTCTTCGGCAGAAATGCGCGTGAGCAAGGCTTCACGACATCAATCTTGCTCCAGCTGCGAGTTCACAACACATGATTGGCACGATGTCTTCACAACACACCATATGATTGGCTCAATGTATTCACATCACACCACATGATTGGCTCAATGTATTCACATGTTGACGTTTTGCCGAGGAAGGGGTGTGATATGTGTAGACAGCGGCCATATTGGCGTTACAAACTAACCCCATGCATTTCTATGGAGGAGTTTTTGAGTGCTGTGTCTCCTCATTAGAAAGTCTCTGGTATAGCATGTTGGCACTGCTGCAGGGGCAAGTAGCTATGCAAGCCCTCATGACAGGCATCCAAGGACGACGCCATAAAAGCAGCTAGTTTAGCTCTATTCTGGGCTGCACACACGCTATCACACCCAGAAAGGAACATGAAACATAAAGCACAGGGTCTCTTCTGTCAAACAAGTCAGGGTAGAAAGGGCTCCTCCTTCCCAACTTGACCTTCCTGTAAGGTGTGATTAAATAAAACAAAGTTGATTTCTATCTCTCTCTCTCTCTCTCTCTCTCTCTCTCTCTCGTCACATTAATGGCTTTCCAAAACAACAACAGCCCTGATTGTCTCCATTGTTTTAAGGTGAGCCAGAGCGGTTATGACAGCACCGCAGTCACCCCTTTCAGCGAGAGTTCAAAGCAGGCTCCGCAGGAGAGGCGGTGGAGGTAACTAACCACATCTCTCACCCATCCATCATAGCGCAGCACCCACTGGCCCAGTTTACACCCTCATTGAGGACAACTGACTTCACAATGAGCTATAGATATTAAGGGTTGCAGCTATTGTTTCTTTTTGGAATCGAGTATTCTAGCGACAATTTCATCAACTGCTAAACAGTGTGTTCCTGAGGCATTTCTGGTGGCACAGAAAACAACATTGAACTAAGCTTGGGGAAAAGTTTTAAAGTCAACATTTTGTAGAACATTGCGCTAAAGTCCAATACATTTTCATTTCAAGGTATCTTTGTTGGTTTTTCAAATGGAAACTCTCAAGGAAGAGATTGAAAGGGTCTATGATGATAACATTGCTAATTGCACTCTGACAAGCTGAGACTTCTACGTGGCAAGCAAATTAGCCCCTTAATAGAGGACCCTCCTGACCTTTTTAGGAAACCTTCTCCTCAGACTATCAAAGCTCAAAAGTTGCACCAAATAAAGTTTTTAACAGGGGAAATAACAGGCCTCCCAGACTACTAGCAATTAAAAGCCTGTTATGTTCATACTAGGTGCTTGCACCTACACCCACCCACACGACCCTTCAGAGCATAAAGGCAGTGGGATACAAGGACAGCGACACACAAGGATGCAGCCAATGAGAAAAGCTATTGTGTACACACACTGTAATGGGGATTTGTGTTTGTCTCCAGTTCACACGTACCACAAAATATCTGACCAAAGTGGACACATTTTGTACTAGGCCTATCCATAAACCCCTGTGTATGCAAACTAAAACTACTGTAGGCTACAGATCACGATATTTCCTTGTGTTTTTGACAATAATGATATAAATGATGAAATTAAAATATTATTCACCACAGATGTCTCAGCTAGTCGTGTCAGCTTACAGGCTTGAGGGCTTACAGTCATCAGCAACAAACTCTTCTCGTCAGCTGCCCACCTTGCAGCACATATACCATTGATATAGTGATAAGACTCATTTCTATCATGGGGAGGAATACTACCGTACTGCTAATATCGATATCAATACAATAGGACACATCCCTACTGCAAACACGCATGCATGCACACACGCACGCACACACAGTAACTCAGACTGTACACACACGGCACCACTGTCCTTTACCTTCAAAGTGAACATCTGCCATGTATGAGAGAGGCCATGAACCAGCTTTGGCACAGGCTCACCGTCAGTAATGAGAGCTCTAACGAGACAGGCTGTGCACTGAGGCCAGTGGTCTTAACACAGCCAAAAGCACCATCCAGCCTACAAGCCTCTTGAAAAGTTTTGCTTCCTGCACCAGTCCAGAAGTAGCCTGGAATGACTGACGGGCCCCCTAATAATTTTCATCAAATCAGGTACAATAATAATTTGGGTCTCTATGAGAGATAGACACAGCGTCAATGCAATACTCTTTCTTTGCGACGAGAGAAAAGTATTAAGGTAGAATCATATGTCATAGGCTATTTTTCCTCTGAAGGCTTGTTGAAAACTTGACCAATTTGTATGAGAAAACTGTGTCTTCCTCCTACCTTGATTATTGTGAATTTCAAATACTTTGGGGATAAGGTCCCATTAACACATGCTTTCAAAACTCCAAATGAAAATATTAGTCAATGCATGTCCATATAACAGACCAAGACATAACATAACAGGCCCATGACATAAAATAAACAAGACCAAAAGCACAGGATTCACTGCAGGCATCCCAAGATTAAAGCATTAACCTACATCCCCCATTTGTCTTAAGACATCTGCAATTACACAGTGGTTCAGATTTTATGAAATACCATAACAGCTGGCATCGTGATACCAAGAAAACATGGGCAATGCATATTGTGCAATGCCAGAAGGTGCTTTATGGTGTGTGTGTGTGGTCAGAGTTAGCCTTCAATTTCCAGACATCGAAAAGCAGCACTAAGAGTCGGTTAATTTGGCAACATTCAGATTACGTTAGGCAATTACTCAGGAATACCACACTCACAGAATCCCTCTTTTAAAATAATTACACCAGTTAAATATTCAGGCAGCTGATTTGAAATAACCAGTGAAACGGTCAGTACAGCTTGCAGCAGTGCCGCATTGCCTGAGGGCTCCATACTTTGCAGAAAAAAAGTTCTGGGTGGATAAAGGCAGTCCCAGATAAAATAGACCTCATCTGTTCAATCAGAGGTCTGTTCAACTTGGCCAAACAGCGGAGAATGGCTGAGGTTAACATGTTTTGTTTCAATGTGTGCATTTGAACATTTTAGTGAAAACACACTGTTTGTGCATGTACATATTTAAAAATATTTGCTAGCATTTGAATTTGTTTGATATTTTGAATACATTACACCTCTGATCTACAAATCCCTCAAAGTAGTCCGGGACACAACAATCAGTCAATGCCATCCAAAAATCCCTCAACTCAGAATTATTAGTCAAAATTGGCCAAGAGTAACATCATGTAATGCCAAATCAAAAAAGGAGGTGCTGTTTCAAAAGTCTTCCAGTAAAAAGATTTGGCTCAATGTCATGCTGTGGCTCACAGCCATCCTCACAAACAAGCTAACATATCCTCAGTCCCTCGTATTTTTAACCCCAGGAGTCTCCATTTCAACGGATCAATTAAAGACAGGTTCAATATCCACCTTTGTCAATCATTCCTCCTACCCCTCACTCTCTAGCTCACCAACAATGAGATCAGCTTCAAGGAGTTTCTCCTTGTCTTCCACTTGCCTGACAAGTCTCTTATCCCACTAATCCAGATCACTTTGTCCACAGACTCCATCAAGGTAGCAGGGGTTAATTGGGTTATTCAAATCCTGATTGGATTAACATTCTGTGGGGGGTCTTAGCTTTGTGGCCCCAATTAGCACAATTACAACAAGAAAGGGTTTCAAGTAAAAACACAAATTAAATTATTTAAATTTAAATAATTTAAAAGAATAAACAAAGAATGTTGTTAGACCAAGGTGTCTTCAGGCAACATGGGACACAGAAACCATTGCTCCTCAAGGAGCCACAGATTGCACAAGGTTGTGTGATGGATTGATGCAGTGTAAGGGAATGAGCACAGATGGCAACACTCAGTCAGGCTGGTTAGAGATCTCATCGCTGACTGACTGTGATTTACGCCTCTTCTCACAGGAAGTGCTGATTTCCCCCCTCTCTCCCATATTCCGCTCCCTGGGCTACAAGCTGACAGCACACGCCGCATTTAAATGACAGCTTTTTATTGGACAGCAGAGTCCATAGAAAGCCAGGGCAGGTTAAGTGCCAGGCTCAAGGGACCAAGGCAAGCGTCACAGGTGAAGGTATGACCCATTGCAAACATCTCTCTGGCTGACAAGGCCAGATGATAAGCATGACTTTTTCACTTCATCACACTAGGCTGGAGACAGATAAAACCCCATCCCATCCCTTAGGTTCAGTACTAGAGAATGAGGGCCAGAGAAACCTGGAGGTGCTCTGCTGAAACGGTCACCATCTCAGTCTGTTGCTGCTGTGTGGTGACTGGCGTGGCTGGGTGGCTGACTGACGACTGACTGATTACTGCAAACCTGGCTGTGCACACTAACATCACTCATATTCAGCTCAATGAAAGACAAACTTGCTCTCTGCTCTTCCCCTCAGGTGAACTTCAGACGCAAATGCCGTCACGGGGAATTCCCGCTCTGCAAGCATACTATGACAGGTCTGAGCCAAACATTTACTCGAAAAGTGCAGGGAAAATGTCCTTGCTGAGGCAGCCATGCCCAAAGGGGATAAATTGAGGGATGGAAGGCAAGTATGCAGCCATAGATAGTAGACAGACTAAACCACATCTAGACTGAACCACATATGAGAATTCCTGTTTACATACCAGACACTCCTGCAAACCAAACCATCTCCATCTCCTTTACCTACAACAACAACACTCCCACTGTCAAGTGAAACTGTAAAATGTGAAACTGTGCTGCATTGACATGCACTGTAGCCGTTTTCCTCACCAGTTCCATCTTTTCTGCCACCATTCAATTTTCATTCATTACACCCGCTCATAGTAGCCTAGTAAACGACGGGAGTCATGTCTACTGCAGTGGCCTGGGACGCACACGGAAGGCGATGTAATTATTGCTCCGTTGAGCAATCGACAGGGTCTGGAAAACACAATTACATTTCTGCTACAGTGTACTGGGACGGCACGCTCCGCTCACGACTATGCTGAGCAGTGCGCATATTCGGAGTTTCTCAAAGAAGGGGAGTTAAGAGAAGGCAAATCAAGGAGCTCCCCGATAAAGGGGGAACACCCGCAGAAAGGGAGGTGTGTGGGTGTGTATAGTGTGTTTGAGGGGGCGACATTATCAAAATATGGGGTAATGCGCGCGCGCCCCGTCGTTTACATGTCGTTCGGAGTAGCCTGTTGTCCATTGAGGCTTGTATTTCCCTGAACGTGGAGACGCGCGCAGCTCTTAAGACTAGAGTTCCTATGCCGCACTGTCACATTAACTCGCTCACACACACACTCTCTCTCTCGCTCGCTCGCTCTCTTCCCCTCACTACACACACACTGCAGAGGCACACTGCTGGTCGGCCAAGCTACGGGAAAAAGAAATGGGAGGGGGTATGGGGCGTTCGGTTTAATCGATTAAGGAGTAGAAGCGGGAGTCAAAAGCTAATAGACACTGCCCAAATGACAGTCCCACTCTGGTTAACCCATTTTCCACAGTCGGTTTACCAGGTAGCCCCGATAAGTCCATAACGAGTTGGAAAACCACTGTTGCATTCAAGGTTATGTGGGCGAATAATTCAATATACACGAACGTCACGATCAAAACCTTGTTGAAGTTGACAGACATAACGAAACCTCCGTCTGCGACTAGAAGACACAACAAAATATCACACACATGTGAACTACCAAAGCAGTCGGTCAAGCCGTAACTAGCCATTTTAATGTCAAGCAGGGGTGTCCCTGTCCATCGGCAGACAGTAGCCTAGGCTATCCCATGTTAGTTTCACATTCGCCAAACCGAATATGTGGATAACAATAATAATACCTCTCAAAAAGTGCTAAATAGTCATCAACCTAAACGAGTCATCTGCCGCAGTCGGTACAAGACCGTAAGAAATATCAAAACCGGAGAAAGCTAACGTTACTTCCTTAGCAAGCCCATTTCCCGTCCAGGCTACTCTTTTCAGTACCGAGAACCCATCCAGTCTTTCGCCTCCTCCCTAGCCCACCAACCCCTGTACAATGCATGCTCCAAGTGGGCTTTCTTACCGATCTTTTGTGTTGATGCCGTTGTGAGGAGACACCAAGTACGGGGAAGGTGGCTGCCACCGATCCACTGCTCCTGGACAAGAAGAGAACCGACCTACACACTTTCGCAGCCATCTCTGAAGTAAAACCTGGCCGAGGACGCGAATGCTGCAGGCAAACCTAGTGAGACCGAGCTGGGAAGGGAGGGGAATAGGCGGGCTGCTGGGCTGGGCTACCGTCTCATCTACAAGCCAACGCCACCAGCTACTTCGGAAGGGAGTCGATGTTGCACCAGTTCCGGACACCCTGCGAATACTTTTCTAACCGAGAGGAGCGAAAAGCCAGGACAGCAAACGTTTGGCATTTGCTGTCAAACTGATTAGTCAGTATTTTTTTTTCTATCGAGGACACTACAGACCAACGTGATCAAACATACATTCACTTAGGCTACAATCCCAGTTTGTCCTAAATATTTACTTTAAGGAAAAATATGAAAGTGTTTAGCTGATTGGACACCAGGTTACCTGGTGGGTGTGTATCTACACTCAACGTCCAATCAGAATAAGAAGTCTTAGCGCCGTAAGTCAAACACCTAACTTCTGAATAATGCCAATTATCATTTATTCCTCCAATGAAACAGAGTGGGCTGAACTGTCAGTGGTGGGCTGTCTGAAATCCACACACTGCTTGAAAAAACACCTGAAATTGTTAGTCCACCCATGTAGCCTACATTTGAGTAGCTTATTTCTTGAGATTTATCATTTAGCCTATTAGTCTTTTATGTTTGTATTAGGATTGGTTGATTTTCAAATTGTTATGAACTCACTAGAGTCACACATTTGAAAGCAAGTCACTGTGTCCCCCCAGTCGCTTGGCAGCAAGGCTCAATCCATTATATTATTACTTTTCTATTATTAGTCTGTCCTTCAAACATTCAAGCCAACAGATGCTTAGGCAGACGCCCCCCAAAAAATCTAATCATTTACAATTCTACTGACTCATTTGGACCAAAAAGAGACCTGGGCATTGCTACTTGTTATTTAAAATAACCATGCGCTTTGACATATTAAAACTTTAATCATGTTTTAAGCCCACCATAAAAGGTCATATGAAAGGTGACACCCTTTAAAAGTAATCCCAGAACAGCTAAGATCACTTCTATGGTAACTCTGTATGTTTAGGATCATGTTCCTGAGTGTGAGCTTTATTATTACAACAACAGACAATGCTGATCGGATCTGATGATCTGTGGCCAAGACAACCTAACAGCACTGGGCTACTCCTTAGTTACATGGCCCTTCAACCTATACAGCAAATACCAGCAGAGAAGACTAGGCTATTATCATGAAATTTGACATCTCAAAGTTGGAGAATACAAAGGGATTTGAGACAATTCTTCTTTCCAAATCTCTCCAAATCGTCTAGGTCGACTGCAGTCTCCTTTTTTACTCACCCCACTGTTTTTTTTATGGAGTTCAGATCAGGGGACTGAAATGGCCATGGCAGCTTGATTTTGTATTCAGTAAGCCATTTATAGATGGGTTAATATGCGGAACAAGTCTTTTTATATATAGTCCAAAGTCCTAAATTGCAAGTAACTTGAAGAAACACCCCACAGAATAAATAAGATGTTGCAGAGTAATAATTATGTGAATAACTCAGTTTTTACAAAAATGTCAGATAACCTTATGATTCCAAGGGGACAAAATGTGGAAGGCACTGTATGTATAAAGATGTTGGCAGGTCATTCCCATGACTCAAACAGTTGTGATGACGTTCTCAAAAGGGATTTATTCGTTATTTCAAAATAGGCCTAATTACTATTTGCAAAACATTATGAACCTCCATCCCAGCCAACTATAGAATTTCCATTTAGCCTGGCCTTAAACAGATTCAATGCAATTGGGTTCGATGCAATTTAAATACTAATTTAAAGCAAGGACAAGAATCCAAGGCCTCCCTACCAGAGCTGGTCTCTCAGGTGTGTACATTCACTGTTGTCTTAGGAATTGGACAAAGTAGCACTTACTTTTTGGTAAATAATAGTCTTTTTGAAAGTTGTTTGTGTGGAGGCCTGAAGCAAGCAGGCTGACCAAAAATGGTATTCACATTGTTGTAATAGAATATTGTGAATTATCCCTCATCAATACAAATCTTGTATGACCATTAATTAATTTAGCATTAATAACAATCTCTCTAGCTGTACTAGATAGCTAGCTGTAATGTGCCATGATTAGGCCTACATACTGTATGTTCACCATGCTAAAGGCATGTGTCTCACAGCAATGTAGTCATGTTTCAGTCAGCAGAAGCTGTAGGTCATTTGCTATTTGTTAATTCATGCCCCGTGATCTTTGTGACTATAAAAAGACAGGCTTGTTTTCGTTTGGCACCTGTTGCTTAGTCATGGCCCCTCCAATTCCCCAATGAACCAGTGCTAAGGAGTGTTACATGTGGGCCACATCCTAGTAGTTTTCAGCTCTTTCAGCCAAAGTGCTGTGGCCCACTATGAATCTCCACTGGACATTCTGCTTGGCTATTCAGTATTTGTTTTATTTTTATTTTAATCTGAAACGTTAAAGTTTGCTGTAGAGCTCTATGTTAATTCTTATATGCAGATTTTCCACAGGACACATACACTCTCTATTTGTAGAACATGGATCAAAGTTCACACGAAACCTAAACTCAATGCAAAAGTGTTGCTTTTTCTTTAAATCTGTTTCTTGTATAAACATAAGCGGTCATTATACTCATTACTAGTGTTGTTGACTATTAAATACTTGAATGACAGAGGGGGAGAGAGAGAAACAGACAGAGAGAGAGAGAGAGAGAGAGAGAAAGAGAGAGAGAGTTAAGGCCTATGTCCTGGTGCAGCACTCCCCCTGCCCACAACTCAAGGTCAGGGATAGAGAATGCAGAAAGCTGAAGCAGGAGAGCAGGAGTACCGGTTAAAGCGGCCTCACTGAGGCGTTTGTCAGCACCTGATGAATGAGACACTCCCATCATAATGGAGGCAGGCAGGGAGTGGGAGCAAGCCCGGGACAGGACACTGGAGGGGGGAGGAGGAGGGGTCAGTGGCAGTCACACCTCACTTAGTCCACATCAAATATTCATCCAAATGGCATATCCAACAAAGAGACTGGTGAGTGTGCCAGCTTTTATGGCCTCCACGTTTCCATTAATCAGACAGATAGTCCTCTAAAAGTATCACTTTACAGCTGTTTGGAAACATGTGTATGTGTGTATTTGTTGCTATTGTTTAGAGGGTTGGGAAGGACAGCCTAGGCAGTGCATCCATGGCAGGTTGAGATAAACACACAAACACACATAGTTTAGAGATAAGGTGAAATTTGAGCTTCTTTCTGTCTGTTATGCATGACAAATGGAACCCCACACACATGCTGCATGTAACTGGAGCCCCATGCTGTTATCAGCATGCCACAAAGAGAGATAATAATAGCTGTGTCTATTTACTAGACTGACTGGACATTTCTTTCAGGTTACCTTTGTTCAGGGAAACACCTTTTATTGCTTTGCGTGCAGTAAATTGACCTTATGGGCCAATAGAATTTACTGGAGCATTCTTGCCACACCCATTAAACAGTCCATAACACCGACTCAAAGTCTAGCTTGCAAATATCTGAAGAGGCCATTGTTCAGGCCTTATTTTTCTGTCCACCTTTAAAGTCAAATAATCGTTTGGCAGTGGTAAGGGTTTGTACGGTATTTTGTTAAGCCGTCACAAACCCTATGGGCTGTCAGCCATGTGCACCACCTGGGAATCAGTGCACCCAGGAAGCACCAATGAGCAAACATGCCACAGAAACCTGAATCCATATCAATAGTTTAAGATACTCAGCGAACAACCAAGCCTTACACTCAAGTTGGGACACACCTACACAGGATTTAGACTTGTGCATTTAAGATATCAAGCTTAGCATAGTCGCCATGGTTCCAACAAATGGATTACTAAAAGGTAGAAGCCTTAAGGAATCGGCATTGTGACAGACTTTAAAGGCTAGCCCCACCTGGCCACACTGACAAAGTTCCAGTCTCACCGGTTTGACTGAATACAGAAAGAAAGGAGATGACTGGAGACTGTGAAATGGCACCCACATGACAGAAACAGAAAAGCTTAGCGTTGTTAGAGTGAATTGGGGAGGAGTGTTTATGTGCTGCAGGCAGGCCAAATGAAGCCATATCTCAACGAGAATGAATTTGGATTTGTGCAAGAGCAGCGAGCAGAAAGGCACTATGGGTCTATGTCAGAAATGGGATGCAGTAATGATGCTTAATGGCTTAAAGGTGACAAATAAGAGGCCACCATGTGTGAATACCATGTTAATGCTGTGCATTAAATCTTAATGTGAAAACAAACTATCACTGGAGGGCCCATACTTATTCATTAAAGCAGAGATTGTGCTGCTAATTGACAGGCAATTGAATAGGCAACAGTAAATCAGATCATGGTGTAAGACAGGGTCATGTATTTACGAATGACTCATTTTGCAAATATTTCATCAGTATAGGCCTATTTTAAATTGAAACATAGCAGTCCAGACTGTCAATCAGTGTTCTTGACTCATATATTTTCACCTTATAAATAATAATAAATATATAAGGACTTTATCACCTTATAAATAAGAAAATATTGGCAAGGATGGTTTCCTTTGAGTTTCCTTAAGGCACACTATAAAATCAGACAAATAACACAATAACAACTGTTACTGTGCAGTATAGCACTGAGTGAGACAGAAGGATAAAAACAGAGAGACAAGCGTAGGAAAACTATGCCAAGCATCCTATGAGCAAAGCGCACAAAAGGCTATTTCTAGCTCCTTCCCTCCCTTGAAAAAAAAAAAGCACCAGCAGAATACAAAACCGGCACAGATTGAGGTGCCTTGCGTGCATTAGCACATGTGCTTGATGTGGTGTAAAACCTTATGATCTTAAAAGCCCTGGGCCAGTATGTGCCTGCCAACAGCCCACGGGTAGAATAGGCCTACCATAAGTCAGCCCAATGATAAAAGTTTACCTCTGAAACTTGATAGCTAGTATAGCCTACATTGGAAACTTATATCACACACTATCTATTATTTCTTATTTTCCTTAACTTGAGGACTAGGCTGGCTTTCCATTCTCGTGCCACACATGTCCCGTCGCAACCAGCTCAGTGTTTACAAACAGTCCTTACCGCAGGGGGTGGGACTTTTATGCGCACTAGAACAGTCTTGTCTTACGTGGAGAACGGACGGAAAGAGGCCCTCATGGATGCGGAACTGAGCGCACAGTGAATTGGAATTGTAACGTTAGCTGTCAAACGAAGACGGAGCTGAAAAGGTTGTCATTTTAGCCCTATTTTTGAAGGCGGCGGACACTGTGAACTACCGTTTTCTCAAAAGAACTAAAGTAAGTGACTTTTAAGTCGTCATAAATTACGACGTCTTCAGCTGACCGCTACAAGCCAGCTGTGTTAATGGCAGAGATAGCCTGTTAGCAACATCTGTAGCTAGCCTGTCAGCTAGCAAACTCAGTAGTTGCAGCGATGTCTCAGCTATAACGTCAGCTAACATTAGCTTGGTATGCTACGTAGTGAAATCGGCAGCGTTATAACTGTTACAGTCAGTGCGCGTTAGTTATCATTAAGTGGGTATGAATCAGTACACTAACGTTGCTGAACATTTTTTACAGGTTAGTTGTCAACAGTTAACAGTTCGTCATGCAATATTACTCAGATGGTGGTGTAGCAGAACGGTCTGTGTCGTTAGTCTATGCGAATCGGAACAACGCCAATGAATGTTTGTGTTGAAGCCCATCACTATAACGTAAGGGTAGTTTATAGAGATTATCTGGTCTTGGTAAAGTAATGACATTATGTGAAACGAAACGGTGATATTTTTTATCAGTTTAGTAGGCTACGTTGGTACCTTGGTGGTGGTAAACATGGACAGTGCACCCTTAAATGTTATGTTGCAATCCACCTCTTCTGAAGGCATCTTGGTGATGTTTGACCAAGTGTTAGACTAGGGCCTAGACTACTTCATTTTAATTATTTTTTAATGCCAGTCTATCTTCCTCTCTCAGCGTGTCTATATTATCATCATCAACACTGTCTTACACTCCCATGTAACAATATCATATTACATTTAAATCCCCTGACTGTGTATTCAGGTGAAACTTTTTCTGTTCAGTCTTTAATAGTTTGTGCATCCATGATTGAGTATTGTGCTTGTGACCAGGCGAAAGTTTGTTGAGTAGTATATTTTTTATCATAATGCACAGATTTCACAGTGTATCTGTAAATAGTTTTCAAATGATTTCCTTTATATGTCAGAGTGAGAAGAAATGTGATGGCTCAACATTCCACAACAACTACAGGCAAGGGGATAGCCTGCTAGTGTGATTTTCTCAATAAAAAAAACCTGGGCATCACTGAAGGAGCTGGCCTTAGCCTATTTCCTTGTTGTTTTAAGTGTTCATAGCCTGGCACATCCAGGTTAGAAAGGGATGTATTTGAGTGTTGCATAAGATTGTGCTTGGAGGCACCACAAGATGTTGACACTTGACAAGCACTTGACAAAGTGTATAATTGCTTTCTTCTAGTGTTGGATATACAGTCTTGTATAACATGTCTATAATCATGTAAATGCTACCAGATTTAAGATTTTCCAACAAATTCCCAGAGCCAGGATTCCCAGACCGGCTAGTGAGGTTGGGGAATTCTAGGTTTTTGATGAGGTGATTAGAGCGGATTTGTCAACAGACCCAAAAATCCATTACATGCACAGGGAGTTTCAGCTCTCAGCAGGCAGCGTGATTGTGTGAATCCAGCAGAAATGTTTATGCTTCAAAAGATTAATTTACCCTTAAGTGGATATTCCCTAAGCCCAGGTGAGCTTTGCTTACATCTTATCTGGCCTCGGGCAGTCTGGGTGGGAAGCTCAGGGGTAGTTGGCTGGCTGCAGCTTCTATCAGGGCCTCTTGAAGGTGAGGTTGGATGGCAAAGAAGTTCTGTTCTGTCTGTAGCATTACGCTATAGCCACCTACTTAGAATTAAGACCTTTGTGTAGGCTATTGCTTAGCCAGTTAGTTAACAGTACTTGCTTTCTTTTTTTATTAAGTTGAAGTCATTCAGTCAATCATGTTCCATTTGACTGTAACAAGCTACTGAGTGCAAAGGTGGTAAACAAAACACAATACTTAATCAATTAAATCAACTCATTCAAACACAGTCAAGCATACATTGTTTGAAGCCTTCGGCGTAGGCTACCTGATTATTCCAGTAAGTGACAAGTGAACTCTGGATAGAATGTTGTCCGTGGTGTGGGCATTGACATCCTAACAATCAAAACCGAAAATAAGTTCTTTTATGCACACAGAGGATTATCTGCCTGAGTGACTCTGTGGAGCAGTGTGGTATTGGGGAGTTTATCCAGGGCTGAACCGGGTCACATCTGACACCTTGGCTCACATCTGAAGTTGCACAGCTGCAGCCACAGGTGGTCCTCACTTTCTCTCTTTCTCTCCCTGAAATCAGACGTCTGGAGTACAGAGCCTGCAGAGTCGGAGCTCAATCGCAATTCAATTACTGCATGCTGAAAGGTTAACCTTGCTGACAGTGTTGTTAGGAGCTTATTAAAGTCCTCCCAACTCCTGTGTGCTTTTTTGACATTTAGAATTCTGCCTTCTGTGCATTTCCAAAACCTTTTACACATTTTCCCATCCATCCACAGAAAGTCATAATCATAAAGTCACTAGCAATTTTAAAGTGAAGCCTGTAAAGCCTGTAGATATGCCCGAGGGTGATATGGATTTACCTATTTTACTGGTCACTGTCAGAACACAGGTTTGTTTCCATTTGTTACACAATCTTTCTATTAGCCTATATCATTCATCAAAGTCATAATTATGTAATTGGCAGTAGGACGGGTTGTTGATATCATCAGATGTAAATGATCATTCGTCATAGCTGTACTGAAGCCCCTGTTGACCTAGTCATCAGTGAAAAGCTTGTCCCAGGTTGAATCAGAGATCTTCATGGCTACCATCCATCCACACAAACTGATGGATGTCTTGTCTAGCTTCAGCAAGGGACAAGGACGTAGTTTGTGAAAGCAGCCGGTGTAGACTTTGCTTGAAATCAATTTTGTTAGGACTTGTTACGCTGTATTCTCTGTATTCTCTGAGACAGAGTAGTAAGAGTAACCCCCCCCATAATGACCTTATTCGTGAATTCTGTTATGCTAACCAAGGACCAAACAAAACACACCAAAGAGGTAACTCACCCCTCTCTTCAGTATTCCCAGAGAAACTCCACACAGTGTTTTTATTTGGAGGACAGACTAGCCTCACCTTATTTGTTTCCTGTTTTCGGGGCCTGTTTTTTTTTCTTTTTTTTTACAGTGTCAGGTGATGGGCAGCTAGCGGATTGTAAGGAGATGTTCCCTGAATGTGACAAAACATGTTATGTGCTTGAAATTGCGTTCGATCAATCGCTGACATTACCTTTAACAGTTCTGTATTACAATGACCTTGAAGTGAGTCAAAGACTGGCACAGTTTTGGAGCTTCTCTTGGCACATGTTGTTAGAGAGAACACTATGCATCTCATTCTTAAACACAGCTGAGTTCCTGTCACTAAATTTGAACAAACCATTGTGCATGGCCAGCTGAGTCTCTCTCTCTCTCTCTCTCTCTCTCTCTCTCTCTCTCTCTCTCTCTCTCTCTCACTTCATCATTATTTCTCTCACTCACTCAATCTCTGGTACTCATTCACTTTTCCTTTCTCATCTTCTGTCTTTTTTCTGACACCTTCCCTTTCATTCTGTCGCTCTATGACTTTGTCTCTGTCTATTTATCTTTCTCTCACTCTGTCCTTACATTCTCTCTCTCTCTTTCTCTCACACTATCTCTCTCTCTCCTCCTGTTCCTCTCCCCTCTCCTCCCCAGACTCCGCTCCATCAGTCCACTCTGTCACGGCCCAGCGATCACTTCAATTAGCTCAAGTTAACCCCCCGCTGTCCTCCTCCCTCGCCCCCCTCTTCCCAGGAGAATCTGCTGAATCAGGAGTGCCAATCAAGAGGCCAATCGTTAATAGAGTATCGACAGGTGTCTTGTCTGGGCCCGCTGGGCACGCCGCTCCTCTCCGTTGGTGCCCTCCACCTCCGCCACCAGCACCACTTAGTGCTGCGCCCACAGAACACGGCGCACCCAACCTTAATTATTCTTCTCTGTCCCAGGACGCTTAGCTGCAGCATCAAAAGGACATTAAGTTTGGGCAGCCAGTAAACTTTCAAGATTAGTGCGACAGTTCCAGGAAGGGGGAAAAAAAAAGCGAAGGTGATCATGTGTGAGGATTTTTAATGTATTATTATTTTGCTGAGATAATAATTGCAATTGATGATTAAATCCAGAGTGTGACTAAACGTCGAGCTGAGCGAGCTGAAGTTTTTTGGGGTGTTTGCTTAGCGGAGGCAGGACGTGTCCTCCGGGTGAAAAGTTGATTGTCTTAAGCCATGTTTTTTTTTGTTCCAGGGAAGGTTAATTAGTTTGGGAGGAAACAGTCTTAGGCTTAGGTGGAGGAGGTGGAGTTGGAGGGTGTAGAGCGGTTCCAGGCAAATGGAGCAATACACAAAGCACCCACTACTGGGACTCTCAGCTTTCCCACTAGCAGCTTTTCACATGGAACAGCATCCCCACTTAATGTGCCTTCGGAGGCATTTGTCGGTGAAATTCAAAAGCATAAAGAGGTTTGAACATGTCTGAGGAGGGGGCATCCATAGGGAAAAAATGGTTGTTGTAATATGATTTCTCCTTCATTTAGAGTGTTCAGGCGAGCTGCCAGGCTTTGATAAGACGTGAAATATCCACTCGGATTTGGTTTCATACTATTACACCTGACAGGGAATTCGTGTTATGTGGCTGCCTACCAGATAAAACACAGTTAAAGGAGAATTCCGGTGTGATATTGACCTAAAGTGTGTTGAAACATGATACCGAGTGTGTGAACGTATGTCTCATAGCCCATCTCGACTTGTCCCCTGCACTCCAAAATCTGGCGCTAGTTAGCCGATGCAAAAATTCAAAAATAATTCAGTGGAAATGCATGGATTCCAGTTTCTTCCAGTAGCAGCAACTGGAATCCATGCATTTCCACGGAATTATTTTTGGAATCTGATCCCTTATCATACCTGTTCATTCTTACTCGTCGCTCGACTTATCGTGACTAAATTCAAGATGGCTGCAAACGCTAAACTTCGTAAAGATACTGTCTGGATAAATCGTCTTGTAAGTAAACTACCAGTGTTTTTTTAAAGTTCTCAATGTCTCGTTTTAAATGTCAGGGCCCTCGGAAGTCTACCAATGAAGTGTGGAGATACATTGAGCCTCGTAAAAAACAGTGATTTATTTGCATGGCTAGCCCGATGCCGAAGCACCACCATTGAAAAAGCTGTTGGTAGCATCGGCTAACTAGCGCCAGATTTTGGAGTGCAGGGGACAAGCCAAGATGGGCTATGAGACATACGTTCACACTCGGTATCATGTTTCAACACACTTTAGGTCAATATCACACCGGAATTCTCCTTTAAACGGCTATAGCCTACATTTAAAAACAATTTATGAGGTATAAATGATCCCACGTGTCTACATGGAATGCTATAGATGCCACTTCGACAGTTTGTTTAGATCCAGTCAGAGCCTTATAGATAGATAGATAGATCCAGAGCCATTTAAATGGCCATATAGTTGGGCCATTCTGTGTCAAATTGGATAAGGTTGTTGCTGCACTATCTCAGATTTTGTTCAAACCTTGTCTCTCTCATGAATATAGATGTGTCCCAAAACCAAGGCCTGTCAAATATTTCTGTTCAAATCCTATGTCTTAGTATTCAGCCCTTGATATTACTTTATTTGGGCCATGTTTGGGCATTGATATCAATAAAAATATTAATCATAGCCAGCCCAAACTTAGTAGGATGGAAGACAAACATGTTCTCAGTATGACTGGACCATTTCAAGTTTGTATGGCAGGAATAATATTAATGCCCAAACATGGCCTCTAAGATAAGGCATTTTTGAAAGTAAAATTATAAAATAATCAAGGGTTAAAAAATGTATGAAAACATGTAATTTAACAAACATATTTTACTGGATTTACTTTTGGGACATTATGTAGACAAACTTAGACAAAGACAAACTTTTGACAAACAAAATCTGAGACAGTGTGGCAACCATTTTCCTGGATTCTGTGTTATTTGACCAAGTTGAGAATTCTGTCTGTTTGTCTTCCTCAACTCACACCTCACGCCCATCTCTCCTTCTCCCACAGAATGTTCCGCTTGCGGGCGTTGACAGTGGCCACTGTTGGCATGGTGCAGTTGTCGAGGAGATACCACGGCAACGCTACACGAGTGCCTAACCGGCGGAGGCTCCTGCTGGCGGCGCTGGCAGGCGTGACTGGAGTGACGGCCAGCACAGGACTGCTGTGGACGAGGTGGGCCACGCCTCTCCTCACCTCACCACACACTATCTAAACTCTATTTTTGTCTCGTGTCATCTCTCTGAATCTGTCTCTTCCTGTCTCCATCTTTGTTTTTTTTATCAGTCCCCTTATCTCAGTCGTCTTTGTTTTGGCTTCCACTCACTAACAGACCCTTTTCTTTTGTTGTCTCTGAAGTGTTCCATTGTGTCTATTACATTTCAGTCATTCACTATCAGAATGTGTGCTTCTTCACTGTACAGTGTACACAGCTGATGGAGGTTTAGTCTCCCTCAGTCCCCACCTAACTCAGTGTTAGAACAAAGAGCTGTAGTGACTCTGCTCTCTGTAGTGATGTGGCAGCCATATCCCAGCCAGGCCTGTGTAGTGGAGAGCTAGATGTATAAGGTGTGTGTGTTTGTTTGTTGGGGGTTGATGTATGGAGGAGAGATGTGTGTGTGTGTGTGTGTGTTGGTAGGGTCTGGGCACCAGGGCGAGACGGTTCCAGGCCCTTAACCTCAGCCTCATTCGGGCTGTGTCTCATTAAACTGAATTATTCAGGCTGCCGCCGTACAGCCACTGGCTGTTTATCACTGCGGCAGCCTGTTTTCAATTTGTACAAGATATCAGATGAATCATCTGACTCTGCCCAAACATACACATGCATGCCAAGCACATACTCCACACTCAATAAATGTAAACTAAAATGTATACAGTACGCATAGACCCATGCTCATTTTCCCTTTTCAGACAATCTATGTATTATATATCATATCTTAAACACTTGAACCCATATCTTAAACCCACAGCATGCTCACAAACGACATTAACTTGCATCAACGCAGTAATACAAAACACAGAAATGAGCACACACACACACACACACACACACACACACACACACACACACACACACACACACACACACACACACACACACACAAATACACCAATACACCCATACATTTGCTTTAACACGTGCACACATAACATACACAACAACCCTAAGCTACACACAGAGCAAAGGCCACCATTAACCTGCTTTCACCCAGAGCACAGTGGCCCTCCCTCAGGCTCATGTTGCTGTGGCTCTCTCCCCCCTGTGTGTTGTAGGGCCTACGCTGAGGCCGCCTCCGTCACCCCCGAGGAGCGCGCGGAGGAGGAAGAGCCCATGAAGGACGGGGCCCCTGATAACGGCTCGTCCGACAGCGCCCTGGAGTCCAGCGGCGGCGAGGAGGACGAGGGCGAAGACAGGGGAACCGAGGGCAAGAAGATGAAGCCGCGCGTCGGCTTCCGTGACCGCAAGGTAATGAGGAGAGAGAGGGGGGACCACCCATCAGCCAAGCCTGCCTTTCCACGTGTGCGTGTGCGTGTGCGTGTGCGTGTGTGCGCGCGCGTGTGTGTGTGTGCGCGTATTCACACCAGTGAGTGGAGATGCATGAGTGGGTTCATTTGTGTGCATTCAGTCCCTCCAGTCGATACGGGATGAGTCAGCATGGCTCTGTGTGTTTATGCTTGAGTGTGAATACAACAGTGTGTGCCCACAAAAATGGGTCCCTAGAGAGAGAGAAAGAGAGAGTGAGCTAGATAGATAGAGAGAAAGAGAGAGAGAGAGAGCTCATCAACATGCAAATCCATGGCTATAAAGCAAGCAGGGCCACATGCTGCTGCTGTCTCATTGAAATTGGATTTTGCTTTACATGCTGTTGGACGGTGGGCGTCCGGTGCGCTGCTCAGGACAGTGCTGAGCCGCACTGAGGGCAGTTGTGCCGGGTGGCAGCTTAATAGCCCGGGCCTCCACCTCTGTCACCATCCCTGTGTCGGGGAGACGGGAGACTAACCACACTGGACAAGAGGGCTGCTAAAATGAGTGCAGTGTCTGAGCCGCTGGGACCCCCCCCCCGCCCCACCGGTCAGCTATTTGAGAGGAAGGGGGAGGAGGAGGGAGAGGAAAAGAGAAAGTGTAGCAGGAGGAGAGAATGGGGGAGAAATTAGAGGGTATAGAAGAGTTATTTCGGTGACAGCAGATGCTCTCACTAAACTCAATAAGGTCTTCAAGGCAGAGGAATCTCTTGGGGATCACTGAAAGACACACACACACACACACCACAGACACACACGCACACACAGACACACACACACATATACACACAGGAAATGGATTTCCCCAGCTCAATGTTGGCTGTGTGTGTGTGTGTCTGTGTGTGTATGTATCAAAAGCTGTGGCAAGTAAAGTATACTTTCTCCTAGAAGAGGAACAAAGCAAGGTCATTGCTAGTTGCATTAAATAGTCAAGCGATTGCATTTTATTTTTTTTGGTTAGAATGCTTGTCTGCAGAGGGCAGCTCCAATTTCTTGGTGCATCTGTCTCACTTTATAGCATGCCCTTGGATTTCTCTGGCGGCATGTACTGATTGTTTTTCCAAGCATGATTGTGTGTGTGTGTGTGTGTGTGGTGTTTGTGCTTGTGCTTGTGCTTGCATCTCTCGTGTGTGTGTTTGACTGAACACACACAAGGAGATTTGTTATTGCAGCACCATGTTTTGACACTGTTTGTTTATGACATGGCAAATGTAGAAATCCTATTGGCTCGCAGCTTCTCCACTCCCTTTTAAGGCTACGGGATCAGGATGTTGGATTGCTTCATCCTTGTATCATCCAGCAGACAAAGCATTTCAAGCGGCCCATATATGAAGTGCCCTGCAGCACACCAAATCATCTAGTAATTGTGAGCTGTGCACTGACGCAGAATTTAGAAGCCAATCTCATGGTCCCCTGTATTATTTCAGTGAATTGGGTTGAATACCCTCAAATAATATGAAGGCCTCTGTGTATGTGTGGGTGAGTTTGTTGTGAGTTTTAAGAGGGTGATTGCAGCTTCATTGGCTGTGTGTGTGTGTGTGTGTGTGTGTGTGTGTGTGTGTGTGTGTGTGTGTTAGGCTTCATTGGCTGTGTGTGTGTGTGTGTGTGTGTGTGTGTGTGTGTGTGTGGCTCTATTGGGAGGGGAGGCTGAGGTGCCTGGATCAATAAGCTGTTAATCTGGGGAGACGTCGTCAGGCAGAGGAGGATGACAAACCTGCCTGGCCCGGCTATCAATCTTCTGGCCAAGCCAGCCAGTGAGCTCGTTTCACACACTCATACACCTCAAACACCTCTACTTTTCTTTCTCTCTCTCTCACTCACTGAAACTTCTCTCAGAATCTTCTTCCTCACACACAATTCAGTTCAATTCAATGTTGCTTTACTAGCATGACTGTAGGTACAGTGTTGCCAAAGCAGAACAATTAAACGGCATATCAACTTGTAGAATAACACTGAAACATTGAATGAACGCATACATGAACACTCTCTCACACAGACAGGTACACTGAGCGACATGATTGAACTGTGAGGAGTGTAAACTTCTTCAGGCCAAACTCACACACACGGCATCTTGTTCAGCTGGCAGGTTTCTTCTTTGACCTCAGTCACCCTTTCATGTCCAGTTCAGTGTTTCTGATTCCTGTCGTTCTCTGTGACGCTCTGTCCATCTCCTCTCTTTTATCTTCTCCTTTTCCCCCTCTTTCTGTCTCTATCCACGTCTAGGCCTCTGCCAAAGAACACGCCTGTGCAGGCACAAAAGTTCATTCCTACATTCCCTTTCTTTCTCTCTCACACACACACACACACACAGACACACACACACACACACACACACACACACACACACACACACACACACACACACTGCAGTGAGCAGACTGTTGCAGCAGGACGTGCTGAAGCATTGGGGAGCGAAGGGGGGTGGAGGGAGGGAGAGAAGGAGGGAGAAAGAAAGAAAGAAAGAAAATGCTGCTATAAAATACGATAGAGCAGTCAAGGAAGAGATCAGTCTGTAAATAACACAAGCCAGTAAGGCTGCTTAATCGGCTTGCAGTAGAGTTCTTCTGAAATATATTTTTGCACATATGGGAATATATGTCTGTGTGTCTCTGTTCTTGTTGTACACATTTTGGTTTGAGTCTGTCTGTGTGTCTCTACAGTTATGTGTATGTGGTTGGGTGTCTCAAGTTTAGTGTATACAGTTTGAGTGCTTGCCAGTGGGTAACACCCTCTTATGGATTTTGTGAAATGACAAGAAAATGAATCCCACAAATAGAAATCCTTTTTGCACAATTATCCATCTGGAGGCTGCACATTGCATAAAATCACCCAAGATGACTCTGCCCAACACGCTTACTACTGATTTGGCCTGAGGGTGACCGTGTGTGTGTGTGTGTGTGTGTGTGTGTGTGTGTGTGTGTGTGTGTGTGTGTGTGTGTGTGTGTGTGTGTGTGTGAGGGGATCTCTGAGGGCTCAGCTATTCAAATTGTGGCCGAGACCAAGAGGCAATTTACATAGAAATGACTATTGATTAATCTGCCCTGGGTCCTCCTCACCCCCCCCTGATTAATACCGGCTTTTGTGTATCCATGCTTTCCCATTTAGTAAGACTTGTGAAAAATTTGTGAGGTTTCTAAAGATGCTGTCAGAAGCTTCCTGTATTGAGGCATACAGTTGGTGCTCTGCAGTTGGTGCTCTGCATAGTTCTGTTGCATCACAGTTGAGGGGCAAGGCTGTTACAAGCCACAGGGGTGTCCTCAGGTAGAGCCAAGTGTCAGGGGATAGCTCGCTCCCATGCCCAGCATACACGAGAAAAGACAGGATGGCATGAGTCGGAGTATGAGTGAATTTACTGAGAGAGAGAGAGCGTGAGAGAGAGAGGTGTTTTGAAGGGGTGTTTTGTTTGTTTTGTTTGTTTGTTTTGGTGTTTACAGAAAAAGAAGTGAGTACTGTGACCTTTTTTGTTGATGCCGCAGGTGTTTGTGAAATTGGGTCACCTCACGGTGGCTGATTGGAGGAGAGGTGCCTCTGATTGCAGAAGTGTCCTTGTCCTCCACTCCTGTCTGACCTTGTCTGGGAGTGGGCTGTCCAGCGGGCAGGGTGGGCAAGGTGGGCATGGAGGTCCTGCCTCAGAGGAGGACGGGGAGATGCCAGGCGGAGACATTTCTTTGTCTGGTGTTCCTGAAGCCTCCACTACCACACAGACACACACACACACACACACACACACACACACACACGCACAGTAGTTTCTCCTCCTCTCACCCCCACCCTCCCACGGCACTCATAAGAGTCTGTCTGTTTACCAGTGCAGCAGAGAAACGCTGGGAAATGCCCTTCTTATCCACCTCTGTGCCTCGCTCTCCCCTCCACCCTCCTTGGGCATGTAATGGAGTCTGCAGCTGGAGGTTAATATCTGCCATCATTATGAGTGACAGCGCAGATTCAATTTCTGACAGTCACTCTCACTTTCTCACTCAGTCTCTCTCTCTCAGGCTTCATGGCCGCTTTGGTGGAAGTGGTTTCTGAAAGAACACACACACACACATACACACACACACAGACACTCACACTCGCCAGATACACATATGCAAACAAACAGATCCTCCAGAGTTACACAGTGTTACTCATACACACACACACACACACACACACACATGCACAAGCACAAGCATACACACATACACACACACTTTTTTAACAGCACATAACGCTCCTTTCCAAGCCATGAGGATCCTTGCGGATTTCTGACCTAATTTTTGACGTTGACAATTTCTCTTTAATTTACTGGTGCCATTTCCATTCGGTATGAAAATGTATTAATGATATTTATTTGTACAGGAATGCCTTTGATGTCTGTTCATGAGGGTTGTTTCATCAGGGGTTCTTGAACATCACAGGCTATTTGGTCAGGCCATCTCATTATGTTTGACAGTCAGTTAAACAAACTTCAGCATAGAGGTGTGTGCTTGCTTTCTAAATATAGCTCATGAAGCGTCACTCATCTTTGTTTCATGTGTCTATGTGTGACCGAGTCTTTGAGTGTATATCAGGACATATAGACCTGACAACAGCTGTGTGTGTGTGTGTGAGGGTGATTGTGGCTCAAAAGGACCATTTTATTCCGAGATTAACCGTTCAGTAAGGGTTCATACTGTATGTGGATCCTTTGAGGCATCGTTTATTTTCAGTGTGTGTGACTCTAGTCAGGCCATTTTAGTGTGCAATTCCAGCAAATGTCAAGGGCAACCTTTCATGTTTACAACCAATGGGATATCTTTAAGTTTCATTGTTTCCTTATGGATGAATGATCATTTATATGGCAGTTTAATTCTTCTCACAACACCGAGTGAAAGGCTTAGAGTGGATTAGTTACGTTTGGTCGCATTCAAGTCAGGCTAATGATAAGACTACTAATGTCCCCTTCTACTTGTGTGTGTGTGTGGTGCAGGTTATGGAGTACGAGAACCGCATCAGGGCGTACTCCACCCCCGACAAGATCTTCCGTTACTTCGCCACGCTGAAGATCATCAGTGAGGGTGGCGACGCCGAGGTCTACATGACTCCCCAGGACTTCATACGCTCCATCACACCCAACGAGAAGCAGCCAGAAAGTGAGCACCTCTCCATCTCCCTCTCTCCTTTCCCCATTTCCTCTCCTTCACCTATGTATGCTTCTGTGTCTGTAGCAGTTAACGTTAACCTTCCATAGACTCATCATCCTTATATTCAAGAGAGGTGGGTAAAAAGGAATCAATACAGTCCAGCCTTGCAATCTTTTTCATCAAAGTATAATATCAATACAGCAACACATTTGTGTTATATCACGGCCTAAATATAATGACACTATTGTACTGTCGCCTCTGTTGCCATTGCCACCCCTGTTATCTAGTGACAAACAGCGAGAAAGTGAGCCCCTGTCTGTCTCTCTGTCTGCCCATCTCTTGGCTTCTCTTCCTGGGCCTGCGTATGGGTGTGGGGCTGGATATCACCTCCCACAGGTTCCCTCTGTATCTCAGGCTGCTGTGCTCAGTGGCAGTAACAGCCAAAAAAAATAAAATGGGTCGGTAGTAAGATAAAGCTGGAGGCTGCTTGAATTTACTGCCTGACCTGCCTGCCATCATTCTGATGCAGGACCTGAGGTTATGGCAGAATATAGGGCTCATCTACATGTACCCAGAAAGACCAGCATGAAATTTGACTATACAATACTCAATGCTATACAGTATATTATACAGTGGTTTCTAAGGAAGTTCCAAAAAACAACGATGTGAGGTGGCTTTGATACCAACGCTGCTGACCCACCTAGCCAGGGGTGGACTTGAATGAATGCTCATACCACCACTTAATTGTGCTGTTTAATGACTGAACACTTTCATTTTTCGATCCGGCCGGTTTTTTGACAACTGCAGCAAATTATCAGATGAAGCATCGGGCCTGTTTCACACACCAGTCCAGGGGATGTTGCGGACCCATATTTCGAAAACTGCTTACCACCTCCATGAACCTACATACACACACACAATGGTGTAGATGACGCCAAGTGAGCCACAATACTTGGGCCTAGGGTATTGGTTGTTTAGAGTAAAAAAACAACGGTCGGTATTAACGCAAAGTTTACCTGACTGTCATCATCTCAAATTGACAGGGTCGGGTCGGGTTTCTCCACACATTCCCCAACTCCCCTATCCTGTATCATCCTGTGGAAACTTATTCCTGAAACCTAACACCACAGCAGGACAGGCTGGACTGAGGAGCTGTGATTTATAGCCCCTAGCCCCCCCCCCCCCCCCAAACACACACACACACGCACACCGTGATTTGCCACGAGAGCGACACATACCTGGTCGAAGTTGCCCAACTCTGAAAAATCCCCATCATCAGTTTAGAAGCTGCAGTTGCGGGTGTCAGGCTGAAGGCTTGTGGCAGGTGCCACACTAAACACTGCACACCATGTTCCCTTTGAGGGGGTTGGAGGGTGGAAGGGCCGCCACTCACACTCACGTCACACGGCTCTGGTTGGATGGGCCAGAGGCATCATGGGAGAGCGGAAAGAGCCGGGTGGAGAACAGAAGGGCGGTTTGACAGGGCGGGGGTGACATTGCAACATAGCGCGTGCTAAATTAATTAGTGGTTTTGAATAAGAGATCTTGTCTGGCGTCCAGAACCCCCCGGGCTGTGGCCTGAGATTTGATCGCGAGCCCTGAATAACACTGCTGACGCCGGGGTGTGATTGGGAGGGCCAGTGTGTGAGTTCACATGGGCAAAATAATACAGCATCTCAGCTCCTCTTTTTTTGCCAGACAAGTGTTTTTATTTTTAGATTTTTCAAAAATCGCTATCTGTGTCCTTTTGGATCTCAGACATATGTTGCTGAATCTTATTTTCTAATGATGTATGTGTATATGATAGCATAAGGGTTTTAGCTGTGAGATTGGAATTTGGCACGGTCAGTTGCACTGGATTTCATAATAAGCTAACTGACTCTCATGAGTTACAGTATGATTTACAAGGGCATTGGCACTATCTTGAACAAAACAGGTGATTCCTGTTTCAAAACCACATAGTTGAGAAAAACATCCAGTCAATCCTGACTAGTCTTCTGGGGAAAGACTCGCTGTCAGTACTCCATGGTGAAGTTACACATTTGGACCCAACCCTGGAATTTGGTTGTCGATTGTGATGAAATCTATTGAGAAGGCTGGCTATCTGTACACACCCTTCCCACAACTCTACAAGAGCACTTCTCTCCATTACACTGAGAAGATATTGTCTTTCTATTTTAAAAGTTCTACTTTGATGGCACTGAGTTTGACATATTTGAATATCACCGTCACAAGGCATTAGATCAGCTTAGACATTTCAAGCTCTGTTAACGCTACTCTAACCCAGCTTTGAAGGCAAATTTCTCCTGTCCTCTATCACGTATTGCTACTTTGCCCATATATATTGTGATTCACACATGCTAATGTAAGAATAGTCCTTGACAGTACACTCATGGGCGAATAACTTCCATGCAAACACTGCCAAGACTAATTTCTTTGCGCTAAACTCTCTGGGGAGGTCTCGCTTGCTCGACAGCTTATTTATTGTGCTTATTTTCAACAGTGACTATTACGCCCTGCAGTATAAATATAGTCACAGACTCTTGTGTCCCCCTAAGATGGTAGATCTCCCATGATGCTTTGCAAATAGAAGCTATGTAACGCATTAAAATATGATATGATATCTATGAAAATATTCAGACTTAATAAGCCCCTGAAACATGAGGTGTAGCCTCATTTAAAAAAAAAAAAAAAAAAAAAAAAATCTTTTTAAAGTTCTCCACAGAATACCTTCAATAATATCATCTGTCTCATCTGTGTCATACCTGAGCCTGCCAGTGGAGCAGCCACATTTTGCTCCGTGTGAAGTAGCCCACTGCGAGAGAATTTTACAGCGAATTCTCTTCACAGCGGCAGCATTGCATCACTCGCAGAAGTGGTGTATATAAATATCTGTCTCAAAATCAATACCTCTGCACAGAGATGACTGGTGAACCTTATCAGGAAAAACACATGCTGGGACTTAAACCCCCCCCATCCACACACACACACACACCCCTACACATTCGCTGGTACTGTAGCACTGTGAGGAGAGAGGACCATACCGGGCTGTATTGGGGGCCATATGGAGCACTTTACAACTGCCTGGCTGTTAAATGGGCCTCTTTAGTGCAGCGGCAGCTCTTAAACGTGGCCTGACCCCTCTGCTCCACTTTGGCAAATACATATGTGGAGTGTGGTGGCAATATTGGACAGTCGTGGGGTTTCTGTCTCAACCTTCGCCCCCTCTACCCACCCCCTCACTGGGGACTTTCATAACCACCTTCTTTATAACCAGGTTTCTTTTTTCATGTTTTTTTTTTTTTTTTAAAGTTCACTCTTTCTATCCATCTATCTTATCTAATCTAATCTAATCAAAGCCTGATACAGGGGCACAAAAGGAGTGTGTGGGAGTGAAAAAACAGTGAGGACCAGTGCATACGTGACAGTAGCAGAGTACGAAAGAGCGTGTGTGTGAGAGAGAGGGAGAGAGAGAGAGATGACTTGACAGGGGGTGGAGAGACCGAGAGAGAACAAGAGATGAGGGAGGCAGGAGAGAGATGAGAAGAGAGAGAGAAAGAGAGAGAGAGGTAGAGAGAGAGAGTCTCAAATGTGGCGGGACGTGACCCGCTGTCATCTCTGCTGTGAGGTCAGTCACTCTCCTCCGAGCGAAGCGCCCCCGCTGTGCAGTGAAGAGACTCCACTCTCAAGCCACACACACAGCCTTCGCCCAATCACAGCCAAGGCAACAGAGACTAAACCAAATTAAATGCTCTCTTCCTCATGTGGCCCCTGAGCATGAGCGGTGAGCGATCCGCGTCACCCGCAGACACACGATGAATAAATGATCAATCTTTTTATTAGAGATGGTAGATGTCTTCATTCGGATGGCGGTGCACATTTTAGGGATGCACAAAGTGTTCCCTACAGTGCCAGTAACCAGGTTACTCCGTAGTGGTTTTGTCAGCTGGTATCAATAAGGCAGACCCGGTCGCTATTCAGAATGGATAGTCTCATCAGTGACCGCCAGAGTAAATGCCCAGCCTCTTCATCCCTGTAGCTCTCAGCTCCAAAATGGAGGCGGGAGAGTGGGGGGGTGCAGTGTAAGCAGACAGGAGATCTGTGTGTCGGACTGACTGGCTCACCTGTGTGGAGGGTGGCAGGTGTGTGGGGTGTTATTTACTGGGGCATTCCTTTGGCGTGCAGCGGTCCCGCGTGGAATCCAAATAGTTTAATCTGCGTGTGAAATTGAAGCGGTGACCGCCCGGTCTCCAGATGGAGGAGGCGAGAGGCCATTACAGCTTAGGCACGGGAACAGCAGTGGCCCTCATTTTCCAGCATGTTGTTTTTTTTCAGCTGGAAATCGTTTCAGGGGCTGACACAGCGCCGGTCAACCTGCATTTCGATAGCTGTCAGACTCGTGACCAACGACCCTCCCACCGACCAGGTACCTACGTAGGTCATTGTGATTTACTGGCACGTGGGAGATTGAACTCTTACTTTTGACCTTGTGGTGACCCCAACGGCCGTGAGTTATGACGTTAACATGCCTGCATCATCTGCTAGGCAGAGGAGCGATGTCCTCTATCAGTCTGCTTCTGGTATGCCTCACAAGTACCTCACGCTGCAGCTTTGGAACACTCTGGATGACCTCCACTGGGTGCTTTCAATTCAATTTACTGAAATTCAATTAAGATATTCGCATTTCATTTCATGTCATTCACGTAGTGCTCTTTTGCTGAAGGTCTGGCCATGAAAGGAGCTTTACTGAGCTTAACAGATGATTTGTATCCAGCGAGTAGAAGGGTATTTTTGACCCAGCGCTTTACCTCTTACAGCTCAGAGATGTTGAGCTGCATGTTTGAGTTTTAAAGGTGAATGCCTCTGAAAGGTGTGTGTGTCAAAGCCATACGTATAGTGCCCTGAGTGGGAGTCCAAGCCTACTGTATAGTCAAAGTGTGTGCAACGCGCGAGAAAGAGAGCGGAGAGGGGGGGGGGGGGGGGGGGGACGCGACAGTACAGCGTGACAGTACAGCATAGATTGCATTATCCACTTTCAGGTCTTCTCATCCATAATTCATTGGCTTCATAAAGGACAGTATAAAGCCAAACCATATGGAGGTTGCAAACAGGTGCGCTCACTGGTGTTTCACCGGCATTGCCCAGAGATGTGAGGTGAATTCATAAACCGGTCATTTACCCACTCTCCATTAGCGAGTGTATCCTCAGAAGGAAAAAAAACGCAGGTCACTGTGGGCCATGTAGAGGATGTTGCTGTTTGTTATTAATGCAGTCTAAAGGGTCCCCTTTAGATGTTTTTTTAAACCTTTTGTTTTCTTTTTCTTATTCTTGCTCATCTTTTTTGTTTCTAACCTGTAGCACTTTGAGATCTGTGATGAATAGTGCATTATAAATAAAATGTATTATTATTATTATTATTATTATTATTATTATTATTATTAGAACAAATGTGTCAGTTAAGTAAAGGAAGATGTGAAACCAAATGAATCTGAGATGAATTCACAGTGGATACATCACGTAGGGTTAGGGTTAACTATAAGAGCACTGTGCTTGGTTTCGTGCCCCTCGGCTCGTCTGAAGCTCATACAAGGCAATCCCACAGTGCTCATCTTGACAACAGACGTCTATTAGCTGCCAGTTCCTTGCCCACGCGCCGCCCGCCATGCGTCAGCTTCTGTCCCTCTAGCCTGTGGCCATGTTCGACCCCCTCAGTTCCCTCAGTGGCACCTCTGAACTCCAGTCCTGGGGCTCCCCGACGCAACCCAACCCAGCCCAACCCGACCTGAACCGCAATCGTGATGAATAGAGGAATGAATCACGGCTGAGCGATGTGGCCGTTTATTTGAAAGCTTTGGGAAATGGAAATGGCTGCTTAATGGCCATTATTAATCATGGGTACATGGCGCTGATTGGCAGAGTTACAGTAATGACCCTCCACCATATAAATACATATGGCCCCACTGAGAATGATGCACACATGAAGCTTATGGACACACATGTGCATATGAACGTTTTCTGATAACATGGTTGTTTAATTAGTCTTCTTCTCTTTTGCCCTCCACCCCCATCCAACACCTTTCTCTCTCCTCCTGCCCCTTTTCTCAGGTCTGGGTCTAGACCAATTCATCGTGAAGCGGTATGATGGGAAGGTAAGCACTGAGCGTGTGTGTGGGTGTCTGTGTGGGAGAGAGAGAGAGAGCAAGCTGTTCCTTCGTTTGCTATTGTCGCAGGGCAGCCGAGTGACGCCAGCGGACTCTTTCATAACACCATTTCATAAACCTCTGGCCTTCTCCTCCTCCAGAAACCCATTAAGCCCAGGAAGCAAGAAAGAACTCCTCAAGATAAAAGTCACCATTTCTATCCTCCTTTTTTTTCCCACATAAATATTTAAATGATCTCATTTTTTCCCCACTGTTTCTGTTCCCTTGTTTTTTCGGCGTCCTCTCATTGGTCTGACATGCGGAACGACTATGTTCGGTGCTCTCTGAAGTGTGCTAATGTTTGCGGACTGGCGCATCACGGCTCTGTCGTACAGTAGGCAGAAGGCTAGCTCATTAGTATGCTCTTGTTCTGTAATCATCAGTGTAGTCCACTCAGCTGTGTAGGAAATGCTGAGAATGCTGCTCTAATTGAGTATTCCCATAGAGATTGTGTCAATCAGAGCATCTGTGTAGCTTGGAGCCTTTGCAACAAGGACGCTCTCAAGAGGGTTAGTATGCTAGCTTTGTGTGTGTTTGTGTGTGTGTGTGTGTGTGTGTGAGAGTGAGTGAAAGTGAGTGAAAGAGAGAGACAACTGGCATCAGTTTGAAGACATGTTTATACAGAGCCCACCCGGTAACAAACGCCACACGTTTCTCCTTCCATTCTCTCCAATGCAATAACGAAAGAAGAGGGCGCGTTCACTGCCTGTGTGAACTCCCTGGGCTTTGAAAGTAAGGTATGAGCTACACCAGGCGCGTAACTAAAGCGTTCCGTTCGCGACGCGTAAAATCCATTTTTTTCGAATGTACGCCCCACCACTGTCACGTCTGGTGTAGCTACTTCCATTGATTATAATGGAAGCTAATTGTTGCAGCAGACGCAACGCGAACGGAGCGCTTTAGTTACTCGCCTGGTGTAGCTCATACCTAAGCCCCCAGCTTCCCAATGCCACTACTGTCGCTCAGCTGCATTGAAATTCATTCGAGAGCAGCAAGGACCGCCAGCGTCACCCTCTCCCTCCCTTTCTTTTTCTCTCTCTCTTTCTCACTGTCTCTCCTGGAGACATGCCACTGTTCATCTGCTCATATTAGCACATTCACTTCCTCCCTCATTGACTGCTCCAACTGTTCAGCTCAGAAAGAGGCGCTGTAAATGTTTAGCCAGAACCCCCCCCTCTTTCTCTCTCTCCCTGTCTCTCTCTCTCTGTCATTCTGTTTCTGGAAAAAGAGGCCTCATTACTCGTTCATCTTGAGTCATTAAGGGAGGCATTTAGCTAAGTGGACCAGCCCCCGAGTGTTTAATGATTGGTGTTAAAATGTTTGGACAGGAGCTGGACTTTGGATGGGGCATCCATGAATGTGACGACTCACCCCCTCCACCTCCTCCTCCTCCTGCTCCTCCTCTTCCTCCTCCTACCCCACCCCTCTCCACCACAACCGATAAAGAATAAAAAGCCCAGATTCACAAACGAGCGGCATGGACGGGCCTCCTGCTCACCCTCAGTTCTTATCGTTTGTTTGGCCTAATCGGGTTGTGTTTATGGTGGATCTCCCCCTCCGCCACACACACACACACACACACACACACACACACACATGCGGACACACGTGTCCCTGGGGCAAGTGGGAGTGTGTGCAGTGTGTTCTTTTGATGAGGATGGCCAGGCTGCGGTCAGCGAGAGCTGAAGCGGAAGGCTTGCTGTTTACCCACTCTCACACTGCTTCCCTAAACTCACACAAAAGGCCACTCGCTTTATTGCTCCCTCGCTTTCACTCACTCATGCTCTCGTCATCTCCCCATCACTTCTTCCTCTTCTTCTTTTCTCTCTCTCTCTCTCTCTCTCTCTCTCTATACCTCTGTCTTTTTCACACACACACACGTATACACACGTGTACATGCACACATTTTGCACACACACACACACACACACACACACACGCACACGCACACGCACACGCACACGCACACTCACACATACGCACACACTCACCCCCTCCAACCCAGTTAGTAAGGGAGGCCGATTATCAGCCCATTAATCCTAATGAGTTGTTCTTGAAGCGCCCCTATTAGGGCCCTGAGCTGCGGGGCTGTGCAGTGTGGAATCAACCAGCGCCACCCCCTCCATGTGCTCCTGTCAGCCAGGCAGCTGCTGAGGGCGACGGAAAGGCCCACAGTGTCCATATGGAGTGCCTTTCGCTCACACACGCACTCGCCCTCCTGTACCGCCTCCAACGTTCTTTTCCACCCTCACTTATGTGCGCTCTCTGCATCTGTGAGGCTGTTTCTATTAGCCACCATTTTGGCATCTCAGTATCTTGAAGTCTTTGGCTTATCTTTCATACTCTTTTCATTTGTTTATCTCTCTCCCTTTCTCTCTGTCTCTCATACACACACACACACATACATACATACTGTACACGCTCACACACACACACACACACACACACACACACACACACACACAGGCTATCAGACAGATTTCCCATAACGCCGAGCTTGGGCTGCTCCTTGATCAATATGTCCTGTGTGTGCTTTTGTCTGTGCTTCAGATAGAGGTGAATGGAAGGTGCCCAGATATGCATACAGAAAGAACAGAGGCAGCTGCCAAAGTCGGCGTGTAACTCGATAAAAGCTCCTCTCTCTGTTCTGCAGCCTTGCGCACAGATTTGAATAAGAAAATATTGAGGCATTTGCATAATCAAATGGCAGTCCTTGTGAGGTGTAGTGCACTTATAAAGGAGACTAGGGCTCAAACTAAAGAAAACAAAACATAATCATCAGTGTATACGTATGAACATAGAAAATGTCTACTGTGGTAGAATATACACTATTTTAGTATGCAGAATGCATTTGTAATTTGTGGCACATCAGAATACATTTTATACTGTACATTCAGTATTTTCATTCAATCTTTTTTTATTCTCTGAAGTATGAATAAAATAAAAATATTTCATATCAGCTAGGAGGAGTGGTATGAAACAGGCATTAGTCAATAAATCCTAAGACTCCATATAGGATGTCTGCACAGCACAGAAATGACTTTGTAGTTCCAGCCAGATTAGGTTTGGTCAAGCGAGCTTTAGCCATGCAAAGCCCTCAGGTGTGGCCAAACGAGTTTGCATGTTCAGGTTGAGAGACGAGCAGAGATTATAGGAAACCTCTCTTAAGCACACTATATCCAGTTACCTAAACACATACATACACACACACACACAGATACTCCAAATTCTGTGTGTGTAACACCCCCCCCTTCTATGCTCTCATTCCCCTCATCTCCCTCCGGTCCTGCCAGGCGTTAAATCCCGCAGAGCAAACATAATTGGCCCTTGTAGCGAATCCCCCCAAAAGGCCAGTTGTGAGTGAGCACTAAGAGGAGCGTGGTTTATGGATGCTGTATGCTCATCAGGCCGCTCAGAAGGAGCACAGTGGGGACGAGGAGCACGCTAGAGACCGGAGGGGACCGCTCGGCATCAGAAACTTTTCTGATGATGAAGATGATGTGAGGATGAAGATGAGGGCGATGAGGATGAGAGATTGTTTTTGATGATCAGTGTCAGGTTGCAAGGGTGTGTGGTGTGTGTGTGTGTGTGTGTGTGTGTGTGTGTGTGTGTGTGTGTGTGTGTGTGTGTGTGTGTGTGTCTGAAAGCAATTGATTGTTTGTTCCCGTCATGTATGTGACCACTTATGACCTCACTCCTTACCTCAGTCGACTGAGCGCGCGCGCTGAATTGAAGTGGTGTGCTGTGTGTGTTAACCCGCGTGTGTATTGAGTGTAGTGGTATTTGCACTTCGCGTTCTCCGTCCCCCCCTCCCCTCCAAGCTGCAGCGCTGGAGTCAAGCCCTCATTAATTTCACCACCACCACAGCCGTGTTTATTCATTTGTGTCTCCTCATTTTAAGTTCATTTTGTTTACTTATTTCTCTGTTGTGATCATTTACGTCTGCAAATTATCCTCTTTTCTCTTTAGGCCTCTCCACTGTCCCATTTGCTTTCTCTCTCTCTCTCTCTCTCTCTCTCTCTCCCTCCCTCTCTTTCTCATTTGTGTTTGTTCTCTCTCTCTCTCTCTCTCTCTCTCACTCTTTTCCTCCCATGGGAATACTCTTAGTGCTGTTGTGTAAGATGTAATGTAAAGTACTATAATGTAATGTGTTGTTGTTCTAATGGCTGTTGTTGTCCTTTTGACTGTTATCCTGTGTTATCTTGTGCTCTCACTTTCTCCCTCATGACATCCATGTAACCAACAAATCTCCATCTCTCTCTCTCTTTTTCTCTATCTCTCCTTCTCTTCTCTCATTCAAAACAAAATGTCCTTATCCATCCTGTTGAACGCTTCATTCATCTCCTCTCCCCCCCCCCTTCCTGTTTGTCGTACGCATATCGCCCCTCCCTCTCTGCAGGACTTCTGGCAGGTATGGGGCGTGTCCCAAACTGCATGGGTGTGTGCGCGTGTGTGTGTGTATGTGTGTGCGCGCACCCAGCGCGTGAGTGTATGCCCGATACCTTTGCACTTGTTACTGACATGGCCTTATCTTCTCTCCTTTGGTCCTTCTCTCTCTCTCTCTCTCTCTCTCTCTCTTTATTTCTTCTCTTTCACTTCCTCTCTATCTATGTCTCTCTTATTTTGTCACTCTACCTATTCCCTTTCTTTATCTCTTACTTTATTTCTCTCTCTCTCTCTCTCCTTATCTCTCCCTCTAAAGTGAGGGCCAAACGTCTTAGAGTTGTCTCTGCAGGAAGCATAAAAAGGCAGGTAAAGTTTCTGCCTGGGCCTCTGCCTACGCGGCTTACCCTCCAAAGTCACGGCCCTCCATCGCGCCCACGCCCCCAACCCCCACAGGGAGGCGGGCCAAGCAGTGCATTAAAAGTGTATAAATTTCATTTAGAAATCGTTGGATTGGTAATAAAACACAGCGTGGGATTTACTCTGGGCCAGGCCCTGTGAAAGCCGAGCGGATCGTGCACTCAGCAGAAAAGCCCGGCGGTTTGAATAGTGTGCTTAAGCGGCCAGCGAGGAAGCACTGACGGGGCATCTTTACTCGGACCGGCTTATGGAAGTCAGGGAAGGGGGTGGGGGGGAGTGAATCTTTTTGTTCATGATCAAAGAGCCTTCTCAGCCCTCTCCATTTTAATCTGTGCATGCGCATATGCAGATGTACAAAGGCGAAGCCATTCTGTGGACATTCAGGGCTTCTGGTCATTTAACATGATTGTGGGAACATGACTCAGCGTTCTCTGTTCTGCATCTGCCATCAGAGCACAACAAAAAAATCCTAAAACACAGACACACATCACAACCTTGTTTCATAGAAGGTTTGGATCTCCAGTGCTCCAACAAAAAGGCTCCTAAAATGAGCGCAGAAGACATCATAGCGTAGCTGGGTGTGGCTGATGAAGCAGGTCGAAGCAGGTCTTCTCCCGTCGCTCAGGGCAACAAATCCAGCCGAGCTGGTTAACCTTTAAACGAGGAGGGAAGGAGAGGAACCTTTAAACAAGGAGGGAGCTGCAGATAGAGAGAAAGAGAGGGAGTAGGGGGATAAAGGTATACTGCTGTGGCAACTCTATTGACACGCCTAGAAATGCCACAGTCAGACAGGTTTAAACTTGCCTCAGGTTAGGTACGGCTCTGCCTGGCTGGAACACAGAAGAGTATACTGTCATTACCACGAGCCTTGCAACACAAAGCCTTGGCCAAACATGAGGCTCTGTGCCATAGCAACTTCAGAAGGAGCTCTGTGTCCTGAAATGAGATGCTGTCAGAAGGTCACTGAAGCCAAAGCCAAGAAACTCCGTCCTCATACTTGATCCAAGCAGCTGCAGTTTGGCCCTTGCTCCTATCTTAGCGCGTACACACACAGACACACACACACACACACACACACCTGTGTATGACAACCTATACACCGCGCAGTCATTTTTCTCTTAATAATGCTTAACATCATCACTACACACACGACACACACACACACACACACACACACACACACACACACACACACACAATGCTCTGCTGCCAGTGTCCATGATCAGTGCATCCAGGAGGCCATCCCTGTTGAATAATTGATGAGGGGAGAGCACCAGTCTCTGGCGTGCCTCTCCCCTCCTGCCGCCCCGCAGGGCTCAGGGGTTTGTCCAGCTGTAGGCGCACTCATGAACTATTCAGTGCTAGGCTATGTGGGGCCTGTGGGTGTTATGTGGGTTGTGTGGGTTGTGTGGGTGTTAAGAGGGAAGATCCCGCCCACACACGCACGCGTCCCTGGGCTTCGGGTGGTTTAGAAGGGGACAGGTGATGCCACCGCGGGGCTGTAATTACAGTGCTGGTGCCGCCCGGCTTCCTCACTGACAACTCTGAGCTGCGTTCAGGCTGATTCTCCCCTCTTCCATCTCTATCTGTCCTGCTCTCTATCAGCTCTCTCTCTTTCTCTCTCTCTCTCTCTCACTCTCTCTCTCTCTCTCTCACGCATCTCATTCTCTCCTGCTGTCACTCTCCCTCTTTGTCTTAGTCTTTCTCTTTTCCACTCTTTCACTCGCTCCCTTTTTGTCTCACTCTTTCTCATTCTCTCTATCTCTCCTCTCTCTCTCTCTCTCTCTCTCTCTTCCAGTCAGTGATGGCTCGGCTCTCTGCTTTGGCTCTGCTGTCTGTAGCTCTCCCCTGCATGTTGTGCGGATTGCCTGTGTGTGCAGGACCTAGAGACATGACGGCGCTAGTGGAGTAGACTGTAGCTGCTAGCAGATGCTCGGCCCTCCCTCTCCACCTCCCCAAGCAAACAGATAAACAAACAAACAAGTAAACAACTCCACCCACCCCTCAGTCCCAGTGAGGCTGAGATGTCTAGGGGTCTGCTGCCTCTTAGGCTCACCTTTCACTGGGGGTTCTCCCAACAACCTTTCAGCATCAATTAACAATACTGCATGAGTCTCAAACACACACACACACACCCAACTGTGGAGCCTGTGTGAGTGTTTGTTTTCCTTCAAATACTTCGGAGAGCTGGATCCCAAGCCTGCCAGGCTGTGTCCCCGGGGCTCCATCCTCCGCTTTTAAGGAGCTTGGCCACTGGGTCCACTGCACCAAA
Source organism: Alosa alosa (assembly GCF_017589495.1). Taxonomy (NCBI): domain Eukaryota; kingdom Metazoa; phylum Chordata; class Actinopteri; order Clupeiformes; family Clupeidae; genus Alosa; species Alosa alosa. The sequence continues at coordinate 15,171,544 of NC_063206.1, read as the reverse complement.
AAAGCAAACGCAGTGCTTGAAGGAAAATCAATGCTTGAATCCCAGGTCTGAACCCTGGGCATGCACTGAACTTGAAAAAGAGTTTTGGGGGAACAAAAAGATTGGCAATGTTCAAGTAAACATTGTATAGCTAGCCAACTTTTTTCTTGAACTCTTGACACCCCCTCCCCACCCGCACCCCCACCCCCCTGCCCGAAAAAGAAACCCTCTACCTGTTTGCTAGACACCTGTGGCTTTCTTTTTGTCCCGTGATGTCACGGGTGCCACAAGCGTCATGTGGCCTTGTCAGATGGAGAGGGAGAGCCTTTCACTGGTGTCTCACGGAATGCTGAGGGAGCTGCTGCCATGGAAACCAGCCTGTTGCCTTGTCGACTGAGTTCTTTACCTCTCTTTTGAGTTCTTTTTCTTTTTCATTTGCTTTTCTGAAAAACCGTTCATCATTGGACGTGACTAACCTCTTCATTTCAGCAGGGGGGAAATGTCCAGGGGCACCTGTGTGTTTATTGCCATGTCACATGTTCTCTGTCTAACCCTGCACCAACCTGAGTCCAGAGTGTTCAGGCTCTGTGTGTGTGTGTGTGTGTGTGTGTGTGTGTGTGTGTGTGTGTGTGTGTGTGTGTGTGTGTGTGTGTGTGTGTGTGTGTGAGGGAGATGGAGTGAGCAGGTGGGCTGCCAGTCATCTGTCTGAGTGTTCCCATGCCTCCGGTGCTCCTCGGAGGCCATAACGGTCTCTTGATGACGGCTGCATATGTTGATTTGCCATAAAGACCCACTGATGGCAGAGCACATAATGTCTTAAGAGCCATCAGCTGCACACCTGCTCGGGAATTTACATGCAAGACATGACGTGAACACACACACACACGCACATGTACATGCACACACACAATCAATCACACTACCTCAGTAACCCAGTCGTCATTGCCCCCATTGTCCATTAAACCCACTCTAGTGTGTGTGTGTGTGTGTGTGTGTGTGTGGGGTGATGAATGTGAAGTTCATTTCAAAGGGACTCTCCTCCTGCACATTACTGAGGTGCAGCACTCTTATTTATGCGTAGCTCTCTGCTTCAGAGGAACACCCCTCCTGTTCACATCCGTCTGAGAGGACCAGCCTACCAGCCCACTGTGCCCTGCTTCCTATGCCTGCCAAACTACGGTCTGGCGCACACACACACACACACACACACACACACACACACACACACACACACACACACACACACACACACACACACTTACTTTTCGTCTTGGTAGAGTGTGGTCTCATGACATCAAATGCTTGTAGTTGAGCCAAGAATGGGAGCCTGACTAGTGTCTGTGTGTGTGTGTGTGTGTGGGGTTAGTGGGTGATGGTGAGAGTTTCAAATAGTAAGTGATGGTGAGAGTTGACGTCATGGTTTACGTCCTCCTGGGAGCCACAGACATACCGGAAAATATTTTTGCATTGCCAAAGCAGACCATTTAGACATACATTTACATAGAGAATGCTTGGAGTACAGTACACTACTCTGTCTCTCTCCTCATCCCTCTTGTTCATCCCTCTCTCTCTCTCTCTCCTCATCCCTCTTGTTCATCCCTCTTGTTCATCCCTCTTGTTCATCCCTCTTGTTCATCCCTCTTGTTCATCCCTCTTGTTCATCCTCTTGTTCTCTCTCTCTCTCCTCATCCCTCTTGTTCATCCCTCTTGTTCATCCCTCTCTCTCTCTCTCCTCATCCCCTCTTGTTCATCCCTCTTGTTCATCCCTCTTGTTCATCCCTCTTGTTCATCCCTCTCTCTCTCTCTCCTCATCCCTCTTGTTCATCCCTCTCTCTCTCTCTCTCTCTCTCTCTCTCTCTCTCCTCTCTCTCTCTCTCTCTCTTCTCTCTTGCTCTGTCTCTCTCCTCATCCCCTCTTGTTCATCCCTCTTGTTCATCCCTCTTGTTCATCCTCTTGTTCTCTCTCTCTCTCTCACTCTTAATTCAATTCAATTCAAGTAAGCTTTATTAGCATGTGCAAAATATTTTTGCATTGCCAAAGCAGACCATTTAGACATACATTTACATAGAGAATGCTTGGAGTACAGTACACTACTCTGTCTCTCTCCTCATCCTCCTGCCTCTTGATCTCTCTCAATCTCTCATTCTTTCTTTTCCTTTCTCCCCTCACCCTCTCTCTCTCTCTCTCTCTCTCTCTCTCTCTCTCTCTCTCTCTCTCTCTCTCTCTCTCTCTCTCTCTCTCTCTCTCTCTCTCTTTGTATTATCTGGTTGGAGGCAGCAGCAGGGCTGTATCAGGCCACTGATGGTCATTAATGAGGCCTCTAAATCACCTCTCCACAGACCTGTATAAAGAGATCCTTGGGCAGGACACACACACACACACACACACACACACACATAGAGAGAGAGAGACACACACACACAAACACACAAGCTAAATTAACACTACCTAAATTGCAACCATTAAACTGACCTAAGCACTGTTGCAGTATTGCACAAAGTCCATCACGCACAAACACACATGTTGTCTCACTTGTTATTCACTATGGTTTGATTTAGTGTTCACAGAGGTCAAGATCACAGAGAGCACACAGCAGGCATAAATCTATTGATCATTTACGGCCTCTGTAATGCCTCGCGCACTCACACACACACACACACACACACAGTTTGTATAGTACTCATGGGCCCAGCTGATCCCCTCTGGCTTTTAACTTCTGAAGATCAACAATTTCTGAGCGCATTAAGTTTCAGGCTTTCTGTCAACCGTTTAACACCATCCTCCTTCCTCTTCCGCTGTGTCAGAGTTAACCTTTCTCTCTCTCTCTCTTTTCTCTCTTGCTCTGTCTCTCTCACTCTTTTTCAAGCTGTCTTCCACTATATCCATCCTTTCACCCCTTAAACCCCCCCACACACACACACACACAGACACACACACACACACACACAGACACACACTGTTTTTTAATCAATCTCCCTCTGTACCCCTTTATCTCGCTATCCCTTCCACCCCTACCACTCTCTCTCTCTCTCTCTCTCTCTCTCTCTCTGTCTCTCTCTCTCTCTCACTCTTAATTCAATTCAATTCAATTCAAGTAAGCTTTATTAGCATGTGCAAAATATTTTTGCATTGCCAAAGCAGACCATTTAGACATACATTTACATAGAGAATGCTTGGAGTACAGTACACTACTCTGTCTCTCTCCTCATCCCCTCTTGTTCATCCCTCTTGTTCTCTCTCTCTCTCTCTCCTCATCCCCTCTTGTTCATCCCTCTTGTTCTCTCTCTCTCTCTCCTCATCCCCTCTTGTTCATCCCTCTCTCTCTCTTTCTCTCTCTCTCTCTCTCTCTCTCCTCATCCCCTCTTGTTCTCTCTCTCTCGGCTCAGTGGTTAATCTGGGGGCTGCTGCCACCGCCATTGCAGTGGCCCTGTTCTACCCTCAGGTGGCCCTGCTCCACACTGTGACACACACACACACACTTGTAGTAGCACTCATGCATACACATACTTATCTGAACAAACACACACTGAGTAGAAAGACACACTCAGTAGATATGCTCATGCATGCACACACATTAAGTAGAGAGGGTGAATATGCCACCAATTACAATTAGCCAGGGTCTTCTTCTTCTTCTTCTTCTAGAGAGAGAGAGAATAATTGGGAGTTGGTTGAGTACCAAATTGACCTCTCTTAAATGAGGTCTAAGTAGCATATGCTGTCCTGTTTATGCAGCACTGCTTTCTAAGAGCATCATCTGCCACCATACATTCTGTATGTATGCATACTATATGTTTTTGTGTGTGTGTTTGTGAGAAGTGGGTTTGCGTGACTCATAGGTTGGGTACTGTGCTTCCTCTGGCTCTGCTGCAGATCAGCCTCTAAGAGGCTATTCCAACCTCAGCAACCTGCCTTTGCTCTGTCTCTCTTCTTCACTCTGTTTCTGTCTCTCTCTCTCTCTCCCTCTTCTCTCTATCAGCCTCTCTTCAGCTGGCCTCAGCATGGGCCTAAGGGGAAACACACAGACTGCCCTCTTTCTTCAGCTGTGTGTGTGTGTGTGTGTGCTCACTCCTGGGTCACACTCTCCTGCTGTCCATGTCTTCATGCGAGGCTGCCTGTGGGTTTCCACGTTTCCATGCTCTCTCTACACACACACACACACACACACACACACACACACACACACACACACACACACACACACACACACACCGGGAGCAGGGCATCTTGTCCCTGAGGTTGTGTGCTGCTCTGATGGGGATGAAAGACCAGACAAGACCAGCCTGAAGTACACACACCCCAATGGCCTTACACACAGAGAAACATTTATTTCTCCACCTTTGTCACTTTTATCAATACAGCACACAAACACAGGCATAAACATTTATCTCTCCATTTTTCACCAATACACACACACACACACACACACACACACATACACACACACACAGATAGATGCATACACATATGTGCATGCACACACACAGTTGGCACATCCACCACCTTTTTACATAATACAGATGCAATCTTCCCATCCTGTCGTTGTTCATATTTCTATGTTGAGATTGCACACACACAGACACACACACACATTTTTACATACAGCCGTAATATTACCACCACACACACACACACACACACGCGTGTGCACAATTTCCCGTGCACTCCGAATGCACTGCGGCGATCACGGTGGCCATGCATAATGGATGTTTGCGGGGAAATCTCATTTTCTATATTTACACCGCTGACGTCGGAGCCCAGATGAACACTCCCTGGGGATCATGTTCCTCTGTGTTACACTAGGCATTCCAGGGAGCCTGCAAGTATATGTATCTGTGTATCTGTGTATCTATGTGTCTGTGTGTAGTTATTGACTGTGTTTGACAGAGAGGGTGTGGATGTAAAGAAGGATGATGATGTAGATGTGTGTTTAGAGCAGTATGTGTGTGTTTTGTGTGTTAACCGTTTTGTGTGTGTTAACTAGCTTGTTTTTCCCTCCCTCTTGCACTGATGGGACCTAAGCAGACAGAGGTAACACTTCAAGCAGAGACAGAATAGCATGCCTCTTTTTCTGTGTCTTTGTGTTCCTTTCTGTGTGTGTGTGTGTGTGTGTGTGTGAGGATGTAAGTGTATGTAACCTCACACTGCAATTTCCTTTCATGTGCCGTCACTGTAGTCAGATACTATCTTAATGTGTATGTGTGTATGTTTTTGTGTACGGAAACCCTGAACTCAGTATCACGACTGTGTTCACACCGGTGTTGATTCAGTAATATTCTGCTCGTTCACCAGTCACTTATAAGTGTGTGTATATGCGCATAAACATCAACACTATCAACACCGTGTCTCTAACCACCTCTATGTGAATAGCCTGAGTGTGATGGTGTTGTGTCACCATGCGTCTGTTTTTAACACACAGGTTAATTGCATTGACTAAACTCTGACTATGACTAATGTATGATCTTCACAGCCTCCTCCCCCTTCCCCTCCCTTTGCCGAGTTGGCCGTAAGTGTGTGCACCTTGTGCATGGTCGTGGTTCGTTCTAGTGGCATGATCGTGTGTGTCTTGACTTACTGACTCTCCTCACACAACCACCCGGTCCCTTCATCGTGTAGTCGCTCCTGTTGGCTGCTGAGGGCCATAGGATAGTGCCCCCTGGTGGCCGTAGCCTGGGGTTCTGACCTGCACCCCTAATGGCAGTCTGTTTTTTTTTTCCTCCCTCTTGTCTGTGGCTGTGGGGGGCGAGCAGAAGATCGCTCAGGAGCGGGAGAAGTTTGCGGACGAGGACAGCATCTTCTACCAGCTTGGGGAGTGCGGTCTCATCTCCTTCTCTGACTACATCTTCCTCACCACCGTCCTCTCCAGTGAGTGTGTGTCTGTGTGTCTGTGTGTGTGTGAGAGAGAGAGAATGAGAACGAGAAAGTAAACACAGTTTATCCACCTCTGAAATTTCCAAAATAGAGTTTATCCACCTCTCAAAAGAGTTTATCCACCTCTCAAAAGAGTTTATTCACCAAATGCAACTTTTAACATTCAAAAATCACACTGTATTATCCACATTCACAATACACTCATCAACACTCTAGGAACCATTTAATACCATTGGTATTGTTATAAACATTGGACAATAACCTTCACCATCATCAAACATGTTCTGAATGCCTTTTTTAAAAATCCGACACCGCATGGCGCAATCCACCTCACTGAGATCACAGAATTCATAGTTTACCCACCTCTTATTTTACCACTACACCCCTGCTTGAGAGAGAAAATAAGAGAGTAACTATGTGCCAGCTGCTTGTATTTATGTGTGTGGCTGTGTGTGGCTAGGTGTGTGTTTGTGCATATGTGTGTTGCTGTTTGTCGCCAGATGTTTGCAGGGCTTGAAAACGAAATTATTTTTTAAACGTTCCGTTCCGAACGGTTCAGGTAGGCCTATGTTTAACGTTTTCGTTCTTGCATGCGTTCCGCCACCAGCATATCGGTCCTGAACCGGTTCGAACATAAAATATCGTTAAGTTCTTAAAGTTCGGCAGTGTTTTACTGTTAAGTCTATTTTGTGGACTTTACCTTAGAATAGGCGTAGGCTACTCATTATGTCCCCTTAAATTAGCCTATACCGTAGCTATGCCCAAAAATAATAAATCACAGGCGGCATCCAAAAACATTCAGATGGGCTATCCATCCCATAGCCTACAGACTTACTGTAGGCCTAACCTATGCCTATAAATAATTTCTTATCAAAAAATATTTCTGGATCGTGCTAAACTCCTTACCTGGTTGTAGCCTAAGTTTTATTCATATGGAGATCTTCAAAGGCTTGCTATAATTCCAACCCTGTTTATAAGCGAACCTGTCTGTTGCTGACAAGGCCTATCTCAAATTTCCGTTTAACTCTTCTACATAGAATAGGCTATAATTACGCAAACATTTTAAATCCGACTTTAAAAGTGGACAGGCAAAATAGGCTATTACACATAGGCTACAAACAATTTCCAAATCAGTTTCAGTAGCCTACGCTCACGAGCTGGCCTAAGATCCGAAGTGGCAGGCGGATAGGTTACATTACAACAGCAAGACAAAATATACACATTTGGACCAAAGGTCCATTTATTCGCTTTTTTTTTTTTTTTCAAACTGCAGAAATCAAATTATTAGGCTGTTATATAGAGAATGAAAAAAAAACGTTATTAACCGGTTTTATGGATTTCAGAATAACGTTTCTGTTCCGGAACAGTTGAAGACCATTTTGTTTTCGTTTCCGTTTCCGCTCCTCGTAAAATTCCGTAAAATTCCATTCGTTTTCGGTTTTCGTTATCGTTCCTTGAACCAGTTCGGAGCCCTGGATGTTTGCTAACTTGTGCAGTGACTGAAAATTGAAGTAGACAATGTAGTTAAAAGTTAACACATAATTTGGTTCAACTTTGTTTTAATATTGTTTACTCTAATATTGTTTATTTTGTGTAATTCCATTATTTCATGCGTCCAAGCTCCCTGCCAGATGTACCAGCCAGACTTTTCCACTCGTCCTGTTCGTTCTTGTTTCAGCTCCGATTTCTCTTCTTATCTTCCTTTTTAAGAGTTTGCTGAAAGTCAAACCTTGGTGAAGCCGAGGTGCTCAGATTGCTCTATGCCCATCGGCAGTAAAGATTTTATGCCCTGTCTGGGCACAGTCAAGAGTTTATATCCTCTGGAGAGAGAAGTGGAGCAGGAGAGTGAAAAGAGAAAAAAGTGTGTGTGTGTGTGTGTGTGTGTGTGTGTGTGTGTGTGTGTGTGTGTGTGTGTGTGTGTGTGTTGTGTGAGTGGTTGTGTGGGTGTGAGAGAGAGACAGAGGGCCAGAAAGACTGCAACGAGAAAGGCAGCCAACTTCCTGTAATTTAGAGCGGTGTGCCCTAATGTTCCCTCTCTGGAGGCTTTACACCGTTAAACTTCCTGGTCCCCCGTGACGGAGGCGTGGCTGCTGGGCGTGACTGACAGGTGGGCTGCCGTGTCAGTGAGAGCTAGCATCTCGGTGGTGCCTCCTGTCAGTCTGACAGACAAACATGTTTGACACTGAAGTGACAGATGTGCCACACACGGAGAGGACACACGGAGAGGACACACGGAGAGGACAGACAGGCAGACAGGCAGACAGGCAGACAGGCAGACAGACAGACAGACAGACAGACAGACAGACAGACAGACAGACAGACAGACAGACAGACAGACAGACAGACAGACAGACAGACAGCAGACAACAGGCAGACAGGCAGACAAACGGACGGCCAGAACCATGCTACTGTGAACACATGGATCATTAGGCCATCTGCAGGGACTTCACTCCAGCTTCAGTGCATTTTCATGTGTGTGCTGGGCTGTTAGTCGTGTTTATGATGCCTTTGATCCAGCGCTGTGTCTTGTGTTTGTGTGTTCATCTCCAGCGCCCCAGAGGAACTTTGAGATCGCCTTCAAAATGTTCGACCTGAACGGAGACGGGGAGGTGGATCTGGAGGAGTTTGAGCAGGTGGGGGCCAACACAACACACACACACACACACACACACACACTACCCTAGACTACACTACTACACTGTGCAGCAGCCCTGTCATGCTATGGAACTGTATGAATGGGCCAGAGAGGGAGGCAGGTGCCAGAGAGCTGGAGCTGTGAGTCATACCCACCCGGATCTCCAGTGGCCTCTAAATCCTCAAACCTCTCCATGTCTCACTCACTCCATTCCCCCTCTCTGTCCTTCTTTTCTGTTATCCGTGGTTCTCCTTCTCTCTCTTTCTTTCTTTCTCTCTCTCTATGAAGAAAATGGATCATCCCATTCGCTTGTATTGTACTTGCCAGTGTCTTTGTACTGTCACGCTGTGACTCCAGTGTCTTTGTACTGTCACGCTGTGACTTGTCAAAGACAAATGTCAAAGTGCACAGAAGTGATCGGGGTAGAACAACGCAAGTCTTGTCTGGGTGCCAAACATCGTGACTTCACCCTGGGTAGACCTCAGCTGTCTTCATTACTCCCACCACGAACAGGGTCATCAAGTCGTTACGAGGAGACGGCCGATGTGAATCTGAGTGTGTATGAAACACATCTTTTAAATGGTTTCCAGTCGGCTAGAGATTGAATCAGTGAGCTCTGAGCACCTCCATTATCTAGGTGCCATTCATGAACACTGGCTTTCAGGCTGCACCCAGATGTCTTGATGTTCTTCACTGCTTTCCCGCCAGAAAACATTTGACTGAAATCCCCCCCCCCCCCGGCCTCTAGAATTCATACCCTTTAATATCGCTGTTTTGTTTTGTTTTGTGATGGTGTATTGATTGTCAAAAACACTACCCCAAGCATCATGTCTTGTGCTTCCATGTAACAGTTGGTGGTGTGCTTCATATTATGTTATATTATTATTTATTTTCAATAAATTTACATAACAAAATTGCAGTTTATATATCACCTTTCCTACAGTATCTTGGTGTACAATATTGAATCTTAGCTCCTGAGTTAGCTCATGTGTTGTCTTGGTAGATGTTAATGCAGATCACTGCATAGCCCTACACACCTGGTGCCCATCGTGTGCCCATCTTGTGCCCATCTCTCACCCACCTGGTCTGTGTTTCCGCTTGGTGACCCTCAGGTGCAGAGCATCATCCGCTCCCAGACCAGCATGGGCATGCGCCACCGCGACCGCTCCACCACGGGCAACACGCTCAAGACGGCCGGCTGCAGCTCAGCCCTCACCACCTACTTCTTCGATGCCGACCTCAAGGGCAAGCTGACCATCGGCAACTTTCTGGAGTTCCAGCGCAAGCTGCAGCACGACGTGCTCAAACTGGAGGTGAGGGAGAGAATGAGAGAGAGAGGTATGGAGGGAGAGAGAGAGGGAAGAAGGGAGAGAATGAGAGAGAGAGGTATGGAGGGAGAGAGAGAGGGAAGAAGGGAGAGAATGAGAGAGAGAGGTATGGAGGGAGAGAGAGGGAGGAAGAAAACCTGCATTTGGAGATTAAAAAAACTCTTTTGAGCTAATAAGAATCAGCAGTTTATTATTGCATGGTTGAGACACATATGGTCATAGGACCACACTCTCTAAAGGGGTTTCCCATACAGCGGTACAGTACTTGCGCATATACAAATTGCTGAGGAGATGTATTTATTAGTGTTGTCACGATACCAAAATTATGACTTCGATACGATACCTGCCATAAATATCACGATGCTCGATACTGAAACGATACTACGGCGAAATCCTAAGATATCTGGAAAAGAAAGGACTCATACCTCCTCCAAGTGTATTGAGTCATTTGTGTTGACTTTTGTAGTGTGCAGGTCAATTCTGGGTTCTAAAATTCTAAACTTCCTACATAATTATTATTTTTTATAGTCACTAAAATAGTAGGCCTACTTTGTATGACTAAGTCCTTTATTGTTTGTTATAGTTAATTTACATTGTGTTGTGTTTTGGCAATAAAGCTTTTTTATAGCTTTAAATAGCCAAACTAGGCTATATCAAGGTCAGTGTTGAAATTACTGTATGCAAATCACTAAATGCTATGCAGAGGGGGCTAATCTTTAGGCCATCTGATGTACAATATAGTCTACCCTAGGCCTTCCTGATTTCCTTGACAGTTGCAACTTTAAGGAAAAAATAGTCTTCTTTGCGCCCAGTGTACAAGTACGACGTTCCAACCACTCAGGTCTTCTTTAGATAGGCCTACACCATTACCTGTTACAATATATCTGTGTGCATTCCTACATTACGTCTATTTCTTTGATAACATGATTTGCTCACGTAACAATAACCCGCTATTATTATTAGGACTCAACACGCTTTGGTGGTATTATGCTGTGGGCTTTAATTAGCGCATTTAGGGTAGCCTATCCTACATCTGGGCAATAATTATTGAACAAATTGCAGTCTACATGCCATGACAAATATTACCAATAGTAGTCAAGTCAAGTCAAGTCAAGTCAAGTCAAGTTTATTTATATAGCACATTTCATACACAGAGGTCATTCAATGTGCTTTACATAAACAAAACCAAACAATAATAACAAATAAAAGCATAGAAGGGCAATATAGTCAAAGAATAGTTAAAAGGTAAAGATCATAATGAAAAGAAAACATAAAACACAAGGTAAAATCATTTAAAAATAAAGAATAATTAGTAAGCAAAAACAAAGGCAAAAGTAGTAAAAAAAGTAATAACAGACAAAGTAGAATAATTATCAAGGCAGATTCAGAATTTGTAACTCGGCACAGTTAGCAGAAAGCATCTGAGAACAGTTTGGTCTTCAGTCTAGATTTAAAACTGGCTACAGTTGGGGCCTTTTAATGTCATCCGAAGTTGGTTCCACAGCTGAGCAGATAGCAGCTAAAAAGCTGCTTCACCATGTTTAGTTCTAACTGTAGGTTTTACTAGCAGGTTTTTCACCTGGGACCTGAGAGGATCTGGGAGAAGGTGTGTACTGCTGAAGCATGTCTGACAAGTATTTAGGTCCTGCTCCATTTACTGATTTATAAACAAGCAATAGTGCTTTAAAGTCAATTCTGTGACTTACTGGAAGCCAGTGCAAGGACTTAAGAATTGGAGTAATGTGGTCAGTTCTTTTAGTTTTTGTTAGAGTCCTAGCTGCTGCATTTTGTATCACCTGAAGCTGTTTAATAGTCTTTTTAGGAAGGCCTGTGAACAGTCCATTGCAGTAATCAACCCTGCTGGAGATAAATGCATGAATGAGTTTTTCTAAGTCATGTTTTGACATCAGCCTAACTAGTAGTACTACATCAACCTAACAAATTGTACTAACCGAACATGAAATAGATTGTTTACAAGTTATGGTAATGTTATTCTGGCGTGAACATTGCGCTTTCATCACGTTAGCACCCTATGATTACAGCTCGTTGTCTCGTCAAAATGATTACTCGTTATGTCACGTCAAAATTCATTGATGAAGGATGGTTCACTTTATCCCAGAGAACCATACTTGTTTCACTTAGGCTAGACTAAAACAGAAGAGAAGAACTTGGCACTAATCATGTAGTCGTGTTTTCTAGGATATGTCTGCGAGGTGTTTAGCCAAGTTCCATGCGTAGCCTACTGCTTTTAAATGACTTTGAAACATATTTTACAAACGGGCCTCTGTGTACCTGATGGCTTGCCTTCACTATTCGCGATGTAGGCTATCCGATATAGTTCCAGATTTCACCTTTTGTTTTATCCACAAGGCCGAAGACTGTCGGGAAAGACTATGTTGACGTTGCCTGCGCACTCACTGCACTCAGAGCTGCCTGTTTGACACGCCCACTTGCCTAGATGCGTGCTTGAGAGCAGCAGTTCACAGACACAGAACGTTATTATTTTAACAAAGTATCGATTCTAAAAACGTCGGAAATCGTATTGTTTTTTGCGTGAAGGCATCGTGATACCTTTTTAGTATCGATACACCATGCAACACTAGTATTTATATGTATCATGTGGAGCTGAAAGCACATGTGATGAAGTGTAGAGAAAGTGAGAAACAGGAAGTGCTACTTTGGATTTGTAGTGTCATCCAGAGTTTTATAGTGAATGAAACTCTGCTGCTTTTCTGTGACATTCATCCACACACTCACACACCGGCACACACACACTCAAGCACAAACTTACAACAAGACAAATGGACTGAAATAAACACTCTTAGGACTTCTAACTTGGCCAGATTTGAGTTGTTGAGCTTTAACTAGTGGTTCTGTCACGCTTGATGAAAGATAATCATATCCTCAGGTGATCTGTCCCCCCTGCCTCTCTCTCTCTTTCTTTCTCTCTCTCTCTCTCTCTCTCTCTCTCTCTCTGTCTCCCTCTGTCTCCTCTTTTCTCTCTTCATCTCTGTGTCTCCTCCTCTCTCTGGAGAAGAGCTGAGACAGCAGCACTGGCAAGGCTAATTCAGCGCCTACAGTCATTCTTGGCACTAGCATCTTCATACATTTTTCTCTCCCTCTCCCTCTCTCCTCTCTCTCACACACACCCACTCACACTAAAGGATTCAGTCACACACACACTTTGGCAGGTTTCCCATATGCTCTGAGTTTCATCAGAAAGGTACTGCAGTGCTGTCCTCTCTCTCTCACACACACACACACACACACACACACACACACGGATACAGTCTGCATTACCAGAGTCACTGGAGGAGCATCCTGCCCCAGTGCTGTGGCGTTGAGCATTAAGCTTCCATACCTCTCCTCCAGCAAACACCCTCCCCCCCCTGCAAACGCTTCCATTCAGTCCCCCTGAACCCATGCGGCTCTTTGCCCAGCAACTGAACGAGTTTTCCAAGCGAGCGTCACCCATGACCTCACCCGCTTCATTCTCTCGACGCCCCCAAGCAGCTACACCATCAATGGGCCACAGGAGTGAGTGAGATCATCGTGCACATCCTGTCATGAGGCAGTTGTTCCCTGCATAACGCTCGTGATGTATTCACTGCTCTTATTTCTTTGGTCACTTTGGATAAAAGCAGTTGGAAAATATACCGACAGCATTCGGCTCTGTCAGAATGAGATCATTGCTCTGCTCCGATTACATCATGTGGTCAATGGTGTTTTGAAACACACAGAGCATTTATATTTCTCCCGTAGACTTCCCCGATCCCCTTTATCAGCCACTTATAAAAGCAGTTGGGAAACCTATACCAGCGGCAGTGTGCTCATACTGGTCAGTGCTTTTTGCGCTACTTTCTAATCTAACGCATGACCAGGCGTGATCTGCCGTCCCATCACTCAGTGGTGCCAAAGCCTGGCGGTGCGTGAGGACTGACCGGCCGCTACTGCCCCCTGCTAACAGAGAGGAGAGGCCAGAGCACGGGGCTCTGCCTCAAAACGCTTTCCACTATTTACCTTCTCATGTTGTGCCATCAGATCATGCCACCCTATGGCTGAATGCATTAGGCAGGGATCACATTAGCCAGCGGCAAGCAGCAGGTTTCCTATTGTTCTCTATGGTTCGGCAGCGGAACGGTGGCAACGCTGGCATAACGCTGGTATAACGCTAGCGTTGAACAAGCTAAGCGTTGAACTTGGTTCAACTTTCAAAGCGCAACGCGAGCGTATTCAATTGACAAACCGTTTGTGTTGCTTAGGAACGAGATAAAAACTTATTATGGTCTGAGCGTTGCGTTACGTTTGCCGCTGCCGCTTGTCGTTGGCTAATGTGATCCCCACCTTAAGTTGTGCTGGAAGTCATATAAACAAGGCTATCGGTGCGAATAAGTCAGCCAAAGCCACTGCAAATTTACTGCTATGCAGATCATCCCGTTTTAATCCCTGTGTTTGATCTAGAGGCCCCCTGTGGTGTCAGGCACCTCTGAGGCATCGGGCCGACAGCAGCACTGAGCGATGCAAATCCAGTCGGTGCTGGCGCAGATGCTGTAGCCGAGTTTGGTCTGTAGCATGGCTAAGAAGAAAGAGGATTCCTCCTGTTTGCCATTCAAGACACCACTGCCCTCATGCCTAGTCATGAGCGTGCGTTTGTGTATGTCTGAAAGTGTGTGTGTCTGCGAATGTATTTTGTGTGTGTGTGTGTGTGTGTGTGTGTGTGTGTGCTGAGAACCATGCATGGCTGCCAGACACTTTTAGGTTCACAGCTGGCTTATTGACCCGACATGACGGCGTTCAGACCCTGCCAAGCGCACGCAAGTGCTGTGTAATGAAACCATGTCCCCAAACTAGCTGAGCTGGCCATTCATCTCTAAAAGGGACACACTATTGCGCAGCGCAGCACCACACACACACACGTGCAAACACACACACACAGAAACAATCACTCAATTACTTACACACGCACACACACACACACACAATCACTCAATCACTTACTCATGCACACATACAGTACACACACACTCACACTCACTGACCAATCTTGAGGGTGTACGGTTTGGCTCTGTCTTCCTTCCGTGTCATCGTCAGTGCACACTTGCTTTATTGCCATGAGCAGTCCTGCAGTGTTTCCATAGTTACCCATGTAAACGCTACAGAGTGGTAGAACAGGAAGTCATGAGAAGCAGGTGATCTATGTATAGAAGTGTTACGCATGGAAAGTGGCCTTCATCACTCTCACACCCTGCCCCCTCTCTCCTCCTGTGCTCTGTCTAGTTTGAGAGGAACGACCCAGTGGACGGCAGGATCTCGGAGAAGCAGTTCGGAGGCATGCTGCTGGCCTACAGCGGCGTCCAGTCCCGCAAGCTCAAACAGACACAGAAGGGACTCAAGAAGATGTTTAAAGACGCACAGGTAATTTTGCGCACACACACACACACACACACACACACACACACACACACACACACACACACACACACACACACACACAATTTCACACTCATATGCATAACAGAAAAACAGATATTTATACGTACA